>NW_013185620.1:20257-620257 GCF_000150505.1 Schizosaccharomyces octosporus yFS286 | reverse complement strand
CCAAGCTGGATTCAACTACTGAACTTTTGAGAACTTCATTAAGAGAATGAATATGGCCAGTACTAGAATGAAGAATCAAGAATTTTTCTTTTGCTTTGAAAACGTGTTTCAGGTCCAATTTTACAGCCATATCCATAATATAGTCATATAAACCTTTTGCGACAAAACCGGGAGAAGCTAAGATAATGACTTTAAGTTTTTCAAAATCAAGCTCTGTAGAAATTGCTTGGAAAACGGTGTCGTAGAACTTATTTATTCCCTAAAACGTTAGAAAGCTTGTCTATGACTCTTTAGGAGTACGAACATACCTTTTGATAAGCGCTGCTATCACCTCTGCGCTTTCTAGGAATTGTTTGATTAATCCTTTGACGCATAATGGTCATATAATCTGTAATTAAGCAAACATTTGCAATACCTACAAAAGGTGTTAGTATTTTCAAAGTTTAGACTAAATTTATAAACGAAGAACATACCTTCCTCGAGAACCACCGCACCAATTTCAGCATTTCTAGATGGATTACAAGCAGCATCTACTCTGTCTAAAGCAAATGAGTCCCATTCATTTTTATAAAGCGTAAAGTTCCTGTGCAACTCTAAATCCAATGTGTGATATGAACCCAACCTTACGAGGGGATGATATTCTGTCGTCTTTCCCTTGATATGTAATTCAGCTGCCTTCGTATCAAAATCTGTAGCCTCTATCAAAACTTTCAAGGTCATTTTTTCTCTAGAATTTGAAGTGGTACCTGTAGCTCCAACTTTGACAACACGACTGTCAACATTAATATTAGTCAAATCTTCTAGAATTACAAAAAGCACGTACCGAACCGTGGAAGCCTTGAGCTGATCGCCAATTTGTAAGATATTGTAAAGGTGCCTAAAAGTGTTACTATGCAAATTCAAGCAATCAGGGCAGTTTTTAAAGCATACCACATGTCCTCAGGCTCTTCCGGGTACATTGTAATTTCCCCAGAACCTGTTTTCTCTACATTTTTTTGTACCAACCGCATATTAACAATGGAATGAAAAAAGAGCAAGGAATTGAGTGAAATACATCATACCGGAGGATGGACAAGCGATGATAGAGAGAAGACTTTATGAAATAAACAAAATTAATAAAAACATAAAAAATTGATTAAACATAAATTAATAAAAGTTATTGAAAGTTACGCGGTGAAGCTGAATTAAGTCAGAAAGGAAAATCCCTTTGCATTATCAGTTACTGAAGGGCATTTCACTGTATTATTCAACCCAAAGACAATACCAAAAAGTAAATCGTACTGAGATCTTTGGCGTTAACAATGGATGATGACTTCGACATTAAGGATTGCCTCAAGCATCGATTACTGGGATCATTATAAACGAAGAAGCTGTGTGAAATCGGTTTAGCTCCGTAAACTATTAATTTAATAGAAGTTTTCTTTTCTGCATACTAAAAACTTGCGAACAAAGCTTGGCGTACAATTCTAAGTGAAATTGTATTGAACATATCATGCAAACAGTGCAATACTCGAAAAGTTATGGCCTTTTTTCTTTTCTTTCTGGAAGTAATACATCGAAGATAATAAAGTTAGAAAGTCTTTTAAGAAACACCTGCTTTTTTGATAATTTTCGATTTTTATTTATTTTTTCTTTTGTTTACGTCCGGGGATGCGAACAAATCTACCCCACATGCATTTGCAGATGCCATAATAAGCGAAAAATTAAATAAAACAACAAGAAATCGTTAGAAATAAAAGTAAAGCCATTTAATTGATTGACTTCTATGTCTATGCTTCATTAATTAATACATCGTCGCTCTCTCGAGACGGAATTCGCTTTCTCTCCATTCTTCACATGACACACTAATGCTTCATGTGTCGCCTGTTCCAAAATTTTTCCAAAAGGAATTGACATTAATCATTTATAAATTGAAATTATTATGTTATGTTTTACTACAGACCATGAGAACACAAAGCAACTTGGGGATTTGCGCTCGCATACTTGCATCCACTTGCACAAAGGACGGATATATGAACAATGAATTGCAAGATGCAAACCAACCTTTTATCAAAAACAACACTCTATTTCCGGTTTAGTTGAAAAGATTCTTTTCTAGTAAAGCGGTTTAATACCTTTTTTCTTTATACTCTCCAATTGTGTTTGGTAAGAAATTGGCATTAGTAGCTCTTTCTTTTTTATCGACTTCCCTTAAATTGAGCTTTAAGCATCCTTTTACGTGTTCGTTTTCCTCATCATGAAGCGTCTTCGAACTCCTGCTTGTTTGACCATTGCTGGATCTGATTGCAGTGGTAGTGCTGGCATTCAGGCTGATCTTAAAGTCATGCAGATTCATGGAGTTTACGGAATGTCTGTTTTAACAGCATTAACTTCTCAAAACTCCAGAGGAATAGATGGCATATACTCTGTTCACCCTGTACTCATAGAAAGACAATTGGATGCTTGCTTAAGTGACATTAATTGTGATACCGTAAAGATTGGAATGCTTCCTGATTTCAAAAGCGTAGTCCGTATTGCAGAGTGTCTTCAGCGGCATCGCATGAAAAATATCGTCATGGATTCAGTCGTCATTAGCAGCTCTGGGCAAATTATGTGTGAAGGAACTGCCATATCAGCTACCATAAAATACCTTTTTCCCTATGTACTTGTATATTCCTCAAATATCATGGAGGCTTATGTTTTGGTTCAGCGCGTCTTAGGACATTGTCCTTTCTCTCTCCGTACTTTAGAGGACATTAAAAATCTTTTAAGAATTATACACAAAGCGGGACCTAGGTTTATCGTGTTAAACGGACATCACGTTGCATACAACGACAACTTTGAAATCATTAGCTCACCGACAACCGACTCCTTTACTGTAGACCTTATATTTGACGGAGACAACTTTTATGTTTTTCAAAAGCCATACGATTTACGGTACTCTAAAACTGTTCACGGAACCAGTTGCTCAATGACTGCAGCAATTGCTTCCAATATAGCGCTGGGAAAACGTCCTTTAGAGGCAATTCAAGAGGCTAGGCAGTCTATTGAACGTGCATCGTTGAGTATACAAGAGGAATTCTCGTCCATCAGCCGCAGCGCTCAATTATTTCGTAGAATCAAGCCCTCCTCTTCTAACCATACCGTAACCCTTTGTCTTCAATCTTCCGCTACCGCCGACAATGCAAGACCACCTGCTTTCCTCTCAAAAACAAGAACGTAACTACGAAAATCTTCATTGCCTTTCCAGCTTGCCTTAACTGAGTTACTCTCCGCTGGTTTAAGAAACCAACACCATAGAAAAGAATGTTTCTACTACCTTTATTTTTATTTAGTCTATTTATCTTTTTTTGGCTTGATTCCTAGCCTATTATTTATACTTTGACCTATTGACTTTTCTTCAGTATCCTGCGAGAATACATGGAACAAAAACAAAAAGCTTAAACTTTTTTAATATTAGATTAATTATCATACGATTTAACAGGATTAGCAAAAGTTTTCATTAGCAATCCAGTGCTTAAAAAAATGTTCACAAAATAAGTATCTATGCAACTTTGCAGTGCCAAGCTGCCTCACTGTTTACTTACTGTAAACAACATAACACTATACTCCAGCCTTTTGTTGGTTATGTATTTCGCACTTCTCTTGTCATTCTTTGACAACAGTGATGGGTTTCCAGCATATACATAGAAGTGAACGCGCCTATTATTTTTCTCGTTCTGCATATACTGATTTGTGCTTTGTAGGTAAGACGCCCACTGCTCTGGCCCGACGAATGGCTCTCGATACAAGTCTTTGGTTCTTTGCACTGAGACCCGTGTCAGCTCTTGGCTTGATACGGCCTAACTCAGTGATGAAATTTGACAATACAACAGGATTTTTCCAAAATTCTAAGGGACTTTTGTTGACAGCCTTAAAGCAATCGTGTCTTTTGGGATTAAAGAAATTACCTTGATTTCGTGCTTCCACAGTTTCAAACTTCAAGTCGCTTGGTGAGTATACCTGGCCTTCAGTAACATTTGGTACTAAAAAAGGTGGGATAAAAGAATCGCTCCGTCTTTGAAAACCCGCGTTTTTCCTAACATTGGAATTCTGTGTGTTTGGCGCTTGAAGAGAAATACCAGTGGAGAACGGGCGATTCTTTCGGTAGTTTATAGTTTGAAATACATGTCTCGAATTGTTTTCAAGAGAACTTAGGAATTTCCGTGTAAACATGATTCTGGTTCTAATCGGGTTTAAAACTAAATGCAATGTACTAAAGTAGAGTGAGACTTACAAAAGTACCACTCATCCTGGACTATGTTAAGTGAGTCTACTGTTTTTACGTTCCAATGCCGAAACCTGTTAAGCGTTATGCACCAAACTTCACTATTCTACAAAGATACCAACATAATTAGAGGCTCATAGTATGAATGTTTGTATGTATGTTGTATGAATTGGATTTCTCTACTTTTTCATTCGTAAGGTAAATAAAATTGATGTGAGAACAATTTGGTAGCAATTGCGATATATTAAAATATATGAAGCTTCAATATAGTTAATTCAACCGCAAATGGTTGAGTTTTTATTAATTAAAAGCAACAATATACTCAAGGATGGGCTAAAACGATTAAAATCATTCCAATAAGACAAGCAAAAATCATAAAAAGCAATTAAAACATTAAATGGGAAAGGAAAGATGGAGAGTGGAACGTATTATGAATGTTGAGAAACAGAATTATCGAGATATTCGAAAACATCCGTCTTGGATAGTTAGAAGCAGATAAAAGAAATAATAGGTCGAGCAATAAAATCGAATAAAGCAATCCAAAAAAACTATTAGGACTGAGCAAATTTAAACGAATGTGATAATAATAAACACGTATACAAGCCGGTCCCATCCAACTGAGCAGCAAAAAAAGAAGAAAAATTCCAATGGAAAAGAGAAGGGCCAAAAAGAAAGAAAATGGAATCATATTAACTGACTACGCTAAGCCATTTAGTTTATTTTAGACAATCATAGATGAAATCACCGAGCATCCACCCAATTCCAATTAAACGCCAAAACTTCTGCTTTCTTTGTAAGTAGTAAAATACTTAAAACTTACTTCAAAGTTAACTCAAGCAGTGGACTGTTTAGTAATAATATTTTTAAGATTTGAAAAGCCAAAAAACTATGGTTGAGCCACTCGTTCTCCATATTAGACAAAAACATTCTATATTGAAAAAATAGAAAGACATAGAAGGAAAAAATAGTAGCACATATTAAAAGAAATGTGCATTTTCTAAATTAGGTTAGGGACATTATGACCCTGAACTTCAAAAAGTATATATACATATGTATACAATACCAAAATATGATAAAACCATTGAAAGAATAAATAAGCATAAAACATCTTTTCTTCGTACCAAGAAACTATACGTTGACCTGCCAGTCTTCCATCATTTGATCTCCCTGAGGAGAAGCTGAAGATCCATGTAGTCCTTCATAAACAATTGCTCCAGCCTTCCTTCGGAGTTCTACCCAGCTGACTTCTGGTGTAGCCAATATTTGGTCGATTGTAGGACGATTCCTTGGTTCTGGCGCCAACATCCATTGAACCACGCGATCAAGGCCTCCCTGACCAATTATACTGTTCATAGGTATATCACGAGAAGCGGAGGTATTACTAGAGGTTTCAGTCGAAGATAGCCGTGGTGCATCAGAAAGATCACCTGAACGAAGCTTTTGCCAAGATTGGCCATTATCTGGCAAAACAATGTTAGCAGCCGCCTCAAAGACAGTGATTCCAAGACTGAAAATATCGGCAGGCTTGTCGTATAAATGTTTGGACAATATTTCGGGAGCAATATACTCGCAATCACCTTCTCGCTCTAGACCTCTTGGGACAGGCCAGACGCTTGCCATTCCAAAGTCTCCAATTTTTAAAGTTCCTTCAAACGTTATCATGACATTTGCAGGTTTCAAATCCAAATGAACGTAATTTTTGCAGTGAATATACTGCAGCCCTAAGGCCAACTCGACGAGAATTTTCCAAACGCGAAATTCATCTAACCGAGAGAGCTGACCTTGCTCTTCCAAAAATCTATCCAGACTGCCATTTTCACACAACTCTACTTGCATGAATAAATATCCGTTGAATTCCCAAGAGTCAATCAATTCAACAATGTGATCGTGTCCTTTAAGATCTCTCTGAATAGAAACCTCGTGCAACAAACGACTTCTCTCTTTGGGTCCACTATACTTTACCTTTAGTTTTTTTACAGCATACTTTAAGGACCGTTCCAAAGGATCCTCTACTTGAAAAACCTCGCTAAACTCACCTCTCCCTAGAACGGTGATGTTTCGAAAGCGATTATGTAAATCGTCCGCTGGAGACTCGGGAGACTTCGAGGTAAGAGCGGAAGGAAACGACAAGTTGGAATTCACATTGGAAGGATTTCCTAAGATAGCAGATTCTTCTTCCATTTCAGCAAGAATTTCAGAGTTATTGCGATGTTGATGAGAGCTGTCGTGAAATTCGTCCAAATACATTGAGGAATTTTCGAAATCAAAAGGGTTACGGGTAGGGGTTGACGGGGCAAGGAATTCAGAAGCTGCGTGCTGTTTCACAGTAGACGAAGGAGGTAACCTCATAAAGTCCGTAGAGGGTTTGGTAAATTTTGCAGACGAAAAAGAGCTTTGGTGGGTAGGAGTACTTTGACCTTGCAGCAAAAAAGAAGAAGAATTAGTGTTGGAAGGGGTGGAAGGAGAAGGAGGAGAGTCCGCTGAATTAATATTGGAAAGGAAAAGAGAGGAAGGTTTAGAAGGAGTGCTTGGAGGCAAAGGAGTGTTAAGATTAAAAGATTTGCGAGGTCTACTTTGTTTAGAAAGTAAACCAGTGCTGAGAAAAGCCTGGGACGAAGGCTTCACTTGCTGAAACGGGGTGGTAAAAAGATTATGACCGGTATTTGGGATTGGAAGGGTTGCATTAGGGAAAAGGGAAGAAGTCGAGGCAAAAGAGGAGGAGGTATCACCATGGGGAGCTGGTTCGGGAGAGGGATTGTGGAACATGGGAGAATCATTACGGGAAATGGAGGAAGAGAAAGGAGAAGGGGCGGGATTTGGTTTACCAAATAAAAAGGAAGAAGAACGGGGAGTTGGACGCTTGGGAGTAGGTAGAGGGAAGGAAGGGGAAGGAGCAGCTAAGGGAGTTGCGGTTGGATGATGGAGAGGAAAGCGCTGAGGAGATTTTTGAGGAGAATCGAAAGCGTGCGAGGAGTGGGAAAAGAAAGAGGAAGAGGGAGGGCGGTGGGAGTGAGAGGGAAAGCGAGGAGGAGGAGGAATGGCGGCTGGGAGACCTGGGGTGGAGGTAGAAAGGAAGTGAGGAGAAGAAGTAGCAAAAGGGGAGAAGGAAGAAGGTTGAGAGGAAGAAAACATATCAGGCGGATGGTGTTTGAGGGAAGAAAAAGGATCCTTTTTGCGAAGTTTTTGAGCGGGAGTGTAGGGAGTGCGATAGGGAGATAAAAAGGAGGAGGAGGAAGGAGAGAGGTTTGCAGATGAGGAATGAAGGGAAGAAGGTGGAGGAGAGGAAGTACCATTTGTGAGGGAAGTGGAAAAGTAGGTACGTTTTGGGGCGCTTCCGGAAGACTTGTAAGAAGAAGAGAGGGTAAAAGGGGGAGAAGGAGAAGTAGAAGCGAGGGTGGAAGAAGAGTTGGGAATAGAAGGAACGGCGGTTTGAGTGAAAGGAGAGACATTGGCAGAAGGAAGGTAAGAGCGTTTTACGGAAAAAGGGGGACGAGAAGGATGGGAAAAAGGAGAAGAATGAAGAGAGGGTTTTGGAGTGGAGGAAGAAGTGGTGGAAGGAGATTGAGGAGAGTAAAAAGGAGAAGCATTGGTGGATGCAGAAGTAGTAGTGGAAGGAAAGAAAGTTTCCTGATTGAGGTTCATAGAACGTTCGGATCGCCGAAGGGTACAAGGCCTACGATTCGAGGAAGAGGAGGAGGACATGTCGGAGAAAAGGGAATCGGTGTAAGACAAAGACTAGTCAGATATGGAAAAAAGAGAGATATAGAATGTGAGTGTGTGTGTGTGTGTTTGCGAGAGCGATAGATAGATAGAAAAAAAAAAGCGTCTAGAGGAGCAAGACCAAAAAAAGAAACAGAGGATGTAAAAGATGAAAAAGTAAAAAGAGAAAACGACAAGGAAAACCAACCGAGTACACAAAGGAAAAGAAAAAGAAAGGAAAGAAAGAAAGGATAAAAAAAAAGACTTAGAGGAAGAGAAGCATAAACAACAAGAGAGAAGAGAGAAAGGGTGTGTAGTTTAAAAAAAAAACAAGAAAAGATAAAAGAAAGGAAAGGAAAGAAAAAAAAAGAAGAATTGCGTGAAAAGAGGAAAAGAGGTCAAGGCAACGTCAGGAGCAAGGAAGCAGGCAATAGGGGAGACGCGTCGCGTAAGAGAAAGAGAAAAGGAAAAAACAAAACGAAAAAGAAATAAATAGAGAAGTTTCGTCCTAAAAGATTGTAACAATAAGGGAAAAATCTCCAAAGAAAGTGAAAAAAGAGGGAAACGCAAAAAAATTAGGTGCACAGAGGCAAACTGGGCGTGGATGGTGGTAGGAGCCATCACGGATGGATGGAATACTGAACTATGGAAGGATGCACAAAAAGGTGTTTGGGATGTGGAAGGTGGAATGCAAACAGAAGGAAGGAAGTGAAACGAAACAAAAAGGAGATGTTGTGTTGGTATAGAAGTGGAAGGGACTTTTTTAAGTGGGTTGGTTTTCTTTGATTTTCATTTCGTAGATTTTGATAGAGAAAGAAGAAGACAGAAAAGAAACAAAGAAATATACGAATAACATTACTATACAACCAATTCTATATTACAGTTTTACAGTTTTTTCATTATTTCATTATTTCATTATTTCATTATTTCATTATTTCAAAATTTTACTTTTACATTTCCTACATATGATTAGAATGTTTTTTTTTATTTTTCATTTTTTAGTATGAGAAACCATTCGTAAAGACTTGGTCTCTTCTCTTTCTCTCTCTCTCTCTCTCTCTCTCTCTCTCTCTCTCTCTCTTCTATATGGACTGGACTGTATTGGAGTAAACAACCATAACCACAGATACAATTAACGAACCTCGCTCGTCTCTGTTTTGTGAGAGTGAGAAGTGAGATTTGAAGACTCGTTTGTATTTCGTTTAGCGAAATAAAAGGAGAATGGTATTAACTTTTAAAGAGACGAAAGGAGAAGGATCGTTTGTAGAAAATTTTGGAAGTGTAGAGACGCCGTCGCCGCGTGTTTCGGAGTTTATGTTGAACTAGCATCCGCGGGGCAGAGCAGGAAGAAGCTTTTTCCTTTTTTTTTTTTTTTCTCTGTTTGATTTCATCCGAGGGTCCGAATAAGAAGCGAGGACGAGACAAGGCATACGATGGAGACACACACCAGAGAGACAGTGACAGAGAGAGAAAGAGAGAGAGAGAGAAACATAGTGAAAAGGAAGAAAAATTTTAGACTCGAAGAGTCTGCAGCAAATTTTAGTTGGAGACTCTACGAGTCTAAATTTACTTTTGATACATACAATTTTATTTTTCTGTGGCTTCGCTCTGTTCTCTCCTTCGGTCCGATCAGGTCCGTAGAGAGTGGAATGTTCTACAACGAACGAGCTGAAACGTTTGGAATGAACCAATGTGATTTCTTTTTTCCTCTTCGCTATGTTTCTCTACCTCTCGGTCTCGGGTCTTTATGTTTGGAGAATTGGTTTTTAGATAGCGAGTCGGTTCAGCTCCTTATTCATTCTACGCTAAAGTTTTGAAAGAGGGTTCACTAAAGTGTCAAAGACAAGCGATGCATACAACGAATGGACAAATCAACATTGAAAATCAAAACAATTGGATACTTTTCAACCAAACAAGAGTAGAGGGTTCCCCTCGTAAAACTATATATTGCTGTTTCTGGAAATTCCTCGGACGCGATTTGAAAAACAACCGGGCAGACCGGTGATAGATTAAATGAGAGGGAGTGAGAAGGAGAGAGAGAGAGAGAGAGAGAGAAAGGCTCGAAGAGTCTTTACGTCTTTTCATTGCAAACATCTTGGGAGACTTTTTTTTTTTTCTCTCTTTCGCTCTCGCTCTTCTCTGCAATTGCATTGTTTTCCTTTTTATCTGATGCATTTTGCTATCCTCCCTTTTTGTCTCCTTTCACCTAACCTCACTCCCTCTCTTTCTCAGTATCATGAACCTCGCTACTTGAAATGTCCACATCTCGGTCCTCGGGATAAATGCTTATTCATGCTGTGACATCATCACGGATGTAGTAAAACACCGATGATTTTATTTACTTAAAAAGGCCTACAGCTACCTTTTTTTTTTTGTCAGGGTCGCCATTGAAAGAATTCCTACTTTGTTTCGTTGGAATTTTTTTCTATTTTCTTTTTTTTTATTTTTTTTTTAATATTTGTAGGAAAAAAATTTTCTCTGTTGTTTCTGTGCGACTGGATTCTCTCTATTTTTATTCTTATTTGTCCTGCTCTTTCTGGACGCAAAAAAGTTGCTACTCTATTCTGTAGCTTTAATTTTTTTTTTTTTAATCTTTTTTCTTTTTCTTATTTTTCTCATTTTTTAACTTCCTCTCTCTTGTCTGTCTATCTTGGACACACACACTCTTTTCTTTTTTTTTCTTTTTTTAATTGTGAAAAGCCAAAAAAATTTGAATACGAATACGATTGCAATTGCTATTACGAATTTGGAATTCTCTTTTCATATTCTTTTTCGTTTTCATTCCATTCGTTGATTTAATAGTGGATATCTCGGACATCGGATTCTAGTTTTATATTTGGTTACATTTTGTTTTCTTTTTATTCTCTTTTTTTTTTGCGTTCAAGACTTTCTCATCATTATGTCTTCTTCTACTCACCATTATCCTGCTCCTTCCGCTTCTTCCTACGCATCCGCTAATTCTGTGGAAGACAATTCTGCCCCTTCTCTGGATTTTTTCCCTAAAAATACTCAAAATCAACTTTTAGATACCTCTTCCATATCCTCCTCTACTACCTTTGCGGCTAGGAATCAAAATCAAACTAAATCTCATACCGATAATGAATATGAAAATGAAAATCATTTTCAAAATCAGCCTCATCCTCAAATGACCCATGAAACTCATTACGACTCTGCCGTTTATGCCCCTCCTGCCAATGCACCTACGTCTTCCTCTTCCGTCTCATCTGTCGACCATCTTACCGGTGACCCTTTTGCTTTGGGCGAAGACTTTGATCTCAAACGTTACCTTCGTGGTTACAAAGATGCCCTGGAACGTGATGGCATCCGTTCCCGTACCACCGGTGTTTGCATGCGTGATACCTCCATCTACGGTCTCGGTTCTGGTTACGAGTTTCTTACTACCTTCATTGACATTTTTGCCGCTCCTTACCGTCATTTCAAGGAACGTCAAGTTGTCAAGAAAGCCATTCTTTCCCACAGCCATGCTCTCGCAAATGCTGGTGAGCTTGTCATGGTCTTGGGTCAGCCTGGTGCTGGTTGCTCAACTTATTTACGTTCCGTCGCTGGCGAAACTGATCATTACAACGATGTCGAAACCCAACTTCATTACGATGGCATCTCTTCCGATGAGATGAAAAAACATTACCCAGGTGATGTTCTTTATTCCGGTGAAAATGATGTTCATTTCCCTTCTCTGACTACCCGTGAAACTATCAATTTCGCCGCCCGTGTTCGTACTCCTCATAACCGTCCATGCAACATCTCCCGTAAAGACTACATGAACAAAATTCGTGATCTTATTGCTACCAGTTTTGGTCTTACTCACACTTATAAGACAAAGGTTGGTAACGACTTTATTCGTGGTGTCTCTGGTGGTGAACGCAAGCGTGTTACTATTAGTGAAGCTTTTGCTCTTCGTCCCACCATTGCTTGCTGGGACAATAGTACCCGTGGTTTGGATGCTAGTACCGCTTTTGAATTCGTAAATAACCTACGTATTTGCTCAGACGAGCTGAAGGTAACCTCTTTTGTTACCGCTTACCAGGCTAGTCAAAAGATTTATAACCTTTTCGATCGAGTTTGTGTCCTGTATGCTGGTCGTCAAATCTATTATGGTCCAGCTTCCAAAGCTAAAGACTATTTCCTTAATATGGGTTTTGTTTGTCACCCTCGTGAAACTACTCCCGATTTCTTGACAGCCATCACTGATCCCAATGCCCGTCAACCCAGGGAGGGTTGGGAAAACCGTGTTCCTCGTACTCCCGAGGACTTTGAACGTCTATGGCATGAGCACCCTTTGTATGCTCAACTCCTTCGTGAGATGGATGAATACGATCAAAGATGGGATGAAAACTCCTCTCCCAACTCTATCCGTTCATCAAAGGATCTCAACGACGGTGAATCTGCTGTCACCAAACATGAAAACTATCGCGATAGTGCCCGCTCTGAAAAAGCAAAAGGCATGTCGAAGGATACTCCTTACACTGTCACTTTTGCGATGCAATTACGCTATTGTTTAATTCGTTCATGGCAACGTTACATTAATGATCCGGCTTACATATTAGCCATGGCTTTTGCTTTTATGTTCCAGTCGTTCATTATTGGTTCCATCTTTTACAATCTCCGTGATTCTACAAATGATATGTTTACTCGTGGTGGTACACTATTCTTTGCCATCTTGTTTACTGCCCTTCAAAGTCTTTCCGAAATTGCAAACATGTTTGCTCAACGTCCTATCATTGCCAAACATCGCGCATCTGCTCTCTATCATCCAGCTGCCGACGTTATCAGTAGTCTTATTGTTGATATCCCTTTCCGGTCTATCAACGTAACTGTCTTTGCTATTATTCTTTACTTCTTGACCGATTTGAGGCGTACCGCTGGTGGCTTTTGGACCTTTTACGCCTTTTTATTTATTTCTGCTACCACAATGACTACATTCTTTAGAGCTCTTGCCGCAATCATGCCAAATGTAGCTTCTGCTTCTGCTTTGGGTGGTATGGGTGTCTTGGCTATTGCCATTTATACAGGTTATGCTATTCCCAATATTGATGTTGGTTGGTGGTTACGCTGGATTTCATATCTTGATCCTGTACAATTCGGTTTTGCGTCTCTTATGATCAATGAATTTAAGGCCCAGAAATACCGATGCACTCAAATGATTCCTTCTGGCGGTGAATACGATAATATTTCCTCTGAATACAAAGTATGCCCAATCACAAGTGCTCAACCAGGTCAAACTTATGTTGACGGCTCAACCTATCTGTACACCAGCTTTAATTACAAAACTCGCCAAATTTGGAGAAACTTTGCAATTATTATTGGTTATTACGCTTTCTTGATTTTTGTGAACATCGTTGCCAGTGAGGTTTTGAACTTTAATGATCTTAAGGGTGAATATCTCATTTTCCGTCGTGGTCACGCTCCTGACAGTGTTAAGGAGGCAGTCAATGAAGGCGGAAAACCTTTGGATTTAGAAACTGGACAAAATACTCAAGGCGGTACTGTTGAAAAATCCCGTCCAAATCCTGAAGAAACTGATAAGGAGTACGAGACTATAGAAAAAAGTAAGGACATTTTCAGTTGGAGAAACCTTTGTTATGATATTACTGTTAAAGGAGAAAAGCGTCGACTATTGAGCGAGGTTAATGGATTTGTGAGACCAGGAAAACTTACCGCTCTGATGGGTGAATCAGGTGCTGGTAAGACCACACTTCTCAATGTGCTTGCTCAACGTGTTGATACAGGTGTTGTCACCGGTAATATGCTCGTCAACGGTCACCCTCTTGACTCCACATTCCAGCGTCGTACGGGATATGTCCAACAACAGGATGTTCATGTCGCTGAGTCTACCGTTCGAGAAGCGCTGCAATTCAGTGCTGCACTTCGCCAACCGGCCTCTGTTCCTCTCTCTGAAAAGTTTGAATATGTTGAAAGTGTTATTAAATTATTGGAAATGGAAGCTTATGCTGAAGCTATCATTGGTACCCCCGGATCTGGTTTGAACGTTGAGCAACGTAAGCGTGCAACTATCGGTGTAGAGTTGGCTGCTAAACCAGCTCTTCTTTTGTTTTTGGATGAACCCACCTCAGGTTTGGATAGTCAGTCGGCATGGTCGATTGTTCAATTTTTGCGTAAATTGACCGACGCTGGCCAAGCAATTCTTTGTACAATTCATCAACCTAGTGCTGTATTGTTTGACCAATTCGATAGATTGTTGCTACTCCAAAAAGGTGGTAAAACGGTATATTTTGGTGATATTGGTGATAATTCCAAGACGTTGTTAAATTACTTCTCATCCCATGGAGCTAGTCCTTGTCCTCCTGACGGAAATCCAGCCGAATACATTCTTGATGTAATCGGTGCTGGTGCTACTGCGAAGACTGATCGTGATTGGCATGAAGTTTGGCAAAATTCGGACGAACGTAAACAAACTACTCAAGAACTGGATGAAATTGAAAATACGAAATCTGATAATCAAAACAAGCCTAGCAAAGAAGATACTCATACTTACGCTATGCCAATTTGGACACAGATCAGATTTGTGTTGCTTAGAAACTTCCAATCCTATTGGAGAGAACCCTCATTATTGATGTCTAAGATGATGTTGAATATTTTTGCCGGTTTGTTTATTGGTTTCACTTTCTACAATCAAGGTTTAGGTGCTCAAAATATGCAAAATAAGCTTTTCGCAATTTTCATGGCAACAGTCCTTGCTGTTCCTCTGATTAACGGTTTACAACCCAAGTTCATTGATCTTAGAAATGTATTTGAGGTGAGAGAGAAGCCATCCAACATTTACAGTTGGGTTGCATTTGTTATTTCGGCAATTCTAGTCGAAATTCCATTCAACCTTATTTTCGGTACAATTTTCTTCTTGTGTTGGTTTTATCCTGTTAAGTTTTATAAGCATTTGGAACATCCAAGTGACAGAACAGGTTATGCTTGGTTAATGTACATGATCTTCCAAATGTACTATTCGACATTCGGTCAAGCCGTTGCCAGTGCTTGCCCCAACGCTCAGACTGCATCCGTAGTGAACAGTTTGGCTTTTACTTTCATTATTACTTTCAATGGTGTCATGCAGCCTATCAACAATTTAATTAAATTCTGGCACTGGATGCACTCCTTGACACCTTTCACTTACATTATTGAAGGGTTGTTAGGTGATTTGTTACACAATGTCCCGGTGGAATGTAAACCAAATGAAGTCAACCGCTTGAACCCTCCTAATGGCCAAACTTGTCAATCTTACTTAAAGAATTTCTTGAAAAGTGAGATGGCCGGTAATTTGTTAAATCCTGATGCCACAAGCGATTGTCAATATTGCCGTTACCGATCTGGTGACCAGTTCTTATTGCAATTCGGTATGAAGTTTGACCATCGTTGGCGTAACTTTGGTATCGTTATTGGTTATGTCTTCTTCAATGTCTTTGCTGTGTTGTTACTATTTTACATTTTCCGAGTTATGCAAATCAAAAATACTCGACTTTACAGAAAGATTACGAGAAGTTAAATCTTTTTTTTTAAAAAAAAAAAACAGAAAGAGTTTCAAGTTTACATACATATGATGTGTGCATAATACTGGGATGTGAATTAGGTTAGATATGGTTAGATACATATGCATAATTCTTGGTAATGCGCTTCAAGGTATTAATAACGACTTTAATTTATACTTGATATATTGGCTTTTTTTTTGAAACAAAGCGATGTCGATCATAATTATTAATGTAAAGAAAGTAGTGTTTATTGATCTTGTTTTTACGCTAATGCGAATTTATAAAAGAATGGTGTAGTTATATTTGGTACTGTTAGGTATTTATAGATTTGAAATGCAAAGAACATGAACCTTCGTTTCTCCCTAGATATTTGTTTACTCTCAGTTATTTTTTTTTTTACAGTGACAAACGTATATACTGTTCCTGGAATCCTCTCTTCTTTTACAACTAATTTGTATATACAAAGTTCTATCAAGGTCTCTGTAACTAGGCATTATAAGGAAGGAAAGAACTCTGGTGAAGAAACAAATTGAAGATATGTAATGTAAACCACGTATGTGCGCGGAAATAGTCAAGGGTTTTTTTTTTTAAAAAAAAATTAACATCTTTAATGATAAGTGCAGTTTTATTTTTTATTTTCACTTTTACTTTTACTGAAGGTACATATATTCAATACCTTTCAATCTGCTGTATTGTAATGTGATGAAATATTATTCTATGGAAAACGAGTGACAATACATAACATAACAACTGATGTAAGTAATTACAAAGTAGTATGTATGCGGAATTTTACAGTTGTAAAGAACAAGTACAGTTAATTTTTTTGGAATCTAAAACCCATTTTTTGGAATTAGTTTCCAATAACAAGACCGATTTCTAGCCTTCAGTTACAACATATAGCATTACCAAAATGTTTCTAGGATTAGATCTTTCGACCCAGCAATTGAAAGGTGTAACTGTTAACGAAAAGCTAGACATTGTCCAAGAAGTAGTTGTGGACTTTGAGAAAGATTTCCCGTCTTATAAAACCACAAAGGGTGTTTACAAAGATGGTCATGAGGTGGTAGCCCCAGTTCCTATGTGGTTGGACGCCCTTGACTTGTTATGTGTCAGACTTACCAAGGTAATGGACGTGAGTAAGATTCAGGGCATTTGCGGAGCAGGTCAACAGCATGCAGGTGTTTTCTGGTTACAGGGAGCTGAACAAGCTCTTGGTTCATTAGAAACGAGCTCTACATTGCAGAGTCAACTCGAAAAATACCTTTACCCGAGGTCACCCAACTGGCAGGACGCTACCACTTCTCGTGAATGTCGAGAAATGGAAGCTGTCGTCGGTGGTGCTGGTATCCTTGCTGATATTACAGGATCCAGAGCTCATCTAAGATTCACGGGTCCTCAGATCAAGCGCTTTCGTCGCTTACACCCAGATATCTACGAGAAGACTGAGCGCATTGGACTCGCTTCGAGTTTTCTCATGTCTGTTCTTTTACAGCGCGAGGCTCCTTTGGAGATCAGTGATGTTTGCGGTATGAATTTATGGGATATTCGAAACGAACGATTTGAACCCCGTCTTTTGGATGATGTTGCTGGTCCTTTTAAAGGGTCAGATTTAGCTCAAAAATTAGGACCCGTTGAGATGAATGGTGCAAAGCATTTAGGCGGTATTGGAAGTTACTTTACCAAGAAATACGGCTTTTCACCTCAATGCCAAATCCTTCCAATCACTGGTGATAATCCTGCTACTCTACTTTCTTTGCCATTGCGTCCAGGAAAAGATGTTCTTTTGTCGCTTGGTACAAGTACCACCGCTCTGATGGCAACTTCTAACTACGTTTGCTCCCCAGATTATCATATGTTCGGCCATCCTACAGTAACAAATGTATGTTTTTTTATTACTACTCCTTAGCAGTAAACATTAAATGCATTATTTGAACTCAGCTTTACTAACCGGTATCTAGGATTATATGGTCATGCTTTGCTACAAAAATGGCAGTTTGGCAAGAGAAAATATTCGCAATAGCATCAATGAAAAATATCAAGTTCCCGATAAGAATTCTTGGGATTTGTTCAACAAATTTACCCTGACAGAAAGACCCAAAACAGGTACTCTCCCAGACCAAAAAGTTGGTCTATACTATCCTCTACGCGAAATCATTCCTGCTGTCGGTCCCGGTGTATGGCGCTACAATATCCGCAATAGCAAGTTGGAACCAATAACAGAAACATCGGAATCATGGACAATCCCTGATGATGATGCTCGTGCTATCGTCGAAAGCCAATTTTTGGACATTCGTGACAGAATTACACCTTTGCTTACCGATGTGTCCCGTCCACAAAGAGTATATGTTGTTGGTGGTGCTAGTCGAAATGAAGCCATCGTTCAAATGATCAGTGAAATATTAGGATGTGATGTTTATCGACTTAAGCAAGGAGCAAGTAATGCTTGCGCCATCGGTGTATGTTTACAAGACTATTTTCTATATACAAAGTTACTAACATTTTTTTAGGGTGCTGTCAAGGCCGCTTACGCAATGAACGCACAGAAACTTAGCTTTGACGACTTCGTTTTAAAATCATGGGATGAAGAGAAGAAGGTTGAATTAGTAAAAAGTAAACCCGAAAAATCAGTTTACGATACTTTTGGAAAGTTAATGCCCTATCTAGAACAGGCACAAGAAATTGCTATTCATCAAACAGCTGAATAGAATTTCAGCCTACGTATTAATGAAGAACATCAAAATTTATGAAACTGTTTTAAAATGGTGAAGTTTGGCGTTAGTGCGAGTTGTTATGATGAAGACATGCGTTTGTTTTGAGACGTGATGTCGTAGCACGCTTGAGAAATCTCAATAGTCAATAATACGATAACCAATAAGAAATATAACTTGTAATATTATATGCTTTCATTAACATCTCATGAAAATATGTAATTAGCATCAAAATCATTAAACAAAGTAGCGACGACATCAATGAAATGAAGTTGAGAAGACCACCAAAGGTAGCAAAAGGTTAAAAGAAAGGAGGGAGATAATTTTATATCACAATAAATAGGTAGAAGAAATACAAACCATTTGTAGTAAATTATTCGAGAAACGATTCCCATCTGTCAATCAACTCTTTTTGCGACTCAATTGCTGATTCAAGCCACGTCTCAACACTCGCTTTCAAGTCATCAACTCTATTCCTAGAAAATTGCTTCAAATCGTGTTTTAATAAAGCGGTTGACTTTTCAAACTGTTGCTGTAGTTGAGAAGATTTAGTCCGGAATTTTTCAACTTGACCTTCTAGATAAGGAAGAGACTTTTGATTAAATTTGGATTGCTTCCGACATTTATCTAGTTGGGCATCGACACGAGCAAGTGATTGTAGAGAAGATTGCCATACTTGCCATAACTTTTGTCGACTAGCATAAGCGTTCTTCGCACTTTCTATATTACGAATGTATTCTTCAACAGTTACGCCCAAAGTCAAGTTATCCTGCGCTACCTTTCTTTCTTGAGAAAACTGAAGCTCTATCTGTATCTGAGAAAGACTGTCAAGTTGGGAGGAAAGAGAAGGATCAAGATCAACTAAGGACAAATTTGCTAAAGATTCTCCAAAATCATGGATGGAAGATAAAAATTGCAAGCGCTGATCTATACACACCAATATAGCATGGTACATGGATCGTAGCTGAGTTTCAAGAGTATCTAATGATAATTTCGTTTCGGCAAGCCAAGGATCTTCTTCAACATACTTCGGTAAAGAAGATGTTTGAAAAGCGGATGTGAAGGAGTCAAACAGACCGGATGAACCAGCATTAGTGGAAGAAGCAACGGCATCGATGGGAGTAACGTAGTTTGTTAACTTAGTGTCAAAGTAATCGACTTTTAAGAAATTTTCAAAGAATGAATCATTTCTTAAAAGGGGATGAGAAGAGATTTTGCGAAGCATAATTTCTAAAGCAGATCTGCGATGCTCAACTACTTCGTCATCTAATCGACCAACCACTTGCTTTTCAGGAGGAGGAGGAATTATACACCCAGGATAATTATTAGACAAAAGTTGATAAAGACAATCAAAGTCTCTGTACCGTCTTTGTACGGTAACTTCAGAGGGTTGGGTAGAACCATTTTCCATTCGTGAACTTACCAAATATACAGTGTGAGACTTTGCAAGCTCCGTTACTGTATGTGGATCATGTACGTCTATACTCATAGGTGGCAGAGCAGGCACCTCAAGCTCCGCGGCGACCTGGCTGTTTTTGTCTTTTCCGATCATAGTATGGGCAAGAGAGGGATCAGAAGATTGAGATAAAGTATCCATGACCCCCGTGTCTAAAGTGGTATCGAGATTTTCTTTCTGTCGTGATTCCTTTTGGATTGCGCTCATAGACTCTGTAGAGTAAGGATTGACTTCAGAAATATGCGTCCCATGAGAAACATCATGCACACCATGAGGATTATTTGGCAAAAATGATGATCTCGCAGAAGTTGTGGGGGATTCGTGGGCACTAGATCCTATAGGATTATTTTCAGAATTCACAGTGGAAGGGTTCGAATGGTCTAATGGCCCCAGGGGAGCTGAATCTAACGTAAGAGTTTCCAATGGAAGAGATTTTAAATTTACTAGCTTCCCTGGGGAAGAAACCTCCCGAATTTTGTAATTTGCATCCTGGGAATTTGATGAAACCTCGCGCGTAGATTCCGTAGGCGTCTGCACATCGGCAGATGGCGGATTTAAGGGTGAAACTGCATCCGCAAAAGGATTAAACTCACTGTCTGCCTCATATAAAGAATCACCAAGCATAATGGCTTTAGGGTGGATGTTTTTGTCTCGAGTGTGATCCTATCTGGTTGTACGACCTCCTTAAAACAGATAGCAAAGTATAACACAATATGCTAAATTTAACACCTTACGCTAATATAGTAGCGTAGATGCCCTTTATTTTCATCAATGAAAGCAAATGAACATACCGGAGATGCAAGAGATCTACGATTTAATTAAGAGTTATATGAAATGAACCTGTTTTTTCATCCCTAATAGGATGTTTTATAAAAGGAGTTAAGTTAGCTCTTGTAGCTCAGTGGTAGAGCGCTTGCCTAGTAAGCAAGAGGCCCAGTGTTCGAGTCACTGCTGGAGCAGCTATTTTTTTCACTTCCAACTAAACAGCTATAGTATATTTCTGTTTGTTTTTTTTTCTTATTTTTTACTTATTTATCTTTGTCAGTTAAGAGTGCTTCTTTAGCAAACTGCAATACGGTTACAATTTGTACACTGTTACCAGAGGAGTGACAAGCATTAAGATGCTAATGAGAATTGTGCAGTTGATGTAGAAGGCTGTGTGTGATGACAGACCAGCTTCACCTCTCCGGCTTTTTTAGAAAATTTTGGTCTTGGCGGTCCTCTCATATAAATCATTACGGAAATGACCGAAGAGCTACCGTTCTTACAGTAAAAACCTCCGGTTTTTAATAGTATTCTCTATAAAACTATATAAAAAAAGCTTCCAAATATCGCTTTCCTCTTGGATTCTATTACTAGAACACTTATTGTTCTTTATGTGATTGAATGTCTTCATCCCCAGTTTACATTTTGTAAATTGCATGGTTTCTTGGACATTGCACATGCAGTTCCAAAGTTAAAATTTCAAAAAAGTAAAAAAAAGTAAAAAAAAAAAGAAAAAAAAAAACTTATAGGATCCATTAACTAAAACGGTTATAAAATCATTTTGTTTACAAAAAAAACGGACTACTTTTCTATTTACTCTAGTATTGTCTAACAAATTTTAGCAATATCGTAATCCGATTACGAGGAACGCACTAAAGTTCTGTATTCACTTTCCTAAACTCGACGAGGAAATTCATAGATTCCATATACCAACATGTCTTTGACGGTATGGAACATAGAATCCATTAAAGATGTCGCTGAAATGCTTGGTATAAGCAATTTAGGTGATGAGGCAGCTTCCGCAATTGCAATGGATCTTGAATATCGAATTCACCAAGTCATACAGGTATGTTAGGTCTTCTGGGATTTTCATAAATTGTATATGGTATTATTAAAGCTATTTAAATATTTCATATACAAAAAAAGGTGTTGTTCTCGCTTGTCATGCATTTTATGTCTAGGGAACGATTTGCTAATGTCAATCTAGGAAGCAATGAAATTTATGGTTCATTCAAAGCGAACGGTCCTTTCAAATGCCGATATCTCATCAGCTTTGAGAACTCTAAATGTTGAACCTCTTTACGGGTTTAATACATCTAGGCCCGTTGAATTTCATGAAGCCGCCGTAGGTGCTGGGCAGAATTCTCTCTACTATCTTGATGATGAAGAAATTGATTTTGAAAAGATAATCAATTTTCCCTTACCAAAAGTCCCCAGAAATATTTCGTATACCGCACATTGGTTAGCCATTGAGGGTGTTCAACCTGCTATTCCACAAAACCCAACACCCTCCGATCATACTACTGGGGAATGGGCTCCTAAGGGCCCAGCCGCAATCACACCCGGTGCTACTGCAGCTACCAAAGAGGCGTCTAATGGTATTTCATCCATGGAGAATGTTGAGGTGAAACCATTAGTACGCCACGTGCTTTCAAAGGAGCTTCAGTTATATTTTGAGCGTATAACTGCTGCTTTGCTTGATGTATCAAATCCAGAACTTCGACATGCTGCATTATCGAGTCTTCGAGATGATCCGGGCTTACATCAATTGTTGCCCTATTTTATTATGTTTCTTTCGGATTCCATATCTCATAATTTAAGTAATCTAGTTATCCTTACAACACTCATGCAAATGGCTTGGGCGCTCCTTGACAATCCCAATTTATTCGTTGAGCCTTATGTTCAACAGCTAATGCCCTCTATTTTAACTTGCTTGGTTGCCAAACGTCTTGGAAATGATCCTCATAACCACGACCATTATGCTTTACGAGACTTAGCTGCATACCTTTTAGGAATCGTTTGTAATAGATTTGGCAACGTATACTATACATTGAAACCGAGAGTTACTAGGACAGTTTTGAAAGCATTCTTAGACAATACGAAGCCTTATACAACTCACTACGGAGCTATTAATGGTCTTAAAACAATGGGAAAAGAAGCCATTAGGGTGCTTCTTGTTCCTAATATTAAAGTCTATGAAATTTTGGTGAGAAAGAGTTTAGAAAAAGGTAATGATGATGACAAGTATGAAGCGAACCGTTGTATGGATGCTTTATATGATTCATTATTACTTCTAAGAGATGATCAACTCTCTACAAATAGAACTGTCCCTCCGAATGCTCGGGGTCTTTTGGAAAAAATTGTTGGTAATTTGATGACTGAAAAGATTATGGAAAAAGAAGATAAGGACCTCATTTTAGCTTTAGTTGACGAAAACAACCCTGCTTAGAAGGTGCACACGCTGCTACCAATGCCTTTTGTGTAAATATAAATATATACTCAAACAAATCGAATTATGAATCATAAATGAATGTTCTTTTCTTTCTACATTTTCTTACCACAATAAGGACAAGCAATTAACAATTTAAATTTCAATAATAAATAAGGACAAAGTGGAAGGTAATCTACATGAGAAAAGGAACGATGAAAAAATCATTGAAAATGTAAATGAAGAAAATGAAAAGGTAAGAAAGAAACGGAACGGTGGGGATGTCCAGGATGAACAGGTATAAGAAGTTAGGAGAAGCTAAGATGCATAGTCAGAAAGAAACGGGGACATGTAGTGAGATTAAAGTATGATTGTCGTGTTGCTTAATCACTGTCCAGTTCAGAGTCATTAGCTACATTAGTAATTACCAGACGCTTCACGCCTTCTTCACCACTTTCCCAATCGGAGTCTTCTTCACCGCTACTGTGATGGACGAGGTAAGATTGGATGTCATGAGTTGGTGAGCCACTTCTGGACTCATATCCATCTGACTGAGTAGTATCGGCTTGAGAGTGGATAGACATGCCCATGATAGAAGGTGCGGATGGAGCAGTGCCACTACGCGTGGAGCTAGCGCGAGAAGAATTAATCATGGACATGTAAGTGGGAGTAGTATTAGCCGCGAAAAGAGCTGGATCATCTTCGTCTTCGTCTTTACCTTCAGTTGCAGAAAGTCTTGGTGTTAGAATGGTATGCTGAGGGGCCATTGTTCGAGATTTTAAAGAAGCAGGTCGAGTATGGTACACACCATGATGTTGGCTTGAGAAGACTCTAGATCGCATACCACCTAATCCTTTACTAGAATCTTTTTTGCCGTTTTGAGATGAGCTCTTCCATGAAGATGCAGACTGCAACGGTTTTGCACGACCCTGGTCACTCCATACGGTAGCTCTGGCTCTTCTTAATGATTGTACATATGAGAACGGACGTTCACTATTTTCCTCTTGATCGTCGAGAACAGTGGGAGTAGCGATAGAAGAACGCGACAAAGATTCATCCCGACTGTGCCTACCAATAATTGATTCCATTTTGATAAGTATACTATTCTTCTTTTTCGTTGTTCACTTTAGAATGAACGTCCTTGCTATTACACGCGTCTTGTATTCTCAAATTGAGGTAGAAGTTTCAAATCTTGTTCGATTCCTTGACTGCTTGCGTTCAGTTACAGAGATACTGGGATCAATAGACTAAGATTTTTAAGAAAGAATTTAGCTTCAATACAAAAAACGAATAAAAGGCTTAGGTTCTTTACTTGGATAGAGACACTGTAATGTTTACATATGCTTTCACTTTTGTTGTTTGGTTTTGTTGAATTTTCTTAAACACGAATAAGGAGTTCATATTGACTTTCATTAAAAAATAAACAAAAGAAACCTTTTTTTTTTTTTATTCATTTTGTTTTGTTACTAATAAAACTCATATTTACAAGAAAGACAGACTAAATTTTCTGTTCATTTGTGTGGTCTATTTTGAGAGAATGAAAAATTCTAGTCAGTCACTATACTCTTCATTCTAGAAACGATTGCGGTTTCATTAGTGAGATAAATGGCGGTAATTCTAGTGAAGAGCATATCTAGTTTTGGTTCTAAATCTAAAGAAAATTCTATACCTTCATTCGTATGCTTTGACCAAGCATTGCAAGTTCGATACTGAACCAGTGTAGTTGTACTTTGTCCAGCCAAATCTCACTTATGGAGCACCGAACAAAAGGGAGTTCTCATTCAATTTAAAAGTTTAATATTTAGGATAATAAATCTCTATAATTTCTTGATCACTGTTTTACAATTTATGTCTCTTTTTTGACCGAAGGATAAACTCGTTTAAGAATAGTGACCGTCCTTCACTATTCGACTGAATTCGCACAATAACAAACACTTGTTTTGCAAAACGCGCAACTCGTCCCAAACATTCATGTCGATAGAAGAACATAATGCACCGTTACATGAAGATCGGATTCCAACAGAAAACCTGGCTATTGTGAATGAGACTCCAGCTGAAAATCCGGATGTTTTGGCGTTAAGAAGAACAGCCCTTCATGTTTCTGGAGTGGATTTTATGTCAGAAGCACAAATTAAAGAATTTATATCTACCTATGTTCTTGAGCATGAATGTGTGATTGAATGGATTAACGATAATGAATGTAAGAAGGAATTCTGAAGATCCGGTCTATATGCCGAAAATTACTGACCACATCACAGGTAATCTGGTATTCCCGGATGAAGACGTTGCTAGACGTGCACTTTTCTTGCTTGTGGCCGAGCCAGTTTCTGAATTTGACGACTATGCTGAATACCCTATGAAATCTAATCCAAATATCCCCTCTTCCACGTATCATATACGTTATGCGAGGTACCAGGATAAAAAAGTAAAAAGTGCTCATCTATATTCTCGCTATTATTTATTTCACGGCGATCCTCACGAGAAGGATCGATCTTCGCATCTACAGAGGTATTGTACTCTTGCTTACTCGTTGAAAATTGCATGATCCTTACTAATTATTAGAAAATCCCCAGATAGCGAAGACACGAAAGGAAAACCCAATCCTCTTCGCTCACGAATTGGTCCCAAAGCCTCTCAGCTCTCACTCTTAGAACGAATTTCCGCTAGTCCAGCATCACAACGAAAGCGTAGAAGAAACAGACGATTGAAAAAGAAATCAGAAACATAAAAGTAAACTTACAGCTTAATGATATTAGCACTGTTGTATTCATAAAATGTTAAGAATAAGTTTTTAAAACCAAAGTTTTCGAATTTATTTCTGAATGTAAAAGGTGCAAATTTATTAAAGAATAAGGATTAAAAAAGTTTTGGAGAGACTGCATCACAAAATTAAAATGAAAGCTGATTCCATCAAATTGCCAAAGCTTTGCTTCAAACATCCATGTGAAACACTCGGCTGGGCTTGGAGGAAAGTCGGTATACAAAATTGGTATCTGTACATAACTGAGTCATTGTCTAGCGTTTATCTTTACCACGAGGACGGCTGCGAACAAGAAGCTTATTTACGTTCTTGCCTTTACGAGTCTTATATCCTCCCTTAGCCAGAACGCCAGTAGGTGATTGAGATGGCTTGTTACCAATACGTTTACCACCACCACCTCCGTGAGGATGATCACAGGCGTTCATGGCTGTACCACGAACCGTAGGACGAATACCGAGCCAACGAGAACGTCCTGCTTTTCCTAGTTGTCTATGTTGCCAGTATATATTACTGACAGTTCCAATTGTTGCGAACGAAGTAGCTAAAATCTTCCGTTCTTCTCCACTTTGTAATCTTACAATCGCATAGTTTTTGTCATCGAAGGCAATAAGTCGTGCACTTGAACCAGCAGATCTGCATAACTTTGCTTTTTGACCAGGTTGAACACCAATAGCATGAATTACAGTACCAACTGGAATGAGACGCAAAGGAAAACAGTTTCCTGGTTTCAGATTACGAGCCGCGAACGTTCCATCCTCTAATTCGGCAGCTAGAGTAGGACTCAATACTGGAAGCTTTCCATTCTTATCCAATGCCATCAGATGGCGGAAACTCTCAACGGTGTCACCGGCTTGAAGGCCATCACAAGCTAAGATGTAACTTTTCCGCTTTTCTTCGTCCAAACTCTCAATTAAGGCAATATGACCACTTCTGCCAGGATCATACTCAATCCGTAAAACCTTACACGGTCCAGGAGAAATCCGTTTAAAGTCAACAAGTCGAATCCGTTGCTTGTGTCCACCGCCAATATGTCGAACAGTAATTCGACCGGTATCGTTTCTACCTCCTGTTTTGCGCTTGGCTTCTGTCAATGGACGGTAGGGACCTTTCTTCCATAAATTTTCTGTAATTGGACGCTGCAAATGTCGTAGACCAGGGGAGATGGGTTTGTACTTTTTTAACTGTAGGCGAAGGTTAGTAGGTTATTCAAGAAGAATTCTTCATCAAATTAATCAGAAGATAGTCCATACCTGAAATTTCGTTTTCTCTCTAAACAATAAACTTGTGTCGATTGACCGCTCGTTGTCTGTCAAAGATTCTGCACCGTTTGGAGCTGTAGAGGCATATCGAATAATCCTTGAGCAGCTCCGAAACGGGCTTATAGACCCCCAATACTGGGACACTTTCAACATATGGAAATGTCTTCTACTATTAAGGCAGAAAGCAACTTTCACTGCAGCCAAGTTCTTTGGGTGTAGCGATTTAACAGAATATAAAATTCTGTATAATCGTAGATACGAACGTGTTAGGGCACGTTAGTAAACAAATGCTTCTCAATCCAAAACTAACAAGAATTAAGCACTTCTTGTACTGTTTACTAAATTGAATTCTGTAAACTTCAGTTAAGCAATAATTCTATTATTAGTATTGAGTTATGGCTGTGCTATACAGGTTTGTTTGGGAAAACAATATAAGGACTTTTGAGGTTTGTCTTTTAAAAACTTCTTTTTTCTTTTATCATTAGGGTGAAAGTTCATATTATTAGGTGCGGTATAGTGGTGAATTTGTATGCTTGAAAATTATTTTGTGCGTGGTCAGTTTGCCAACAGCCAACATCTCTAAAAGTATGTTTCAGTACACATAACTTTGCAAATCATGAGCGAAAATGAAACCAATACCCTTTTAGAATCCAATGTCGATGATGTGAACAGCTCTACTGTCGAACCCATGGATGAAGGGATGCAAGATTTTAATGGATATATAAATGACTTTGTTGAGGAGTCCGAACGATTTGACTACAATAATGAACCATTTTTAGGAGATACTGCAGCTTTAAATACTGCTGGTCTTTGGTCTGACGAAGAGTCAGAGTATGATGAGAGCGAAGAAGAAGTTTCATCCACAATCGACAAACCATCCGCACAAAAAGGTTCTGAGGTTGATGATAATGAATGGGAAGAAGATTTAAAAGCAGCTGTTGGCTTTAGACGTGCTAAGAAAAGCTCGCGAGGTCGTGGTCGTGTAAGTCGTGCTGACATGCTTCCCTCTGTGGAAGTTCAACAATTATTGAGTTTGGCTAATCGGTTATTTGCTCAAGAGGGAAATTTTACAGAAGCACAAAAGATTGCGGAAGAGATTGTGCGCATTGACAACAACGTGATTGCCGCTTGGAAAATGTTGGGCGAATGTCATCGACAGAGAGGTAACGAGAAGGTTAATATTGAGAAATGCTTAATTGCTTGGATGGCAGCAGCTCACCTTAGGCCAAAGGACCATGAGATGTGGGCCACCTGCGCCCATCTTAGCGAAAGCTTAGAATTTTGGGATCAAGCAGATTATTGTTATTCACGCGCCATTTTAGCAAAACCAGCTAAAAAAAGCTTAACTGAAGAATACATATTTAATAGATCTATCTTAAATAAAGATCATGGGTCACTGAGAAAAGCTACCGAAGGGTTTCGGCAATTGCTCCCTTCTTCTCCTTTTGATGTAACTTTGTTAAAGCATTTGGCTGAGGTGTATATAAGAATTCGTACTCCTGGTGAAGCCCTCAATGCTTTTGAGACTTCCTGGGCTCATTACTATCAGTACCCAGTACCACCAGTAGGCAAAGGTGTTTTTGATTTACCTGCTTTGAATCTTTATGCTGAACTATTGCTTTTAGATCATCAATGGTCTAACGCAATTCAACTTATTAACCGAGGTACACGATGGTTTCGTGGACGAAAGTCAGAAATCCACTGGGACGACTATGATGATGACCGTGAGTGGGATATAGATGAAAAACGTAGGAAATTTGATGCTTCTTCCTTACAAGAAAATTCTGAAGAAACGTATCATTTACCTTATCTACTAAGAACTAAACTGGGAATTGCGAGGATTAAAATTGGTGACCTTGAAGAAGCTGCCCACCATTTTGCTATAATAAAAACACTTCCTCTTGAGTATACTTCGGTTGTTTTGGGTAATATTGCAAAGACCTATATGGAGGTTGAGCGCCTAGATTTGGCATTGGAGTATTATATACTCTTGAGCGGTTATGGCCCTGCTCAGAACATTCAGCTTTGGTTTGATATGGGTCTTTGCTATCTGGAATTAAAGGAATTTGAACATGCACAACAATGTATGGAAGCTATTTTACTTGTGGACAATGATAATATTAATGCACTTGTGAAATTGGCCGAGATTAATGAGTTACAGGATAATCGCGATGCGGCACTGGCAATTGTTACTAGTATAATAGAACTTCAAAAGGCGACGCCTGAAAATGAAAAAGCAACTATGGAATTAACAGGTCGTGAAAGCGATCTTGGTTCCCAATTACTTATCAATAAACAGAGATTACCACAAGACGGATGGGAAAAGCGGGCCCAAATTAGCCGTTCCAGAGAAGAAGCACGTCAATATAAGATTTGGAAAACCGAACATACCAAAAGAAGGTTTGAAAAACTTGGTGCTTTGTCTGACAATTTACAAACCGACTTGACAAGCCTCGAGACGGCTCTCTGGATGAACATTGCATCCGAATTAATTGACGAATTTGTAAATACAAAAGCCCTCTATCCTAATGAGCGGAAAGCGAGATCAAAAACCAATTTGCTAACAAGACATGTACGTATACATTCGCTAAAAGATCAGCTCATGAATATGATTAATCGTCTTAATGATTCAATCACTCATTCGAAATGGGGTGATGTTGGTCTGGAAACGGTTTTACATACGAAAATGTTTCGTGATGTTCCTGTCGATACTTGGTTTCAACTCTTTGTACATTATGCACTTCAAGAAGCGAAATCTGGGTCAGTTAAACAGGCTTATGAGGTTTTGAAAGCAGGTATGGCTACTCCTGTGTTTGAACAAGATCCGTTGAAGCGCCAGAATTTGCGATGGTGCATGCTGGCATGTGCTATCCATGCTAAAGATTCTCAGACAGCTCTTGGTCCTCTCCGATGGACGTTTACGAACTTCCAATTTCGTCAAGACACGTACAGACTTTTTTCAGGTGTATTAAGTTCGGGTTATGAATGCTCTCGAACGTTCGTAGACAGCGCTAATCAAAAATTTTTGCTTCGTCAAGTTAAACTAATGGATCAACTAATGAGCAAGTCATCTATTCCTGGTGCTGCTACCTTATCGAAGAATGAAGACGGACTGGCAACAGTACCTACGTCTTACGATCCAATATTGTTCTTACTTTATGGACATATTATGGCTCGTAGTAGAAGTTGGATTCCAGCAATTAATTATTATAGCCGAGCTTATGTGATGAATCCAAATTGTCCAATGACAAATCTATCTCTTGGTTTGGCATATATTCATCGTGCTATGCAAAGACTTTCCGACAATAGACATTATCAGATTCTTCAGGGATTCACCTTTTTATATCACTATTATGATCTACGGTCCAAAGTTGGCATAGGAGAGAAGCAGGAGGCTCTCTATAATTTGGCAAAAGCCTACCATTTTCTTGGATTGGAACATCATGCTGTACAGTATTACGAAAAGGTTTTGGAATTGTCGCCATTGGGAACCATAGATAAATTGGCAACACAACCGGAAGAACGAAACAGGGTTAGTTCCACCTATGACTTTGCCTACGAAGCTGCTTATAATCTTCGACTTATATATATATCCAGTGGAAACTTGAATTTGGCGTTTGAAGTAACTAAACAGCATTTAGCTTTGTAACATCCATTTTTAATTCATCTTATCTTAGTTGGGGTTTGTTCTTGTAATATAATTTAATAGATTATCTCTTTTTTTATTTTATTTTTATTGCTCATACTTTTAAAGGCAGTCCAAAGGTAGAATCATCAATTTATAGATTTTATTAAAAGTACAATTTGTCATAACAGGGCCTTTATAAAAATTTCCCTCTTTTGTTTTATAGTATTTAATTCTGCGTAACATGCTAAAGTTTGGGGTAGGGTTAGTGACTGTTGTTTCGCTTTACCTTTGGCAAAGTTCACACAAAGCCCATTTGATCCCATAGCCACAACCCAAGATGCCTCCCAAGTTCGATCCCAATGAAGTGAAGACCGTCATCATGAGAGCCGTCGGTGGTGAAGTTGCCGGTGGTTCTACTCTTGCTCCTAAGATTGGTCCCTTGGGTTTGTCTCCTAAGAAGGTTGGTGAAGATATCGCCAAGGCTACTAAGGACTGGAAGGGTCTTCGTGTTACCGTCAAGTTGACCATCCAAAACCGTCAAGCCGCCGTCTCTGTCGTTCCTTCTGCCTCTGCTTTGGTTATCAAGGCTTTGAAGGAACCCGCTCGTGACAGAAAGAAGGACAAGGGTGTTGTCCACTCTGGTAACGTTTCTATTGACGAGATTGTTGAAGTTGCCCGTACTATGCGCTTCAAGTCTCTCGCCAAGGACCTCTCTGGTACTGTTAAGGAGATTCTCGGTACTGCTTTCTCCGTTGGTTGCACTGTTGAAGGTAAGAACCCTCACGATGTTCAAAAGGAGATTGACAGTGGCGACATTGAGATCCCTCAAGAGTAAGCAGGCACTTTGGTACAAAATATCATTCTTGCAAAGGTTCCATTTTTTTGGTGTCGTAAGTTTTGAAAGCTTGTAGTAAAATTTTTTTACATAATTAAAAGGTACAAGAGTTACATTAAAATGTGAGTAGCTATTTTTAAAAGTTGTTTAAAATGTGGTTGGAACACTCTGATCTGCTTGGTTTCATTATACCTCTGGTCAATTTTATACCAACCTAGATTAAGAAGGAGTGGAAATTGACATGCTTTTTTTGCTGTAAAGTATGTCTCTTCCATACTTCAGACATAATTATATAGTAAGATATTCATATTCATGCATGAAAATGTTATTTCTAAGGTTTAGGATTCAATGACCAAATAAGTTGTTTTTCTGCAAGATTGCTAAATAGCAAATGTTTATAATGTAACATACAGGAGTTTCATATATTTTGAGAAACATGGGTAGCGTGAAAGTTGTAAAAGGTGATATGAAAGTGTTAGACTACATAAAGGTATTTTTTTTGGCCATAAAAATGAGTAAGAGTACACTATTTTTGGAAAAGGTAGTTTGATTAAGACTGACGCTCCTCTCCTTTGTTCAACAGTAAATCTATTTTAAAAAACAACATCGGCAGGACTACAATTAAAATGCTCTCCATTTTCACGAACACTTTGACGATTCGTGTCTCGAGCAAGGGGCTTTCGCATATCAAATGAGTCTTCATCTTTTCCATAAGGATTGCTATAATACCCAACTACTCGGCGATATACGGAGTAACCCAATCCTCTATAGAAGTTGATTGCTAAAGCGTTGCTGGTTCGAACAAAGAGGTCAACAAAGTAAGCTTTTTCAGAGTCTCCGACAGTTTCTAAATAGTCCATCATTGTCTTTGCCAAACCTAGCCTTCGAAAACTAGGTGCAACTGTAATAGCTGTAACATGGGTATGCCAATCGGTTCCCTTTCCTTCCGATTTTCCAATAATGTAACCCATTAAAGAGCTATTTTCTGAAGCAATTGATTCTTGTGCAACACACAAACTTGGCCATTTGTTAAGATACGACAAATAAAATGAAATATTGAACTTTCGCGGGTCAGTACCTATTTCGAAAATAATGCTTTCAAATTTACCATACAGTTTCAGTTAGAGGATCCAGATTAATGTTGTTAAATTTAAATAAATCAGTAGCTTTAAATTTACGAGTATCCGCCATTTTGAAGAAAAAAAAAGTCAAGTCTGCAGTTTGGTGTTAACAAGAGTCATGAAATCTGACATTTGAAATTCAACTGAGCATAATCATTCTATGACAAAATAGGTACAAACATTTAAGATTTTTAAAGATCTTTTTGAATAAAATACTTTTTGATCAAAAAGACGAAGGAGGTATATTAAATGAAAAAGAAATTCGACTTGAGTAAATAGGAAAACGAATCCTATTACTTTCTTTAGCGATGATGGTAATATGAAGCATTTTTCTACTGATGGAATCGAATGACGGACGCAACCCATATCATATATTTGCATGTTGCGTTGCTTGTATGTAGAACTAGTAAAGAATAAATTAAGATTGAGGGATAACGAAAAGAATAGCAAGCACTACGGGAAGGAAAGGAAAAGCTTATAATAAGTTCACCAAATAGTCCCATATTAGAGACATACATACTCGAATGGAATCAATAAAGTAGGTTTTTTTCATGTATGCTTTGACCAAACTCTTCCTCAAATATAGTCAAATTTCCTTAATCCTCAAAAAAAAAATAGTAATACGTTTCAAGTTCTCCCTTGCACTCAGTCACCACGTAGAATTTCTGGAAAGAAAGATATCAAGTTAATAGAAATGGAGTCATGAAAGACACCAAACAAATTAGTCAATGAACTGGACTGTATCTGATCATAGAAAGTCAATCATAGTGCTTTTTAGGCGACTTTCCAAAAAAATGGTAGCACATCAAAGTACGGTTCCTGAAAATCTAAAATTTTGCATTCGTAATAAGAATAAAGGATTGACTTCTAGTCTTTCAACAAGTATTAAGCATTTGCACAATAGTTGTGCTAAGTGAAACAAAAAAAAAGGGAGAATGAAAAGGAAGCTTGTCGATATGTATGCGGATAAACAGTATTAACTCACGATATAACTGATGGAGAAATTATTTGGTTTCTTTTATTGAGATTAACCAGCGAGACACATGAGTGAATATTAGAATGCAAACATAACTTTGTGGATCATGAAAAAGAAAACGCAAACCAAGAAAGGACTAGAATAAACACTTTCAGATGCAAAAAGAATGTTGAAGAACTTTAAGGAGTTAAAAACCAGGCATGTTGTAAGGCATCGTCACCTGTAATACGAAGTTCAGGTTGAAGACGAAGCATTCTTCTCAGAAGGTCTAAACCAAGAGGGTCAAAATGGGGCATCAAGTGATTTAGATCTTGGCTTTTGTATAGAGGATATGTAGTTTTATAATCCTGGAGAAGGGATATACCTGGCCACGTCTGCTCAGTAGGTGTTCCTAGCAAACGAAAAATTTTTAGTAATTGATCTTCATTATTAGAGCCAGCAAACAAAGGACGTCCCGTTGCCATTTCAGCCATAATGCAACCAACCGACCAAATATCAATGGAAGTATTGTACGCTTTTGAACCCAACAAGACATCAGGGGCACGATACCAAAGCGTAACGACCTCGTTTGAAAAAGTGTTCACGGGAATACCGATGGATCTAGCTAGACCAAAGTCTGCTAATTTTAATTCCCCTCTGTTATTAATGAGAAGGTTTTGAGGCTTCAAGTCGCGGTGTAGTACACGGTTTTCATGGCAGAATGAAATCCCACTTAGCAATTGCCTGGTGAAGTTTTTTACTTCGGCAGGGCTTAAAGCTCCCTGGTTTCCATAGGCATCCATATACTTTTTTAAATCTTTTTCCATATACTCAAAAACAAGCATTAACTTATTATCCGTATGCAAAACGTCAATCAGCGACATGATGTTTGGGTGTCGAAGCTCCTTCATAAGGCTAATCTCTCGAATCGCCGTACTCGGAGTTCCTTCCTCTGGGTCAATACGAATGATTTTTAGAGCAACGACTTCACCCGTCGTGCGGTTTTGAGCACGATAAACGTTTGCATACGTTCCCTCGCCTTTCCGGTTAGCCTTTATGCCGTAGCAAAATTAAGAAGGTTTTTTTCATTCTTACCTAACTTTTCTAGTCTTTGGTAGTTCATGGCGGAGGACATAGCAAAATTCTTTGCTTTGGTTTAGTCAAGGCAAGGTACGATAAAGTACATCGACCGAAAGACAAGCGAGGTCGGAACATCAAGAAAGAAAGCCACACTAAAGTAAAAAGGAAACTAGATACTTTAGAAGCAATTCATTTCTTTGGTTGATAATTTTTTCACATCTATGAACATTTTCGGAAGGAATATGATAAAACATTCTTGTATGTGTGCAAATCATTTATTATGTTATGGAGCTAAGCTAGTAGTACTCTTAAGGAAAATGCTAGTGCCGTATTTCGTAGCTATAATATGAACAAGAGGAAACGGATGAATTATTGGTACACATATGCCTTCACAAGTTTTCTGGCAAAATTAATAGTATAGATTCTACTTAAATGTGAAAGGTATACAAAGATAGAATGAAGAATCAAAAAAATAACCCAGAATCTTTATTCAAATCCGTAAACATCAAAATATACTATTTATAATAGTCTCCGTAAAGACTTGGTTATCTAACAAAATCGTAAAACTAACAAAGGTAAGAAAAAGTCCTTTAAAAACAAGATAACATATTTATTTTGATCGTATCACTCGTAACATTTATTGAAAGGGGAAAACACGTAAAACGGATTTGTCGAGTTTAGCAGAAGCATCGTCGTCCAAGAACCAGCTAACACGATCGGGATGAGCACGAGAAATTAAAGCAGAAGGTAATCTGGATGTAGTATCCTCGATAACAACGGGAAGAATGTCCTGTTTAGCAGCACCTGTTGTTACAAAAGCAACAGATAAAGCATGGGTAACGACAGGAATGGTCAAAGTAATACGTTCCTTGGGAGGTTTGGGAGAGTCAGTAACTGGAGCAACCCAAGCAACATCTTCTTCCAAAAGCTCATGATCAGGAAACAAAGAGCAAGTATGGCCATCGGGACCGCAACCCAACAACATCAAGTCGAATACAGGTACTTTGACAGTAGAAGCATTGGCAAAGACGTGAACCAATTGCTTTTCATACTCATCAGCAACAGCTTGGGAATCCAAGGGCTTCTGTTTCAAAAATTCGGTATCAATTGTATGGATTTGTTCAGGTACAAAGCCAGGTAATACGTCAAATAAAACTTCTTTGCAAAGAGCATAGTTTGAATTTTCATCCTCCAATGGAACAATACGTTCATCAGCAAAGAAAACTTCCCTATTGTTTGTTAGTTATCCAAACGAAATTCGCAGAATAAAAAAACCTTTTTTTCTAAGGTTTCAATTATTTCTCCATATAGTAAAAGACACTAGAAGGCCATCTCATACTAAAGACTGTTCTTTAACCCACAAGAAGAGAAATATTGCTTTTTAAATAACTTACCATTTGGAAAAATCAATGTTGTCTTTTTGCTGTGATAATCCTTCAGCAAGTACCTTGGCTAAACTACCACCGCTCAAAGCCAATGTAAATCTTCCGTGCTTTGCCATAGCAGCATCATATTTAGTTTTCACATATTGTCCAAGTGCCTTGGCAACGGAACTGCCTTCAGAAAACGAGTAAACCGACATAACAACTGTTTAATAGTTTTGCTAAGTACAGAAAAAAGTCATCGGTCCTTTATATAAGTTGGGATACTCTGTAAGGTATGATGTAATTTCTCGCTGTAAACTGCATATAGTGAGAAATTCATAAATGATGACCATTTTAAATAAGTTTATTTCTTGAATTAATAAGTAGCAGTGAAGCTTCGAACTATCGCGAAATTTCATTTGATCAGAATTATGACAGGTAACCTCGCGCACGAAGAAGGCAACTGCTCCGGCTTGTCTTCTTTGCTCTATCCATCTAGAACACTATGAAAGAGATCACTTAAATTTATCAGTGGTTTAATTATATAAGAGAAAAGTTTTCAGATTTTAGGAAAGGTGTTGGGATATCACTGTCGTATGAGGGTTTGATTTTTGTAAAGTTTATCGAGATGGGACTAGTATAATGCAATAAATGGTTTGGTTTTTTTTATTTGACATTATAGTCGTATCACTGGCAGTAGAGAATAACATCCTGGGTTGATTTTTAATATAAGTAGTCGCGCACGTTGTAAACCCCCTCCGAATGTTCTTGAAATAAGAATAAATTGTTGTCAACTGTAATTTCGATATCAAGATGATTTAGTTGACAAACAGTTTAAAGCCTGTATAGCTACCTTCTATAATCCTTGCACAAGATAAGGAACAAGCAGCATCATATTTCTTGTTGGTTAAATATATTAGTTTTAGAACTTTGAAGCAAAGGATAACCCCAAATGAATGCTTCTAATCACCATTAAACATATTGCAATCATCAAGTAAGATAAATTCGTCCTTATATAAGAGCTATGTTTGCCGGCTATTATAGTTGCTAAAAGTTGTTCATTCCATAGTTTACCATGTTATATATTTCATAGCTAGCTAAAGAGAGAATAAATCCGACAGAAACTCAAACTGATCGTCCTTGCGAACAACATCAGCGACGTCTCGGTACTGAATACCCTTTCTTTTTTGTAACTTAGCTAATTGAAAAGATTGATCTGCAAGTTTCTGAATGAACATCTCCTACATTTGAATGTAATTAGCGTTGTCACAGACTTTTAGTAACACATACAGTTGCAACAGATACCAAAAGAGCTGAAGCGTTTGAACAAGAATGGATATCCTCGTCTTGCTTTATTATTTTTTTTACTCTGCTAAGCGGCAGCACAGTTTTTCCAAGAGGTCTTTCCATTGTATAACACTAACAAGAACTTGAAGTTTAAATATGATATGGATAAAGAATCTACGAAAATAGTCGACGATCAAAAATTCTTGAAAGCAGCTTAAATTCCAAATGACATTATTGAGTGCTTTCAATGAAGACTTGTTTTACAGTTGGTTCGCAGAAGAAAGTTATTGCTATACGCGCCAGGCGTATTTTCTATTTTGTAACCCCAAGTGACATATGTTCAGAAAAACTCGTTGCGAAGATAAATCAAATCTGCAATAATTACATGAAGTAGAAGATCAACATTCAAATTAATTATATAACTTTTATTTTAATTATGCTACGGACCTTATGGAAAACCAAGTCTTGTGCAATGTCTCGTATGTTCACAGCAGTGGACTTGTGCAGCGTATAAACCAAGTTTCTCTAAATATTACTTGAAAGGCTTGTATTGTAAGCTTGAACCTGGTATATATAAGTAGGGGTGTCCTTTTAAACTTTTCACGACTATATGACTTTGGAGTTTCAGCTTCCTTTGACCAAATTTCGATGAAAAATTCTAACTCATATCGTGCAAAAAGTCACTCAGCCTGCGGTTGTAAGATAGCAAAGCGATTGTTTGTGCACCCATTTTCAACTCGGGTAGAAATGTATATACATGAATGTAATTTTCTGTTCTTCAGTATTCATTATCATTATATTCGACGATGCAAAATTAATGCAGTATAATTTATTAGACACACGCAAGTTATGTTGGTGAATGTCAATAAGATACAAACAGAACGTAAGCTCTATCTGCATTTTTGTGAAAAAATTCAAGCCAACAAACTTCGGAATTAAAACTGTGATGTATCTTTTTTAAGTATATAATTTACCTTAAACATCAAACTATATGAATTCCGCTTTAGCAACATTTATCAAAGGAGGAGTTGAAAGTTGAGTAAATAATTTCACACGAACTGGGCATAGCAATTTTACAACTCTTACTGCTCCATCTTCACTATACAAAAATAATACTCCCTGGTCCTCTTCATAACGAACGTGAATTAAATTTAGCAGATCCAAGTGAACACGCTTCTCCATTCCCAAACCAGGGAAAAATACATCGAAATATGAAGGAGCAATGAAACATACAACACCATCCTGCCATGGTTGATGCTTTTCCATCCATTCACTAAAGATTTTGACATGGACGCTAGTCTCCTGTGCGAATTTGCTTATCACAAGTCGACGACTTATATCGTTTGCTGCTTGAGACCAAACGCGTAACCGCTTTTCTGATGCACTTTCTCCTTGTAATAGTAACTGAAGCTGATAATGTACAATTAAATCAGCATATCTATCAAGTGGTTCCGTAAAATGAGTCGAATCGTCTGTCTCATCATCTAATGTCAAGCTCAGCATACTCATAGCTATATTGGGTCGATATTTGGGCATTTCATACACTGCTCGAGGTGTAATCTTATAGTAATAAAGTTGAAGTATATTACGGATTGTATCATCTTCGATTAAGCACAACGATCGCAACAGCGATTTTGGACTTGAAAGATCTAAGACACAGCCCATTTGAACAGCCATACTCTGCAACATTCGACAGTTTTCACGACTTGGCATTTTCTGTACTCTCAGAAATGCATTGTCACGGAATTCTCTTCGTAAATGATTAGCCACGGCTCGATTCGCGGCATCTAGTAGAGTTTGACGCAAAACTTCTACCGCTGATGATGCAAAAAGATTTGTCTGTTTGGGATCGAAACTGGTATTCTCTTCATCCCATCGGCGGAACAATTTGCAATACCGATCTAAAGGAATATCTGTACCAAGATGATGAGCTCGAATGCGGGAACTAACAGTGCTGAATAATTTCAAACGGGGATCACTTTCTAAAAGCTCATTCGCCTTTTCGATAGAATATGCTTTTCGAGGATGGATGATCGCCCAGCCTACCCAAGTGCCTCGAATCTTTCCAGAAGAAGAGACGTCCAACAATAATGAAACCGTATAGCAATCTTTACCTTCTTTTAATGTGAGGGCATCTCCCAAGGCAGGAGGAAACAAGGAAACAGTACGTTGACATAAACTCACTGTATTACCACGACGCTGCAATTCACGATCAAGAGGTGAACCTGGCTCAATTACGCGCGAAACATCTGTGATATGAATACCAACGTGATACCCATTACCAGTAGGACGAATATGAAAAGCAGATGAAACAAAGGAATTAGCTACATCATCGAGGTCGCTATGGCTATTATGACCAGTAAATAAAAAGACATCTTCCGAGCGATAATCATTTCGATTCGCATTATTTAGAAAATCATTCGATAATGCATCTAAAGATGAAGAGGCTGAAGCAGCTGCGGAACCCTCCCAAGGCTCAGTGTGAGCACCAGTATCATGGAGGAGCGCAGCCACTTGTGATTCAATAAAATTCATTGGACCAAGCTCACCTACGAGCATTCCAAAAGGATGTAAGGACGTTACAGGCCACCGTTTTATAGAAGCTAAAAAGAGAGAATCAGCATACTTTTGGTCATTTTCTAAAAAGTCTGAAGGTGCTTGCTCAGTTGGTATAGCAATTAAAGGAACACGCTTATCCGAAGGTTTAAACCACACGATCTTCGGTTTCTCTCCAGAGACCGCTGTGGGACCTTGACCTGCATTAGTAGAACCTTGTCTTTCTTTGTTGGCAGCACTACTGGGTCGTAAAATGCCCAAAGAGCCAGAAAATACTTGTCCTGGAGCTCGTTGCAAGACCGCAACGACATGACCGGCATATCTGGGCTTTTCTTCAGTACTTAATTGCTTTTGATCAAGCAGAAATAGCGTTTGGCCTTCTACTTGCTCGTCATCACGAGCCTTTATTGCTGATCGCTGGGGAACTTCAAATAGAACAGTGTCAGCCCCAAGGTTTTCCAAAGAACCCCTGGTGGAAATAGGATCCTTGCGACGGCGATTTTCTTCTTTTTCGAGTTTACCGGCCCATACATCTTCAACATCGAGAAGTTCGACGGCAACTACATCACCTTCCAAAGCACGATTTCTATCCTTAGAACCGCAAATGAACACTTCCGCATCTAAACCGCTAACATGGACGAAAGCATCTGATCGATTTTTCTTGCTAACAATCAGCACGCCGGTTACTAAACGATGTTCAGCCAATAACGATGGGATTGATGACTGAGGAAGGTAAGGAGAAAACAAATTTCTACGAGTGTTACCAGGCCCACCACCAACCGAGTAGTTATTCGCAGCGGACATTGAGGAATTCACACTTAAGCTTCCAGTAGAACGACGATGTCGGTGTCCCCCGCCATCAGGACGAAGAGAGGAGGAAGGTTGGTTTGTAATGTTTCCGGAAAACGAAGGGTTGGCAGAATGTGTAGGACTATTGTTCTGAGAAGCCGAGGGTCGCCAGCGTCCATCCAAATTTCGAGGCTGGGGACGTAATAAGGGAGGAACGGAATTCAAAGGTGGCAGAGGAGAGTTTTTAATGGGGGCAGAAGACAAAGCATGAGATGACAAAGGAGGCAAAGACGAAATGGGAGGTGAAGAGACACTGTGCACACTGTGGCTTTTACCGTGTCGTCGAGGGCTACTAGCAACATTTGGTGAAATGGGAGAGACGTTGGATGAAGCCAAATTGTATTTGTTGGAGATGGTTGGACTAGCATTGAAAGAATCAGCAGATGATGGTGGTGTGGAAAAGACGTTAGAAGGATAAAAGGAAGAGGTTGGTGTCACTTGAGGGTAGATATTTGCGGAGGAGGGATGTGAAAATGAGGAATTGGGCATGGAAGTATTCACATTAATACCAGTACTAGCACTTCGACGGTGACCAGAACCATGGCCATGGCCATGCACAAACGAAGACTCCACAGCCGGTAAAAGGCTTGTATGACGTAAATGATGAATATGCTGCTGTAAAGGAAGCCAGGTTGGACGGTTCAAGGAAGAAGAAACACCGGAAGAGATGGCGGGCTGAACGGAGCCCAAACGAGGGTTCAGGTTAGCAGAGCTAACACCGGAGATAAAATTAGGGTTGGTTTGTAAATTGGTTGAATCCTGAAGCAATGGATTTACCCTGTAAGCAAAGTCATTTTGAAACTCTTCACCCATGACACGAACTAGGGAAAAAGAAAAGTCAAAAATGGGAAATAAAGATATAAATGATAAAAAACAGGGAATAAAATATAAAGACACAAATAAGGGAAGAAAGAATTTATCGAAAACAATTAATTAACCAAAGATAAATACAATAAACGGAAGTTTGTCTAGTAATAGTGGTTCGTAGAGTCAACAGCGTTATTCAGGAAAAAACTTAGTTAAAAACGAATAAACAAGAAAACGAAGGAAAATGTAAGAGAATGAAATTGATAATAGCGCCAAGAAAAAGGTACCAAAACGAAACAAAAGACGTAAAATAGGGGAATAATAAGATGAGGTTACGACGAGATAATTTTCCCACCAAAAAAAGAAAAAAGGGTTTTAAAGAGCGGGAAGCGTCAAAAACTACCCAGAAGGAATAGGAGGAAGAAAGGTGTGAATGGTAAGGAGATCAGTTGCAGAGTGTTTCGCTAAAATATTTTTTTTTCACTGCACCTGAAAAAAAAAAAGTCGAACGACGTAATTCACAAGGTCGCTTTCTTTTTAATTAGCAAAGCTTTTGACGAAACGTGTTACAACTCTTTATTCTGGATAAAGATATGTAGACGATCTAATATTCTTCCGGAACTTCGTTAACGAAATTTATCAAAGTGGAAGAGCTTAGTTAACACACAACTTGGAAAATGTAGAGGAAATGAAGAATGATAACTTGGGTCGTGTGGCTTTTAAATAAATTCAAACGAAAGGATATGTGAAAGGAAAAGTAAAATGATGGATATGAAACGAGAGAGAAAGAATGTCGAGGTGGGTCAATAAAAATGTCACAAAATGACCCCTATAGAAATAGGAATGCAGCGATTAATGAGACTTATTCCGCTTTAAATCTAACAATTCTTCTTGGGACTGAATAATCGATTTAGTAATGTTACAGCGAAAACCATTCGCGTCCTAAATTGCTCGGTGTAGGCAGATGACAGCTTTCGTCCTGACGTAGACAGAAGAGGATTTCTATTACAAAGCATCACTCGTATTCGGTATCTAATACACCGTAATATAACACAATACCATATTTATAATGATGTAAATAAACAAACATAAAAAATGAAAATAAGCAATTGAAAAAGAACATTTAAATGCACTAGTGAATATGAATAAAGAAGAAAATCCAAAAGGGTTTCTTCTATGTCTACAAAAGAATTCTGTAGACAGAAATTTGGCAGGTAAACATTCTTTAAAAAATGCAATTTTAGTACGTGCATAGTACTTATTAATTAGATAATATTTGCAATGAATTCATCTTAATACAAGTCCGTTAAAGTCCACGTTTACAACATTTTCTACGAAACTATCCTGGATAGATATTATTAGATTTCGCAATGTAACAACTAGCAATTTCTCTGCACATACTATTAGAGACGACTTTAAGCAAGCAAGCAAATGCAGGGTACCTCAAGGCCTCAAGAGAGAGATAAATTATAGAAGTAAGATTAAAACAACTGTTACAGAGCTTCTTCTTCTGTGGAAAAACCTTTGTTCGCAGAACGAAGCAATTCAGTTTACATTTGTCTCACCAGAACACAGCAGCACAGATGGCGAAAGGTAAGCACAAAAAAAAAAAAAAAAAATGAAAGAAAATCTTTCCAAAAGAAAACAACGTATTCCTAGTAATTCTTTCTATTCCTTAATAAATTTCATGCTTTAAGAGTTCGTTTAGTGCAGTGAAACACCTTGCAGTAGTAAACAAGTAGTACGACGTGAAAACAGCAATGGAGAAAAATGCCAATCCTCATTTTGAGGAAAGAACCACAGCTTCACATTGAAATAACAACCTTATAATTTACCTCGGAATCACTAGGAAATCGGAAAAGAATCCTTGTCATACTTTGAAAAAATTTTCATTGTTGATCCAGACTTACCCGTATCCCAGGTGAACGCAAGGAGTCGAGTCTTTCTTTAATTCTTTGTTTCCTTTTTTTTCTATAATAAAAAGAAGGCTACAGAAAATCCATCTGTGTATTTACATTACACCTTGGATTCTCAAGTAGTGACAATCCCTTTGGAAAGGTTGGATTCTTTTCCACCATACACCTTACGAAAAAAAAGTGAAACTCTTTATTTGCTTTTTTAATTTTTTAATCTCATAAAAAAAGAAATTTTAGGATAAAATAGGGGCTTCCTCTTGTTTTATTAAACTCAGCCGGCGTTTATTTGGTTGAAATATCCTTTTTGATATAATGCTTAGAATTGTCATTGGTACGTACTCTCACCTCCTATATGGTGTAGATACAGACCTAAAGCAAAAAGAATCGAAGCCCTTGTGGTTGTTTGAGGCTCATGAAAGTGCTCTTACCGCTTTGGCTACAAATGGCCTTCAGTTAGCATCCACAAGTTCAGATGAAACTATAAAGTAAGTCATCTTATATTTTCTACTTCCATATCATCTATTCACATTTTTATTGAATCGTCTGATTAACTTAATATAGAATATACGATCACAGTCGTAATATTCAAATAGCTGACTTGGCTATTCCTACAGAGTTGCCAAATGCCATTTCCCGCAGCCTCTGCTTTACCAAGAAACACTTGCTAGCTTGTCATGACAACGGACAAATCACTATGTGGTCTAGAGATTCTTGGTTACTTGTTCATACCTTGAAGTCTTCCTCCAACAAGGGTATTAGTGGAATCACTGTCCATCCTTCAGAAAAACTTGCTTTCAGCGTTGGAGGAGATAGCAAACTTCGTCTTTGGGATCTCATTCGTGGTAAAGGTGGAAAGGTATTGCCATTGTCGTTTATTCCCGAAGGGATTCTATTCCTCAACGACTCCTCTTTCGTCGTTATGTCTCGACGTGGTTTAGAAGGTTTTAAACTTGTATGTACATTATCTAATATCTTAAGAATTACGAATTCTTTGCTAATCTGGATTTTTTAGGATTTAAGCTCCTTTTTTGGTTATAAGTCTAATACGCAGCTTAATTGTCTTTGTTTGTTTCTATCCAACTTGATTGTTGGTTGTGATAACGGTTCCATAAAGGTTTTCGACGTAAACACTGGAGATCTGATCAATGAATTCGCTGCTCATGAAAAAAGGTCTTTGTTTTTGCCTTCTACCATTATTAATACTAACATTTAATAGAGTGAAAGCTATTTCTGCTACGACTGAAAATCTCGTTTCCGCTAGTTCCGATGGTTCTGTGCACGTCTGGGATAAAACTTTCAATAAAGTGATGGAACTACAAGCTCCTGAAGGGAACCGAATTACTTGCATAGTCGCTATGGATTCGGCGGTAAATGCGCCTGTGATAGATGCTGCCAATACCAATGAAGAGTCAAATGAAAGCGAATCTGATTCTGAAAGCAGTGAATTTTCGGATGATTCTACAAAAAGGGCAGCATCTTCTAAGCTTACAAAACGTGCCCGCATCGAATAACTGTTTCCTTGAAAACAGAGAAAAATAAAAAAAAGAGGGCTTTGAAAAATCTCCTTTTTAGTTTGGGTTTACTTTCGGTTTAAAAATAATATATTGTGATAGCCAAGAATTCCTCTAGCTCGCATTAACTACTGTAAAATTAATTTCTTTACACAAAACATTTACTTTTTGCTATTCGCAACTTGTTATTGTAAATTCAATATATTTATTCATTAACATTTAAAAAGCAAACAATTTGAACTTGAGAAAACAGCAAGCGTATGAATATCTTAAAGCAGCAGTATATGGTTATTTATAACCAACCAGTCAGACCTTAAAGACAAAGCCTTCCAATTACTGAATCCTTGAAAAATTCCCCTACATTTCTCAAGGGTTTCTTTCGTAATTAGAGCGCATTAAGTCTTAACTTAAAGGCAGATTTTGGCAATTAAAAATGAATTAAAAGGATTCCAATGAACTAATAACGAAAAATCAACATGCAAAGTATATCAAAAAACCAAAAACGCATATGAAACATAAGTACAAGGCACTCTAATGGGCGACAACAGGTTATAATGCGAATCTGAAGGGAATTTATTTACCATACATCAAGTTATTAGCCCAACCAGGGCTATTATGTGTGTCGTGCTGTCCTGAATCATTCAAGAAAAATCCAGCACCATAATTGTTCATCGATCCAGAATGGAGATTACGAACATTACCGTGGTTATGAGAGGAGCTTGATGAACGTACACCCAAGGGGTTTTTCGAAAAGCTGAGGCGTATACCACCCTTTATGCTGCTGCTTAAGCACACACCTTGAAGTGTTTTCAAGGCTTCCATAGCGCAAGGAATATTTTCAAATTCCACGAAACACATCGGACCATTCCCTTTGGTACGGAAACAAAGACGTTTGTAACCAGGCTGCGTTGAAAAGAGGGCCTTCAATTCATCTTCCGAAGTCGAGGGTGGAAGATTTCCGACATAAATAGTATTACAAGGTGGATTTTGATCAGCAGGATTAATATTTGTAGGTGTTGTAGCAGGAATCCTTTGATGAATACCATTGTGAGATGCGTAGGGTGAAAATGGAGTGGCAGGTGGTACTGTTGAAGCAGATAACGGATAGTCTCTGGTATTAGAAGGTGTTAACGGAGGACTGTTAACACCGAAAGCACCGTTGGCAGAGAGAACTCTGGGATGAGGAGATTGAGCACTCATGGGATGTGCATAACCCCCCTGCTCCGAAGAGAAATAGGGCCGAGAGACATTTGTATTTATGGAAAGTGAATTAAATCTCATAACGGGAGGGACGGTATCTTGTCGCAAATTAGTGCTTTTATTGGCCGTAGGTGACCATGTAGGGGAAGAGACATCATCTTTTGTTAAAGCATTGGCCAATGACAAAGGGTATGATACTGGGAATGATGACCACAAACGATCAGATTGAAGTGCGCTATTAGGAGCAGTTGCAAAGTGTTCAGTCTGAGGTGTTTTAGACTGATCAAAAACACCGTCATTAGAACCCGCTGCAGGATTCGAAACATGATTGCTTGGACGTCGAAAAACGTCACGACTGCCAAATAGTTGTCGAATAGGAGAATGATTTCTAGACAGGCGACTACCACTTTCTGAGCCTTCTGTTGCATCACTGACATTAGTTTGGCTGCCTTTGCGATAATTATCAATGACGGTCACGTTACAAAGACCATAAACTTCACTCGAAAGTAAAATATCACGTGCCGAAAGAGCAGCGTCTCTAGAAGAAAACACCGTTAATCCATATGCAGGACCATTATCAGGCGCCGGAGACACAATTTCGGAAGATACAACGTGACTTGCAAACAGAAAAGTAGAAGAAAACTCCCTGGGAGTTAAATTTCTAGGTAGATCTTCAATTTTTATCGCGAAGAAACGCGGATAATGAAATCCCATCTTAGGAGGCGCAGAAGCCAATCCACCGTTCAAACCACCGAGCAATCTTCCAGTAGGAGTTGCAGATTTTTCCATCAAAGGATTCAAAGAAGCATAAGCAGGTAGATAATCAGCATCGGCTTTTCCTAACTGAGGCTCTGGATTTTGCGGAGACATATGCAACATTTGGCCTTCATCTTCACCATTTAATATTCCGGTCGGCACCAGAGATGAACCACGAGTAGTATCATCCATAATGTTGAACGGTTCAGGAATTCTTTTCTTAGACAGTAAAGGAGGTTGTTTACCAATATTGGGTGAGCCAACGAACATATTGAATCAGATGTTCACAAAGAAAGCCGTGAAATGCAGAAAAGAAGGAAGGACACGTTCAAAGAACGAAAACGTATCAACAAAGAAGTCTTTAAAGAAAGTTCCGATTTGTCAACAGATCAAGGCTATTATCTTCTGAATAACCTGAATATGCGATACTTGAGAGTGTATTCGGAGTGAACTTAATAGACAAAAATGAAAACAAAATATCCGACGGAACCCTTATAACAAGGATATTAGGGGAATTGAAAAGTTAAATGCAATACGATATAAAAGAGAGACGAGAGAAACTTAAATAAAACACAAAGCCAAAATGAAAGATGCCAAAGATGACTCAAACTCCGTCAAAGAATGATATGTACGAAAATGAGAATTCACCGGAATAGAGTATTATCAATGCAAAAATGCCCGAAATCACAAGAAAACTTGATTTTAGTAGAAATGCTGATTCAAATTAGGTTCCACAAATGTTATGATTCAAGCAGAGGGAAGTGTACGAATCAAAATTGCGAATATCAAAAGAGCGACACTTTCTAAATGAGTATGATTAGGAGTATGCGTTACTTAAACCTAAGCAGTGAGGCTGAACAACAAATTTGAACGTGTGCAAAGGAATAGTATAAAGAAATCAGGTCTCGAAACTGTTAAAATCGATTTAAAAACCAAAAGCAACCAAGGATCACAAAGGAACGAAGCAAGTTAAAACAAACGACAAAAATAACAGGAAAAATGCAAATGAATGAGAAACAAGCAAAATAAAGTGAACACTCAAAGAAGAAAAACACAGAAAAGCATAAAAAGAATCAAAAAGAAAGAAAAAGGGAAAAAATAGCAAAAGAAAAAAGTCTTCTAAACAAGACGTGAGGTTGCTTTGGTAAGGGGAGTATCCAGTAAAAATAAAAACTATTTAATACACAAAGCTGTATCCAGTTTTATCGTGCTGTAAGTGTGTAAAAAAACGAAAGGGGGCTGGTAAGTCCTGGTAAGAACAAACCGGACAACAGCCTAAACAAATAAGAAGGTCTAGAAAGCAAAGAATGTGATAGACTTAAAACTACAACGTTCTTCACGATAACAACAAGAAGGCTTAATGCGTTATAGCAAACAAAAGAGAAGCTGTCTTGAAAATTCAAGGAAACTGTAAGCTGGAAGAAAAGAAAGGCTCAGTGCTTGATAATTATTAATCAATAAGCAAAAGATTGCTATTGGAATACTTTTTCCAACTTTTGAAAGCCTTTTTTTGCAGAAAGTCTTACTTTTTTTATTGACGATGGGTAGAGTGGTTGGTAAGTATTGTCGAGACTCCGGCGGGATAGGATTTCCAAAATCTCGCAAAATGACTCTCCACCAGATAGCCGTTGACAAATTGCATGTTAGAAAAAAAAATTTTTAAAATTGATTTATTCAATTTCTTAAAAACTAGCTTGACAAACTACTTACTAAGCGTTAAGTTCATACGAACCTATTCGTTTTGTAGTTTTCATCCATGTCAACAGAACACAATGATTTTCTTAGCCCTCTAATTTCTGATTTATTTCATCCATAACACTGTTTTTCATTTTAAAAACAGATATAGTTAATAATTGCTAATTATTTGTTTTGTCTTTAGTATAGAAGAGTGATATTTCGTTTTTAGCAAAACGTCGTTTTATTCCCATTTACAGGGACTTACTAGTAGCTTTGTATTACTCCCTGGACGAGAGACTATTTTGTAAGAAAAGTTAACGGTGCTATCGTGATAGATTCTCCCGGCGTTTTTGGAGGCCACTAAGTAAAAAGGATGTTTACTCTTCTTCGAAATCTAAAGGTAAAAAGGACTTGCACGGCTGTATGGAAACGATGGTCTTCTTCCTTAAGTAGTGATTCTTTTGCATATTCTCCGCTAGAAATGCCAAAACAATCCGTACCTGACTTTTCATACAAACAACAAAAGCGCATGGTTTATTGTATCATTAGCTACCGCGGTACTGGGTATGCCGGTCTTCAGTATAACAATGCAACAAAAACAATACAAGAAGAGATCTTTCGTGCTTTCTGTAAAATCGGTGCCATCTCCCACTTAAACGCAGATAATCCTCGAAAGGTTCATGTTCGTTCTGCAGCTCGAACGGACAAAGGCGTGCATGCAGTCTTAAACGTCTTGGGATTAAAATTGTTAGATTATGCTGGCTCTTTTCAGCCTTGGGTTTCACTGGTTAATGAGCAGCTTCCGGAATCAATCCGCGTTTGGAAAATTGAAAGGACATTAAACTCATTTTCTCCTCACAAGGCCTGTAATAGTCGTCTTTATGAATATTGGATACCTGCTTTCGCAGTCGCCACACCATCCCCCTTCTCTCTAGATTCCTTGTTATTTATGAAGCATTTTCATTCATCTACTGTTTATCAAGAAAAAGTTTTTGAAGTCATCCAAAAACTACACTCTGAAGAGAGTTCTACGTCTTATCCCTTCCGGATATCTTCCTCAAAGCTGGAATGCTTGAAAGAGGCATGCTCGCTATTTCAAGGAACCCATTCTTTCCATAATTTTACTACTGAAAAACCGTTTGGAGATCCAAGTGCACGCCGCTATATGCTTCGTATCTTCATTGATTCTATTCATTATGATAAATACAATCGTCAGTGGTTAAAGCTAGTATTTCATGGGCAATCTTTTATGAAACACCAAATTCGGAAAATGGTCGCAATTCTCATATATTTGACACGCTCTTACCCGTTCGCAAATCCATCTCAAATAATCCCTGCAACCATACAAAATCCTGCTCGTCTTCATATTCCTAAAGCACCTCCTGAAACTCTTCTTCTCAAAGAGCCCATCTTTCATTCTTTTCAGAATCGCTGTGAGCAATTCAACTACGAGCCGTTAGAATGGTCATCTTATAATGATGATATTGCCCAATTTGCAAATCACTATCTTCGAACGCCTATGCTGGACAATTTTGTTTTTACGGATTCGTAAGTAAGAATTCATTTGATTTATTTGTTAACATCATTAGATACTCAAAATTTTTCATGTCGCAGAAGCAAGATCGGCTACTTCATGAGTTTGCTTCAGCAATGCACCAAGCGTCATCTAAATCTATAAGTGACTAAGCTTTTAGTTCTATCTTAATATCTTGGTAAGAGGTTTTTCCCCAATCTTCGTGGCTAGTCTATCTATAATTCTGTCACATACTAGCGAAATTAGTTGGTTCCCTTTTTTGATCCCTTTTTATCCTTTGTGCCCAGTGTTGTAGTCACTCGTAAAAGTTTAGTCGGTTGATAATCAGATGCTTCAGACAGCCAACTAGCTGAAGGAGCTGGTAAACCATTCAACAAAGGATTTATTTGTGACAGTAAAGGAGAGTCATTCTTTATTATTTATTAGTACAAACATTTGAAAGAACCGTAGATTTTTTGGATACTTACGCGTACAGCAATGGCACTAGCCCGGCTAAGTCCAAGCTTTCTTGAAATACCAACCTGTGCTTCTGCACCGAGGCATACCAACAAACATTCCCCTGAATCTTTTGAGTAAAAATTTGCATTAGCGATTAGTTGTGGATAATGTATAGCAAGTAAGGATTGAGGATCATGGAGCACGAAAACAACTCGTGGTAAAGAATCTTTATCAGTATGTTGACAGCAACTTTCCAATAGTATATTAACTTCATTTAAACCAATCGTCAAACCATGTCTAGTGTAGTCTTCCTTCGCCGTAGGCAGAGATTGAATTAAGACCTGGGTTAATTTTTCTTTCGTTGAAGAATCTATGTTTACCCTTTCTCGATGTTAGCAAGGTAACAGCGTATTTTTTCTTACCATGGAACATTTAATGGATTTTCCAAAACAAGCTTAACCTTGGTTTGTTGTTTCTTCATCTTAACTCTTCATAATCTCCTAGGAGGTTTGTCAGAACCATGTTTTTTTGTCCGTTGATTTTCAAGCACTTCGCTATCCTTTGACATACTCTTAGTGATGTGCACGGCATTGCACTAAAGAGTAAACAAAAAATATCATAATGGTAAAGGTTTTAATCAAAACAACGAATGAAGCATGCTAAGTGCATTATTTCTGTATATATTTCTTGTTTTCAGGTGACAGATTTTGAGCTAACGAAAGTTGAAAAGCAAGGATCATGAAATAAAAAAGGAGAGCTTTTCAATAAAGCTTTGCAAGCGTTCCCAGGTCATATTAGAGCGTCTAAGTCTCAAAAAAAACACCTTTAATTTTAAAAAGTATTGTTACCAAAGCGAAAAAAATAAACAAAAGGTTGTAATATCTTGGAAACCATGTAGGAATGTTCCGAAGCAAACCAATTTTTGCGCTCAACTGAGAGAAGAGTTTTGTTATAATGTTTGTAAAACCTTTCAAAGTAAAAGTATCTCCCTTATTTGTAGCGTCATTTCGAGGCAGCATGTCTGGTGACAAGCTTTGTTTCAGCTTGTTTTGTAAGTCTTTCTCAGAAATGTAGTTCAAAAGTTCCTAGGATGTCAATAAAGCATTTAAATACATGTAAAACACAAGCCTTACCTCCTCTTTCTTTCTTTTAGGACTCACGAGAAGGGATTTAGCAAGAGCAAATAGATTCCATTCACAAGCTAGTTTCACAAGTTGTTCCTCAACTTGGTACCCCCGACTATCTATAAAAACTTCATTCTTTGACGATATAACAAGTGAGAGAAACTCAGCTACTTGCTTACTCGATTCCCACGTTTTCTTTGAACTGTAGATAATAATCCTAAAAGAACAGGTCAGTCAGAAAACTTTGAGGTTATAGACATACAACTCGTGAAGTAGCGAATTAGGAATCGTTCCATTATGGACTAAATTCAGCCATTCTACTGTTTCCTGCCATGAATTGTTGAGTTCACTCGAAACTTGCAAATATAAATTGCATGCTGAATCAAAATCCTCTTCTTTCGGATATCCTTCTTGAAAGTATGTTTTTAGTATATGCAAAGAAGAAGCAAGATTTCCTTCAAGGTAAAGTTTATAAGCATATCCTAAAGGGGAACGATATGCAAGGGGCCAAGTTCTTGAACTCATTTCAAGCTACTTATACTCGGATTAAAGCAGTAATGAAGTTCTTCATAACAACTCTTTTGAAAGTTAATCTTTTTTTCAGTGAAATTTGGATTTGTGCTTATGATTACCTTGTAAGTCTTCCAATGCGGTATGCAAGAGAGGTGTAAACAAACGTGAATGTTAGGTTAGAATATAATCCATCGCTAACCCCGAAATACAATATAATTCAACAAGCCTTTGAGTAAATTGGATTAAATTTTTAATATTAGTTTTAATTCGGTGATAACAGATTAGACCAAATCAGAAGATAGAAAGCCTTTATTGAGATTTGACGCCTTTTTTGAATACTTACTTCTTGTTCATCGTAGGCTTTCCTAGCACGGACGAAGTGAGTTTAAATTTTCATTGTTAAATGACAAACTAAATAGTTGATTGAGAGAAAAAAAGCCTTTATTCATTAAACCATAGTCATATACTTTGAAATCATTGTTTTCGACATGTCAGAGAGCAATAGAAATAGATTGAGCATTACAGATTTAAGCTGTACGTTGGATTATATGAAAACCACTGTTTGTTTCAACGACTGGACTTAACTGTCCTGGCTGTAAAGCAAAAGCGGCATCCTCAAACGGTTTTTGCATTTCGTTTCTTCCAAAGAATCCCCTAGAGACATAGTTAATAACCGTAACAGCCTATTCATTAACGAATGTAAGAGCACTCCCAACTTGTCGAAGTAGCTGGGAAACACCCTTCGTTCGCTCAATAACATACAAATCACCTCCTCGACGAGCCGAACTGCAATCTGATTCTTTAGCAGCGAGGTCGTTAATATTTATTGTACCCTCTTTGATGAGGTTGAGGAAATAATGGATTCTGTCCCAAGCTTCTTCTTTGCTGCGGGTAATATGTTCCTCTCTCCAAGAACTTGGTCGACGGCTTTCCCTGTGCTTCACTAGTAGATGACTAACCCGGACCTTTGGAGAAGAGGGTGCTTCTAAACCTGTCGATTTTGGGACAGAAAACTCCTTGTCCATAAACTGACGCAAAGCATCCATGTTCGTAGACGGAGGAGCCTCCCATAAAGATTCTTGAGTTTGTGGATTAAAGAAATAAGGACGATTCCTTGATCGGGAAATTTTTAAAATCCAAGGCTCGGGCAATCCGGTACTCGACATTTTTGAATCTGAAAAAAAAAAAAAATTTAAATATTATGGAATACTAAAAAGTACCAAAGTACCGAATTAATGGAAGCAAAAACGAGAAAGCTGAAACAGTTTCGTGGTTGGTATTTTAAAGCTCTTTCATTTAAGTAATGTAAATAAATAAATGAGTTGCTATGCCAACGTCATGCCTGTAAGTTACATATGTCTCATGGGCGGGAAGGGTAGTACACGAAAACTAGATTTCACCAGAAGTCATCGGAATGCACAGCATTTGCCAATAGCGCATTCTTCAAAGAGGAATTGAAAGATTGATTGATTTTCTTGTTTAACAGTTATAAGAAAAGGTGGTAGCAAAGGCTTAACTTTGCCCCCATATAGTACTTAGATACGCCCTCAAATTGCGATTGAAATACAGTAAAGCGTGTTCAAGAGAATAAGGCCTAGTAATAAGCTATATTGAATTAATGAGTATAGTGAGGCTATAATCAATATGCAGAAAAACGAAAGGAAAGCACCAGATTCCGCAAATGCAATGTTTTCGGATGCGAGTGATTCGTTTCCGTTGGAAAAATTCAGTGAAGATATAGTACGCGAGTTAGACGATATCGAGAAAGATACGCTTTTACAAGAACAAATGGAGAAAGAAAAAATGGAACACACCAACAAGCATGACAAGGATAATGCATCAGCTCTTTTGGAAAATTGTTTTGCACTTTTACACGCTAAAGATGACACCAGTAAGTTTGTTTCATTAACGATGCTCGCGAAATTATTGAATGAAAATCCGGATTTTCTTTTTGCATTTTGGGAACAAATGGATATGAAATTCCTCGATCGACTTCTAAGATCTAAGAATTATGAATACGCCGATTTGGGAGTTTCCGTGTTGCTTGCATTTTGCAGCGATGAAAAGATTCTTCGTAGCTCCTGTATGAAAAAGCGGATTCCAGCTTTGTTGACTTGTACTATGCGGCATTACGATCTTTGCATTCCCACAATATGTGCTTTAGCATCCAATCCACGTTCAGCAAAGTCTCTTTTGTATTATACATCCTTTATTATTAATGAATTCCCCCTTTCCCATGCTTTAGAAATTTTGTCATACGGTTTGTATGCGCTAGACAAAATTCACCTTTACATGAAACCGATTTTTGAAGGAATAAACAAGAGAGATGAGTGGAAGTCTCATGTCACTTCTCAATTTTTTAGAAATCTATTTGCTCGTTTCCCTGTTAATTTATGGTATTCGGATGAACTTTGCAGCTATCTTCGGCCTTTTATTAAACCCGTTCTGGAAGAATTCGTTACAGAAGAATCCATTGAAAATGCATGTGTACAGCTTTTCTCCATTTTAAAAGCACTCGGTCCTGATGTGGTAATGGAAGACAATAAAGAGTCCTTTTTGCTAGTGATTGGTCGCTGTACAGCAGAAATCCGTGCAAACTTGGATCTTTTAGTGTCAACGCTTGATGAAAAACAAAAACACGAAAGTCTCTCGTATAGTGTGTGTACATGCTACGAAGTACTTGGAATTTTAATTCACTTTCTTTGCGAAAATTGTGATGAACTTTCTCAAACTATTGAGCCTACAAAGTTTTTTCAACTTCAAAACACCCTATCGGAACTGTTTGGAGATACAATGGAATTTATTCGTGACGCTTGGGATAATATGAGACATCATGAAATGTTTGCTGTTCACGTCACTGTGGTTAGCGCGATAGCCACTCTTTGTCTTTGGCTTACGGAAGATGATAGTCAATATAAGCAAGCTTCTGGTTTAATTGATGTATTTATGGCACTTTGGAAGTATGGTTGGAAGAACGGAGTTGAGTATGCAAAGTGGATTGGACTGGCTCTTCCCAACATGCTCCAAGTAGAAAAATGTTTCAAAGCCTTCAAGAATGTGAAAGGTTGGGAAATCGTGTGGGACGATTTCAAGCGTTGCAATAAAGAACTAGAAGCCATGGGAGCAAAACAAGCTTTATTTGAAGATGTGGCTGAGAATGAAAGGGCCACCCAAGCGTTCCAAGATTTCTACATTTTGCTAGAAGTAAAGTCGATCCTTCCTTCTTCAATTTGGGAACATGAGGTGTTTCATTCTCCTCTATGGAAAGATATGTTGAATGAATCTGCATGATATATATATATATATATTTCATTCTATTTGGTTTGTTGACCTTCATTTCATCATCTTTTCAATCTTCATCTTTGGAAATGTTCATTCTTTCTCATATCACCCATTATAAACTTTGCAATGAAGATGGCCGATCTTATTTATGGATATATTAATTATTTTAATTACAATCTACGTTACCGCGAGCGTTTCCTTTGATTGATATATTAATTTTAATTTTGATGGAATTACGGTTGCTTTTAGTGACTTCTCGTCGTGAAAAAGCTATAGCTGGGTTATTTATCCGTTGGAGTCATGGATCTCAAGTTTTAAAAGATTTCAGCCCACTAATTTGAAATAGGAATATTAAGCGTCTACATTCCTCGATGCTCTAGAAGTTGTTCCTATATATCTTTCATAGTTTTTGCATGCTAATGATTCGATTTGTCAAGTAGACCTTGGCAACTGTACAACATAATGCTTTTTTTTGTCTTTGATACACTTTACTAGTTTTGGTTAATGTTAATTGTGTGTTTTGTGTTAAACCCTATGGAAATATATAAAAATCATTTTATTTTATATTGAATTTGCCGACGTAGAGATGTATGTGAAATTAGTTGGTGAGTAGTGAGTGATACGTGTACATGGAAGATCGTCCTTATTTAGATCATGTAAATCAACTTATGTTTTTAGTTTTTAATACTTTGAGGTTGCTTCGTTTGCTTGTTGAACAGCTTTTTCATTATGCATTGATGTAGCACTTGTATGAAGTCCTGATTTCTTAAAGGGTACATTGAAAGTTGCCTCAGAAATAAGATTAATTTTACGAATCAGCACAGGCTTTAACGTATTTTGAAAATATAAATAGAGTCCATCCTGTTCCTTTTATTTTTTAACTCAGCCCAGCTTTTAATTTCATTTTACGATTGTTTACTATATTACAAACCGAGTCATTATACATAAAAATACAATACCATCAACTTTACGGCTTACGGTATCTTTACTTTTTTAGCGTCCTTTACGGTGAAAACCCATCGATTTAGTACAAACGACGACGCGTAAAAATAAAAATGGATTCTCAGGTATGAGAGACTCACTAGTGTTTCATTATAAACTAACTTTGAACTGTTAAAGGATCCAATTACCACATCAGGTTTGTGAATGTGCGAGCACGGATTGCGTCGCATCTATTTATCATGTTCAACTAACACGTATAATCAGAGAATGTTTATCAACAAAAGATTGCTCGAATTCGAAAGAAAGTGGCAGACGTTGAAAATGATTGCGTACAGTATGCCATTAAAATTTATCACGTAGAGAAAGACATTCAGAGATATCGACTGGAAACGCAAATGCTTAAGAATACGTTCAACGAACATATAGAACATCAGAAGAAACTGAAAGATCAAGATCTTCCTGAAGCACCAGATGTTCAGTCATCTTTAGAAGTTTCGGTTAGTTTTTATACTACAAATGTGGCAGCGTGAATAAGCAACTAACCATATAGGATTCCAATCTACCTCCTACGCACCATTAATAAAGAGTAGGTTGCTTAAACAACATATTTAATGATTATGAAAAAAAAGAAACGATTCGCGAGCCAGAAGAACAAAAGAGGTTAAAACTCGTCATTACTTTCATAATGAATTGATGAGACGTCTATACGAGGTTTAATTTAACAGCTCTTTTGAATCATGACATATATGACTTGATTTTGCTCACCAGTTCACTCATTCATCACTTAAAAAGACCTTTCTGATCTTTTTTTCTTCACTGTACTCGGCGATCTAGGGTTTCAAATAATGTTTTTATAATGCTATACTCTTAGAAAGAAGTGGTTTTTTCATAAAAAATAAATAAATTATTGATAAAACGACCTATACCCAACTACTTGAAAAACCTCAAGTCAACCTGGATCATAAAGGTTAGCATTGAATAACAACATGAAGCGAGCTTAAACTATTAATGGTAAACAAACTTACCAAAATGCTAAAGATGGCAATGAGAACAAGCAAAGCCATAAGTATTACAACAATCCACTCTAAAGATTCGTCGTGAGTATGCGTGATTTGCTCTTTTAGCATAGATAATAAATCACCTATTACTTCAACACGCTGGTTTAACAGAGCAACACGCTGATTGATTTCTAAATAAGACCTTGCTGCTGTGTAAATAGGCTCAAGCTGCGGTTCTGTCCACATTAACTCGGGACTATCCAAAACGCTTCCCTGTAAATTGATATTAATTCGTAAAATAAATAACTGGCCGACAGCCATCATAATCTCTTCCCTTTTCAGTTTAATTCTACCAGACTCGGCAATCATCTGTGGTGTATCTTTGGTAGCATCAATTGTTTCGTTGACGAGCTCTTCGAAAAGAGAAATTTTAACTGATTGTGCTATTGCATGGGATATAGACAAACGAATCATGTAATTAGAGGCGTCTCTCAGAGCAATAAAGTCATTAAAAATCTATACCCATAGCTTATTAGCGTCTTATTAACAAATAAACAAACAGACAACTTACTCTTGGTTGATAAAGATTAGTAACGTAATAATTAAACTCTTCGACTTCAATGTCATCCATTTCTAGTACGAGTTAGTTACTGTTTTCCTTTCACTTTTTTGAGAGTCCAATCGCTCACAGGAAAGCATAAGACGTCAGATTTTGTTTGCATACTTAGTTTTTCAATTTCAAAACGACTTAATTCTCGTAAAAACCGGTGTTCTTCTTCGATTGTAAATCCCCATAGTACAACCACTCCGTAGCTAAAACAAAATACTTCTCGAAACAAGGGCTGATTTCTGTCTAACCCTGTCTCAAAGATGTCATTGTGGATGGTATCATGAGTTGTAGTGGAGCCACCGCCAGCAGATTTCCCGTCTGGTTCAATGTCGTCTCCAAGTAAGTCTACGGTTTCTTCACTGCCATAGCTGTATGGGCTATATATGCTATAAAATAAGTGTTAATAGACTAGAGAAGTTTCTTAAAGCTATATTTTCTTACCATTCATCAAACTGTTTAGGTCTTGTTTTATGGCTACTTCGACGAGATTGGAAAAACTTGAAAAGCAAATCTACCCGAAAAGTATCACATGTACAGTAAGCAGTTACACGAGGTAAATGATCACGATGTCGTTTCCCTAAATATTCTGCATCTTTTCTAGCTGTGGATCCTTCAATATGGGGAAGTTGTGAATATACTTCACGACCGGTGTCCTGTCGTCTAAAGTCAGCGAATTCTTCTGTTGAAGGTAGTAATCTAAGTTTTGCGGCAGTTTTCGTAGACCTTTGAGGCCCAATTCTTGAGCTCATAATCTTGACGGGGAATGGGTGCTTGGATACTAGCAGTAGTGAATGAGTGAATGCGTAAGGGTAGGTGTCTACCCGTAAACCGAGAACAAATTCAAGTATGGTGAAAAGAGGAAGATATACCTGAATGTCAAATAGGCAAATGTAGCCTAATGTCCTCTAGAAAGAATGCATTCTTGCGTTACTCAATATAAACACCTTTCATGGTCGGCAATTCACACTAAAGTTGTGATCACATATAAAACAAAGCGAAATAGTATTACTAATTCATAAGATGTTCAAACTAACTTGGTCATCTAACAGGTACCTTCTCAAAAATAAAGCATAAAGTAAAAATCAAACATAGTAACTAACTATCAGTCTATGGGAATCAAGATTAAAGGATTGAGTGTAACAAAATATACACCTTAAATAGTAGACATAAAATCAGAGAGGTTTAATGACGAAGAAGACTTACTTTCCGCCTCGCGCTCCTTTTTCTTAGCTAAGATTCCATTCAATCCTGACGTTCGAAGCTTTTGCCTTTGTCTACCTTTTGTGTTTCTCGATGTCTTGGTATTATCCAAGCTTGCGTGTTGAGTATTGACTTCCTGTATTTTTCTGGTCTTGGCAGCTTCACTGGCGAGCAAGGCGGCTCTACTTTTATGAATCCTTGCAGGGGCACCAATAGATAATTCTGAAGTATAGCCACAAACATTGCAAACTATGAGCCATTCTGTTTCCATTCTTGCAAGTTGTCCTTTAGGTAAATCTAACCTTTCTTTTCGATGGTGCGAATGTGTCCGAACAGATGCATTCTTCCCAAGTATAAAGACACTTCCACATTTACTACATCCAGTCAGCGATGTACTTGGGTCCAATTGAATGTCCCATTCTTCTATTAACGCATAGAATTTACGCAAGTAGTGACTCGATAAAGATGGGCTCACGGAATAGGTAGAAACTGAAATATTCAACAGGTACTGTAATTGCTGACGCCTTGAGTCCATTATGATATTCACAATTATTACAGTTACCAATTCCAAAATACCAAATCTTCGCTAATATAGTCCTCTCATACAAACCGTAGATAAAGACAGTATCCTGTGGTCTGTAAACGACTGCTTACTATTCTACTTTATGAATGCCCATGAGTATGGCTCTCGACAAGTTCCTCGCGCCTCCTCTTAATCTATATGTATGAGGAATCTTCATACTTCTGATCCCTTTAGACATTCTTTAAAGTAAGGCTACCATGGTACAAACGCTTTAACGTCTTCAAATGAATCTCAAGCCTAAAGTTCAATCTCAATAGTTACAACATACAACAAAGTTCTACGTATACGCATAATAACTACAATCAACAAAGCACACCAAAAATTAGCCACTCAGGTGTTTTTATGTATTACTTTTTGTTTAGGCAACAAGTTCAACAACACCACCAGCTTGCTTGATCTTCTCCTCAGCTCTGCGGGAGACGTAGCGAGCTTGAACAATGACAGGAGTCTCAGGAAGACGGCCCTTACCCAAAACCTTAGCGTAACCAGATTGGACGATGTTAATCACAGGGGCAACCTCGGTGTTCTTGCCCAAGTACTTTTCACGGGTCTCGTTGGGGACCAAAGTCCAGAGACGGTCCAAGTTGACACTAGGGCGCCACAAGGGGTTTCTTTGAAGGTGGAAACGGCGCATACCAACCTTACCAAAGTAACCAGGGTGGTACTTATCCAAGTGAGTACGGAGGTGATGTTGACCACCAGCAAGACCACGACCACCAGGATGCTTCCTGTGCTTTCCGATACGACCGTGACCGGCGGAAACGTGACCACGAAGCTTACGATTCTTAGCAAGATGAGTAGGCATTTTGATGTCCTGTGGTGAGTTGATTTGTTAAATTTCAGATTTTCGGTTATGTTGGTATAAGGCAAAACAAGTCACATACCCTACCCTAACCAAATCTTTTAAGTAACTAATTCTCAGAGGTAACATGAACATTCATTTTTCCTGTCTAAAATTTTTAGTCTATACAAAGGAACAAATAAGTTAAACGATTTTCATGCTTTATACGAGAAGATAGGTTTATTTAGTATCAAAATAAATTTGATTATACATTGGAATGTATAACTCATGGAGCTGTAGAGGCAGGTAGAGCACTTGAAGACTTAACAGGGTCACTTAAACGAAAGACTACAACATCATCATCAAAAGCAATTTGACCCATGTCTTGTGGGGTAATGAATATGAATTGCTTTTCAGAGGAGTCTTTTGCTGAGTCGACCATCATACGGATACTCACAAGCCTATTAACAGCATCCATGAAAACATCAAATTCATCCAAGCATCTGAGTGGACAACTCATTGCTTCCCATATAGATAATAACATGCAAATAGTAGCAAATGATTTCTCTCCACCTGATAAACCTTGGACACTAACTTGAGACAATGTTTGACGGTCTCTAGATACCGACAAATTCCTGTTGGCGGGATATACCCTCGGCTCTAGAAATTCATCTTGGTGTCGAATAACCAACTTCCCTGTAAAGTTTCTTTGACTCAAGTAAAGCTCAAACAGTTCTTTAGTACGAAGAGTAATTAGCTTTCTAAATTTAGCCCACATTTCATTTCTCTTCCTCAGTGTCTCTTCCAGCGTTTCCAATAGTAATTGCAGTTTTGATACGAGGAACTTGGAACGATCATGTTCTTCTTTTGCTTTCAAATAATCTTCAGCCGCTTGCTCTACAGATATACCAGTCCGGTTTCGCCATTCAGTAATTTGAAGCTGTAATCGTTCAATTTCATTATCCAGCTCCACAGGCGTATGTGTCACCGGAACCCGTTCGCATCGAGTGGCAGCTTTCGCGGTATACTCAGCTACTACTTGGGAACAGCGTATCCGTTTTGCCTCTTTTTCTCGCATTTCGTTTAGCAAATGTTCGGACTTATTTATGTATTCCTCTTGGGCCATTTCCAGTCTTGTTTTTTCGTCTCTTATTTGATCAATTTCGGCTTGCTGTATTGCCAACTTTTGATTTTCACCTTGAATTTTTTCCTTAAACATTTCAATTTCATCTATAACAGGTAATTGCTCCTCCCTTATCCTTCGTTCCTCGTCTTTAGCATCCTGAAGCTGACCGACATAACTTTCTAATTCTTTTTCCGTCTCTGAAATTTTTCTTTCAAGACTTTGTATTTTCTCAGTGTCCAGCACCGAGGTTTCCACTGACTCCAAGGCATTAACCTGTCTCCGCGTATCCAAAATCTCTCTTTTAATTGCTTCAATTTTCTCGATGACTATTTGCTCTTCCCTTTTATGCCTTCCCAGTTCTTGCTTTGCAGCAAGAAGATCATTATTAGCATTATCGTAGAGTTGCTTAAGGTTCTCTAGCTGATTTTTTTCTAGCCTAGCGTCCATAGAACTGGATCCTCCAATTCTTGGTGGACGATTCCATGGCGTAACTTTGGATATACCTGACGATCTTTGGTTGCTTACTATACGGAATCCAAAACCTTTGCTTCTTGGATCCAGCGCATAACATTGAGTTACATTGATGACACCACGTTTCATGTATGCTTCGGCTTCTTTCCTATCTTCAATTAAGAGCATCTTTTCGATTCCTAGGTGGTTGATCAATGTATGTAATACTTCATCATCTTCAAAGTGAATGGCCTGAAGGACAGTGGAGTAGGGAGTGACGGGTTCCCCAGAAGAATAATCAAAAGGGTCATAACGGCCTACGACGACAGTAGCATTACAATTAGCACGACGCATTAATTCTTTTAAAACAAGTTGGTCTTGATGAGTCCGCACAATAAAACCATTAATTACATTTCCCAATATTCTCTCTATAGTGAGATGCCATTTTTCTTCTTTTACCGTCATATATTGACCCATTGGTCCCTTGGGAGGATGCTGAAATCGAGTCTCTCGTGTTATTAATCGTAGCAGATATGGTATATTTTTACCAAACGCTGTCAACTTGTCTTTCTGAACTTCTTCCATGACGCGAATCTTTTCGGCTTGATTGGTCACCTGTTTAGCTAAAGTATCCTTTTTATCAAGAAAAGACGATAGGTTACCTTCTTTTTCAAGAACAGTCGTATGTAGTTCATTCCTTTTGGATTCCAATTCAACTGCCTGTTCACTCAAATTAGCAATTTGTCTTTGTAAAGTAGAAATCTCATCGAGTCTTCGTTGGTGATCGGAGACATCATCATTATTTTGGCGTTCACGTTCACTAGCAAGTTGATCTTTGTAAATCTGAAGACAGTTTTTTGCAGCATTTATACTGTTTTGAATATCTCTTTTTTGTATGTCTACGTCGTTCACTTCCGAACGGTGTGCCTCAAAAGTTTTAATCACATTTTCGAACCTTGCTTTGGTTTCCGTGATAGACGCTTTAAGAATTTCCATAGCCTGATTCTTCAATACAATCCTTTCGTCAAATTCACCAAATTTTTTAATGTACGAATTCCTCTCTTCGTGACACTGGTTAACACGGGTTTCCGCAACGCGTACTTCTTCTTCGGTACCCAGAAGTTCCTTTTCAACTTCAACAACTAATGCCCAAGCCATTTCTTCTTTCTTCTTTTCTAATATATTATGAAGGTTTTCTGTTTCGCGGGATTGGTCCCATTTGGTTTTACAATCTTCCTCTTTCTTAGCTAATTGAAGAAGACCAGACTTTTTCCCATCCAAAGCATTTTTAGTTTGATACAAGCTTTGCTCAATCAAAGAATAATTATCCTCTAATTGTTTGAGTTGGATTCCTTTCATAAAGAGTTGGTACTTTTCTTTTGGGCTAGAGTTTCCTAAGAATTGTCGCGCCGTATCTTGTGTTAGAATGTTCATAGGATTGTCTATTTGAAGTCCCATGTGATCACATATACTATCCAACTCCTCCCGTTTCGTAGAAATCACTGTATCATCTTGACTCCGAAGCTTATATTCAGTAGAGCCTTCCCGTCGAATAGTACGTTCAATGGTAATAGAATCACCATAGACATCCCTTTGATATGCCTCAAACCCTCTATTGCTAATAGTGACTAATATCCTTGCGAAGCTTTTACCTTGCTTGATCAGACTCTTCATGTTTGGAGCACGATTGGTGCTAGAGGCTTTTGCCCCTAGACAAACAGTAAGTCCAGTTAGAATCGCGCTTTTACCACTTCCATTGTGACCAATAACGAAGTTGATCCTTGAGCCAAAACTTATACGCAACGAATCATGACACATAAAATTAATAAGGTGAATGCATTCAATAACTCCAACACGGTTTTCAAACTGAGGATTCGACTGAATAGCATTTTGGACAGTATCTTCACCAGTTGAATCCGCAGTATTATTCCTAGATAAATTGGTAGAAACAGACCTTTGAACCGCTCTCGTCTTTAAGGAAGAATCCTGTTCATATTCAACCCGTCTTCTTTTTGTATCTTTCTAATAACTTCTAGTTAGTAACCTACTGGATTTAGTAGGGTAAACAAAACTTACTGCATTAAAAGATTCGGGAGAAGAACGGCGTGTTCCTTGAGTGTTGCCTTCAAATTCAGTTTCTATTTCATTCCCCAAATATAGAGAATCACTTTCCTGCTCTGAACTCATGAAAAGTTGCCCACAGAGGACGACTCACAAATCGTGTACGAGAATATCGCAATATTCGCTTCTGTAATACGAGAAACGAGCCCTGAAAGAAGAAAAATAGATTATAAAATTCAAGTAATAACGGTTTTATTGTATTTTTTGTCAGGTAATGACTAAGTAAGAAAAATGGTGTTTGGAAATTAATAGGTTTAATTACGACGCGTTCGTGAATACAATCATACCGTTCGTCCAACACAAACACGGAATGATGGATGATCTTAACAAAGGATAATTGTATTATTGCTACTATTATCCTACTGACCCTTCTCGCTCTCTCTCTCTGTGTATTTATGAATCTATGCTGACTTCTCTTGCCGGTTTTTACTACGAAATGAAAACCTACAAATAGGATACTTCAATCGTTTACAAAAACTTAGAGGAAGCATTCTGTATAGTGACAAAATCTTTTTTGTTCAAAAAAGACGTTTGAATGAACCATTTTTTTTGCTGTTTTGCTAGAACTATTCGTTGCGCCTAAATAGGAACAGTTTATTTAAAAAGAAGACAGAAGACAGAGAAGAGTATACTTTACTTGTGAACAAGCATCAATTGACATTCATTTCAGAGAAGGGGAGTGATCTTACATTGCGAACTCCAACAGCTTTATATCATTTTTCTTCCAATTATCTAAAAAAAAATGTACCTTTGAAATTTAACCAAAATTTGTTTATTTAGATATTCATTTAGACTAATATCTACTGGCATACACTTTGTATTTGGCGACAATTTTACGAAAAGACCATGCCATTGAATTTACTGAAACATAAAAGCTGGAATGGTAGGATACTATATTTTTAGGCTACAGGACAACTAATGTAATTTTTGTATTCAGTGTACAGCGAAAAAAATGTGGAGCGAGTCCGCCGTGATGAAGAATTGGCCCGAATTTCTGATGAACAATTAGCTAAACGGGTAAGTCAGCGTGTATTCTGCTAATAAATAATTTTCTAACGTATTTATTTTTAGGATTCTGAAAATAGACTTCGAAGACTGAGAGGCCAGACAGAATTACCAGGGTTGGAGTCGGCTCCAAAGGGAAAGTTTGCGAATTTCTGGGAGCAAGAAGAGAAGCAGGTATGTTTACTACGAATAGGTCGATCATCCTTTAGATGCTAACAGCTGATTACTAGGAACATAATCGTCAAGAGCTTTACAAAAAACATGGACATGAGATTGAAGTTATGAAAGAGAAACATGGACTAGGTATGTATTCAGAGTTAAAATTCTAAACTAACATTTCAAGGTCCTCTTCCGTGGTATATGAAACAAAATACAGAATCAACAGAAAATCTGACATCAGCCACTATAAAGAGATCAATCCGCGACGACCCTATGTCGCTCGTAGATTCTCTTCTCTCAGAAAAATCTAATGTTGATGAAAAAAAGAGAGAGGAGAGGGTATATAAGAAAAAAGAAAGACACCGCTCTAAACGAAGTTCCTCGAAACAGCACGGTTCTCTATCTCACAGGCACGGAATTTCAAAAAGGCATCGGCATCATGATACATAACGTTATAAACCCCTCGATTGTCATCTTCAATAAGAACAATTATAAGACAATTTTAAGGATGGAATCTCAATTTCGCTTAGTCAAATGCAGATTGATGTTATTCAATCTGATATTGTACCTGATCTGAATTCACCATACGTTGTGTTATTAATGTTTTATTCGTATGGCTTTACGTTCGTGCTTATTAAAAAAAAAATTTTTTATATATTTTTTTATGGAAAACTGCTTTTTTACGAACTCATATATGTACTGTGCTATGGACACTTCAAATGTAAACAATGGAAATAGAGAACCTTTCAACTGTTAAACTATTTACAGTGCTCGTAAAGTAAAGTCTCTTCTCATATTGCACAAGCACGGACTATTGATTCCTTTTAACCGATCAACATTGTAATTTTTATAAATCATAGACTACGAGATGTAAATATTGCTATCTTAAAACATACCATAGATTATGATTATTGAAAGACTATAAATCCTCAAATCTTAAAGCAGAACAACAGGAAATTCTCCGTACATCCAGCAATGCTTATTTTGGAATTCAACTAATTAAGCCATTGGTAGATGAAAGTAAATAAGTACAAGGTAATTGAAGGGGGATACCAAACTGCTCCATTATGAATATTAAATAAATCATATAATTTCTTACAATCCTTTTTCATTCAAGGTTTGGAATCACTTATTCAACGAATTTATCGCCTCTGATGTTTATTTCATCCACATTTCCGTTGCCCACTTGTACTATTTCTCCATACTCTACAGAAGTCAAATTTTTATTATTATTATCAACTGCCATTCCTGAAGAATACGAATAAATTTTTTTTTGGCTTAGAATCTGTGCCTTAAATGATTTGTTTACAATTAGTAATATACAACTCGATTTTATAATTTTAAGCCGACTATTCTTATATAAGTAATACAGAGCGAAAACAGTACGTAGCTTCATATTAAAGAGGTATCGGAATAATAGCGTGTTGAAGGATGTACGTTTTCAACTTATATAACAGTTAATTTCTTCTTCACTTTTACATTGGGAGAAAATAAAGAGTATTAAAAATGGCAGATCTCTACGTAAAGGATTATACTGACACAAAAGAAACTCCAGTTGCAAGAGTTTTATTCATTCATGGATTTGGCGAACACGCTAATCTTTATCCCGAATTCTTCGAGTTTTTGAATCAGCGAAATATTGAAGTGTTTTGCTTTGATCAAAGAGGATTTGGTCGCTCGAAGAAATCTCCAAAATTTCAGGGTTGTAGCGGTGGTTGGAAGCAGCAACTTCCTGACATCGATTACCATGTACAACGAGCAAGCGACACAAATCTTCCATTGTTTTTAATGGGTCATTCAATGGGCGGAGGTTTGTCGCTTCGATATGGTATGATAGGTGATCATCGCAAGAATTTAAAGGGTGTGATTGCTCAAGCCCCTATGTTGCAAAATCATCCTGATACAAAACCCGGTTATTTATTATACAAATCGTAAGGTTTCCTTTGAATTGACTTGCACTTACATAATTTTTAGTCTTTCCGCTGTTAGCAGAGTGATGCCTAATTTTACGTGGAATACCAAGATTATGGAAACGAAGAAGGGAACTCGAGACCAGAAAATGATGGATCGAATTCTTAGTGACCCTCTCGCCTCGTCAGTTGGTTCCCTTGAAACATTGCGCGACCTTATAAATTGGTATGGTTACTCAATACATATTTCCTATACTCTTACTAACATTTTCTATTAGTTCGCAGCAAACACTCGAAGAAGCTAACCAGTTTCATTTGCCTCTTCTCATTGCCCATGGTACTGATGACAACATCAACTTGTACGAGGCATCTCAGGAATTTTATGAACATGCAAGTTCGAGAGACAAGACTTTCCTCTCTCTTCCTGATTGCCAACATTCACGTAAGTGCACTTATTTGCTTTAATTTTTGTTTTATTTTAAATCAAGGCTAACATACTTCACTTAGCTAATATCGAACAAGAACCTGATAGGACTCTCTATTTAAATCAAGTCTGTGATTGGATTCACAAACATGCAACCCTTGGAAATTCTACTCCCACTCCTACAACTTCCGCTCCCAATGCCACAACTGCATCCATTGTGAATCCCAACGCTTGATTTATTTGCAGCTATGATTCAGTACTTCGTGCCAACTATGCTTCGCATCACTAGAGCATAAATATGTATAAATATTTCATTATGACTTCGAGGAATTAAATTCATTTTATTTTTACAGATATAGAAAAAAGAAAATAAATATTTTCAAAAAAATTATGCATAAACATCATTTGAAATATTTTTAGTGACAAAGGCAGGTAATCCATAAACGACAGGGGCAGCGCCATTTAAGAACTGAAGATGACAGTGTTTACGGCTTTTGCTAACTGCCTCACATATGTTGAATGTTTCTGCGCTTTTTTTACCAGAAAAAACACCCCAATAGGAGAGCATTGCACCACTAAACCGATCAATGTCTTTATCCGTTACATCCCATAAATTAGCTACCAAAGTTTGGCAACCAGCACCCAAATAATTCAAAGGAGTCCCCCAAGGCTCATATATACCACACTCGTGTAATGCCCCTGAGCTACAACCCATTAAAATACTCACGGCACATTTATTAAGCGCCGCCAAATCTCTCGAAGTTGTGTACTGTTCACCTCCGCCATGGCCAAAATAAAGAAAAAAGTCATAGTCTGATAACATAGACCTATACTCTTCATTCGAAGGACTTCGTCCGATAATTCCCCTCCATCCAGTAGCAGATAATTCTGCTTCGAACATATCTTGCGTATGTTTTAAGTCTAAACTGGGATTAAGTATATAAGAGCCAGAGTCAATATTTACCTTGATAAATGGCTCTGGACGAACTTCTTTACATATGATACTTTTTAAGATGGAAATGGATGGTAACCTTGATACTGACAGCTGCTGCAAGCAGGGCAACGACTCCCATGGGAATTTATGGACCATCTTATCCAACAAAAGTACGGTATGACTAGTACTTTTTTCAGGATCGTAGTTATTATGGTAAACTCTTAGTGCATCCTTAACGTCTATGATCATTTGGTCCATATCAACTTCATCATAAGCGAATTGTAGCCCATGAAACTGATATATGTCGAGAACGAAGTATATAAGATCTTCAAGCAATTGATCAACATTATCTTGGTCAGGCGATCCAAGAGAGACGAAAAGTTCCAGTATACCAGATGACAATTCAATAGTATTCCCCAGATCCGAAAAGTTAAGGTTTTTTCTCATAATATCATACAATTGATGAATGAATTTCAAAAATAGACCCATATCTGGTTTATGGTTTGAGAAAATACCTTTAAATCCACCAAGCCAGAAAAGCTCTATATTCTTTAAGAGCTTGGCTAAACTACTATCTAGTTCTCTTCGTTGTTTCCACCATGATTCCTTGTCTTGTTTAGTAGTATAGTCCTTTCCATTTTGTGCTGTTTCGTTACTTTTAGCAATTATTTTACCAAATGCTGACTGTGCTTTGTCAAAACTCAAAACGTCCTCGTCTACTGCCTGAGAACTGTGGCGTTTTAAAGGCAATCGAAAAATTAAAGGGGCTGCTTCCTTCCTTAATTTTGTCACGAAAAGCTCTTCCTTCGATTCGTTAATGCTTAGAGAAATTACATTCCAAGTTGAGGGTAGCTGGTTTATAAACTCTTCAAATTCCTCAAAACGTGGAGCTTTTGATTTACTTTCGGATATCATATTGACAATTTCACTCTCATTATAGGAATGCGATTGCCATACCGATTTAGAATTCACCAACTTTCTTTGGAAACCTAGAGCACGGGGAATCTCCATAAAGAACGACGTAGTGACAGAATTCAACGTATTTTTTTCGTCTAAACTTGTTATAGCACTTTGCATGATTGAAGAAAAAGTCATCAAGTTGTTAACAGCTCTGCATGTTTCTACTGAACTTCGTTCAAATGTATTAAAGAAAATTAATTCGCAGTTCAAACGAATGTTCAGCAAAATAGTTTTCAGCTTTTCTCTTAAAAGATTTAGATGCCCTTGCTTTCTTTTCGAAATTTGAATGTTTGGCGACGCGGCAATTAATTTCCCATGAACACCAACTATCTGTCTTTCGGTTATGCAAGGTAAGGACACAACAGAATCTTGGAGGGTGCTTAGAGCTGGATTACCTCGTAGAGTCATATTGGCTTCACTTAACGCTATTTTTGCCTTTGCGATTTGCAGAGACACGACATTAGAAAAATCACCAATAAATTTTCCAGATGATGCCTTCATCAACGACCTTGCTTCATCCAAATTTCCTCTTTTTATTTCTATCAACGCAATTCTTTGAAGCACTTTGGCTGCCTTGTCATCTAAAATCGAACAATCCAAGTCAAAGAGCTTTTCTTTTCCAGTTGGATAGGCTGAATTAGACAAACTTAACCTTTTTATTCCTTTCGTTAAAGAACGATTATTTTTACACAACTGAATAAAAGACAGAACTTCTTGCTTCAAAAAATCTAATAAATCTAGACATTGCGAATAACGTCTAATTGAACCATTTAATTCCCCTTTCGAATAGTCTATTTCAGCATTCACTAGGTTCCAAAGATATTTTTGATGGAAGCTAGAAGATTGCTCTAAATCCGCTATTTCCTGAATAATAACCTCGCTTTCATCAATTCGCCCAGCTTTCGCGAGCAAAGAGCATAACGATAATTTAGAACAGTAAGCACTGAATAAGGGGCATATAGTTTCTTCTAATAAGCATGCTTGTTTAGTGAAATACATTGCTTCCCTCAGTTGCCCCATATGTTCATAAATCTGAGCAGTGAGGTTATTAGACATTACAGCAATCCGAGCCAATTCCCATGGCAAGCTCGATTCAGTACTGTTAGAATGCATTTTGTCTATAGACATAGAAAAAAAAGATTTCATCATCCGCAGATTTTGCGTTATTATGTGCAACGCCTGAGAAGAGTGACCTAATAAATACACTGCTTCGGAAAATTGGAACCTTTCATACATCAACAAATAATCTAAGACCACCAAATTTTGTAGTCCTGTAAATAGTCCCTTCTTTGTCGTACTGTAGTTCTTCAATTGTAAAACTCTGTTCCCGGTTAGAAAAATTCCAGCAATTAATTACTTACCCCTTTTCAGCGTTACCCGTAATAATTAAATATTTAGCGAAAGATACTCTCCAAAAATTTTCGAAACATTCTTGTGTCCCATTTTGCTTTTTAAAAAAGTTATAAGCTCTAGAGAAGCAAAGGTGCGCTTTACCCGAAAACCCCAAAGACACATATTTATTTGCAAGCAGAGTAACTATCACGACAATGTATCTCCCTGCTGGATTGGATAAGTAGTTTTTAAGAAGTTCATATACAGTTTCCAACAATAGGAGTTCCGAGCAATAGTCGCCCAAGACTTCAATAACATGAAAAATACTGAAAGAAGCGGTCAAAAAGGTATATATGTCTCTATCGCTCAATTCTACAAGGGTCGCTGGTGGCCGAGATGTAAGCACGAAATCCGATAACCTTTTAAGCAAAGATTGTAAGGGAATTTCATAGCAACGGTTAGCTTGGTACTTTATTAAAAAATCCCATATTTCGAGAATAATTCTATGTAGGTGAAATTTTGGGCATTTTGAAGCGCACGATTGTAAATCCTCAATCTTTCTTTTTATAGATGATGAGTAACACAAATTAAGACTTGCATTATTAAACACCGTGCATGACATTAGGCAAAGAATGTTTGCCTTCTCTGATAAGTCCACTTCCCTATCGAACATTTCTGCAAGAACTCGTATGGATATTATACTCGGGCCATGTTCTTTGGAATCAAGCATTTCTTTACTTATAGCTTTCAGGACAGTGATACTCAAACATGAGATGTAAATTTTTAAATGGCTTTCTCCGAGCGAATGCATACTTCTAATAATCCATTTCAACAGTTTAGTAAGAGATGCGGTAACCTTGAATGAAGGCTGTGTGAAGTGAAATTCCAACATATTTGAGACCTTTTTTAAAGTGAAATCTTTCGTCGATTTTTCTCCCAATAATTGAAGCCACTTCACGAGTTTCAAGATAAATGTCTCATCATCTAGTAAGTTGTGCCACAGTGTTATAGAAACGCTTAAGTCAATATATCGAATAGAGAGATCTGTATGTTTGGATTTTACACTGTTATTGTAACAAAAATTTGATAGTTTTTGAGAAAACTCGGGCTCCTGAAATTTAATTGCAACTTGGATAAAGCATCTAAAGGTATCTAAGGGAATTTCGGTTTCCTTCAAAGAACGTAACTGATAAAATGAAAGAGAAAGAAAGCGCTTCACCTTTTTTGATAGCTTGTTTGCTTCGATATCTGATGTCAACTCTCGATTAGCAGCCAAAATGACATGCGCAAAGGAGGCCATCACCGAAAACGTTCTAACTTTATCATGGCCATCAGGAGACGTATGTGGAGGATAAGAAAATATATTGTCAATTACATTAAGGAAATAAATAAGATCGTTCGGACGAATGGAATCCGAATTAAGAAGTTCAACGGAAGTACTGATTTCCGAGACAATATCAAAGGAGACTTTGGGACAATCTTTTTTCAAGGAGAGGCGAAACATAAGCAGAAGGTATTTTAATTTAGCTATCCTTTCACCTATAGAAGATTCAATACCATCCGTTAGTCGTGAAAAACACGCTGTAACATCGCTATACTGGTAATAAGTATCAGATACTCTCAGGTTCAGCTCAGTTCTGTTGTCTACATTTAAAAAGTCAATTCCAAACAGGATTCCCTCATAAATCTCATTTAATTGATCAATATTAATGACGGAAGGATCGCAAGCATTAAAAAGTTTATGAAATAAGTTGACAACCCGTAATTCTATTGACTCTGGCAAAGCGATGGCATGTTTTAACATGAAAGACCTTCCTATATGTAGCCAGGACTGAAGAGAGTAAGCAAATAAATACAAGGAATGCAATGAATTCTGTTCAGTAAGAGCAAATCTCGAGAGAAATCTTGCAAAAATTTCTATCCTGGATAGCCCGAGTTCTTCATTTAGGGAAAATAATCTCAAGCAAGAAGCATATGGACCTGTTTCTTTCATCAAATTCTGAATTGTAGAAAGGGAAAGACAGAAATTTGGGAATAAGGTAAGACATCTTAAAACATTGAGCTGGAAGGTCACTAGAAGTGAACAAGCACCTTGGGCAAGTGAGAGACTAGGAAGGGGGAAATATAGGCAATTTTGCAGTTCGACGGCTGACATTGTTAAGGCTCCTGAAGAGATATATGACGAATTGTTCATAAATCTTGGAGAAAGTGATTGAAATAATGAACAAAAATTATAATAGACCTTACTAAGATGAAATATGGCAGGCTCCGTAACTTCCATGTCCAAAAGCCTGTTTACAATGGCCAATCTAGCTCGAATGCAGCTGTAAAGTTGTGCATCTGACTCATGATTAAAGGCCAATCTATCCATCAGGTAGCAACAGCAATCATAAAGTAATTTAATCTCCAATTGGGCTTTTGAAGAAGCAGAGCGACGAAGAGAAGAAAATGCCTGGCATATCTGCAATTTATTTTCACTTGGCAAATCTGCCCAACGTTTAGCCATATTCTCAAGAGCGGATTTTAAAGCTGTGAGAAGTAAGTCAGATGTCCATCCATGAGAAGACTTGACATTGTTCGTTGTGAGAGTAGCGCGAAGACGTTCTACAAGTGAGATAGAGCAATGCTCGGGATATGTAAGAGATTTTATAACCTTATCAGTGGTCCAAGCAGGCTTTGAAGCACTAAAAGTCTTCGTGGACATTTGCAAGGTCAGGGACAGTTAGATTACGAAAACCAAATTTGGTAAACGAAAGCAAATAGACAAACTAAAGTTTTGAAATTAATGAATTTGTAGTTACAATATGAAGCTTTGGATCAACGAATGTAAATTATATGTCGGCCTTTGGATATTCCTTGATTATACTGTAGATGAAAGCAAGACAACCAGCATGCCAAGATATTTACTAGCGAACTATTAATCCATTTAATATATTTTTTTGATAAACTTGGATGACCCCAATGAGAATAAGTATTTAAGGAGGAAAGTGCTGGTATAAGCTAAACTGAAGAAGTTCATTGAAGTGGTGTAAACAAAGGGCATAGTAGTATGAAGATGCGCCCTCAGAAAAGAATACGATATTTAATTCAACTTTTACTATACATTAAAAGAAGAAAGGACTGCATTAATGTGTGTTCTTTTTAGTAATTATATATTCCTATTTTGTACTTTGAACATGATGTGAATCTTTTTGTATACCTATTTTTAGTTCAATAATATTAGCCGTTTTACATCGTTTTACTTGAGTTTCTTGACAGATTCAGTGAAACTGTGTTTCTTTCCGTCTGCTAAATAAATGAATACGCCTTTTCCTTCGGTGTACTTATTAGTTAAACGAGGTCAAATAAACGGTTAATCATCACAATTCTGATTTTAGTAATAGCTTGCTTACCATGCAAAGCTATTCTTTCAACTATTTAAAAGGATGAATACCAGAAACTTCTATATTAACATTCGCCAGAATTTCTCTTTTATAAACGTGTAAACAAACGAAACTAGATAATGTACTTCGCTATGATTCACTAAGCGATCCATCCAAAGTACCTGTAAAAACTACTTACTAGGGGCCTTTTAAACACTTTCATATGAATTTACGCGTTTTTTGAAGGAAAAGCGGTTCAATTAGGAAATAAGGTCAAGTTTGGAAGTGCTTATATATATAAAATATGTCGGCCGGCAATGGAACTCAAGCACAAGATTTAAATCGCATTGTGTTGGACTATTTGGCCAAAAAAGGCTATGCCAGAACAGAAGCCATGCTTCGTTTAGAGGCTTCTGATTCTGGTATATCCGTAGAGGAAAAATTGAAAAATATAAGGGAGACTCCAGATGCCTATGCTCATACGTACACCCTTTTACGAGACTGGGTAGATAGTTCTCTGGAATTGTATAAATCAGAGTTAAGAAGGATTTTGTTTCCGATTTTTGTTCACTCGTTTTTGGATTTATTATCCTTAGATCGTTATGATGCAGGTAAGTAAAAGTGAAGGCTTTGTTTTATGCGTGTCTGCATGCCCAATGCTTTTACGGAAAGTTTGCGTCTTCAGGTTTTCTGTAAAAGAACATGAATATAAAAATAGAAAAGATTATTAACTTGAAATAGCCAAACAATTTTATGATATGTTTATGAAAGATCATGAAGATTTGCATAGTTGGGATGTAAAGTGTTTAAAATCACTGAGTCTTCCTAGCCATGTGGATGAAGACCCTGTTGCCCAGCAATACCGAAAAAACAAATATCAGCTCAACTTTTCTCGAATTACCTTTGACTTACTACTTCACTTTCTTTTCGAAAACATTTCCAACGGAGGAACGGTTATTATTCAATTAATTAATAGACACGTTGACATCCATATAGTCCCGGGAAGGCCTACACTATCTACAAGTCATGGTATCCTCAATGAACAAGAAGGAATAACTGGTCAGCTTTTGGATCGGGGAGAAGGGCAATTGCAGCCGGTTCGTTTAAGTCATATGCCCATGGATAAGGAAATGGAAAAAATTGTTGAGATGGATTTGGAAGAAGAAGACTTACTGCATATGGATCCTGTTACCAAACAAAGTCCATCAAATCTCCTAGGCGAATTTCGAAAAGCTCATCCTCCGAACCCAGAAGATGCTCCATCTCGTGACTACATACCTTTGCCACCTCACAAAGGTGCCGATATTGCAGCAGAAGTCGAAGCGGTTAAAGATTGGAGTAAAAGGTTGCATCTGGGAGCCCGTGCATCGCTTCCGAGCGTATGTATGTATACTTTCCATGATACCAACGGTTCTATGAATTGTGCCGAATTTTCACCAGATACAACAATGATTGCTTCCGGCTTTCAAGAAAGCTATATACGACTTTGGTCTCTTAAACCCGATAAAAAGTCATCTACTCGAACAACAAACGAACCAACAAGTGATTCTACTCGACTTTTAAGTCATTCTGGACCTGTGTATGGTACAAAGTTCTCTCCAGATAACAAATACCTTTTATCTTGCTCGGAAGATCGGAGTGCTCGTCTTTGGTCTGTGGATACCAAAACTGCACTAGTAGCTTACAAAGGACACAGCGGTCCCGTATGGGATGTAAGCTTCGGGCCGTTCGGACATTATTTTGCTACTGCTTCTCACGACCAAACTGCTTTGCTCTGGAGTTGCGACCATATTTATCCTCTACGGGTTTTCGCTGGACATTTGAGCGATGTAGATGTAGGTTTGAAGTATGCAAGAATTTATATACTAACGAAAAATAGTGTGTGACTTTTCATCCGAACTCGGCTTATGTTTTAACTGGTTCTAATGACAAAACTTGCAGATTGTGGGATGTTCATAGAGGGCATTCAGTTCGTGTTTTTAACGGCCATACAAAGCCTGTAACCGCTGTAGCCATTGCTCCAGATGGCCATACGGTAGCTAGTGCCGGTATGAAATTTTTCACTAAAAAAATAGAGAAGAAATAATCAAAGTATTCCTAGCTGACACGTTTTTTAGATTATGATGGGCTTATACACCTTTGGGATATCGGTTCCGGTCGAAGAATAAAGACAATGAAAGGCCACCAAGGTGGTATTTATTCGCTTTCGTTTTCCCAAGAGTCATCAGTGCTTGTGAGTGGCGGTGCTGATTACACTGTTCGAGCTTGGGATGTTTTAAAAACCAACTATTCCGATTCAGTGTCGGGTTCGCTCGCTGGCAGCGTGGTGACACCTTATAGCAACACTGAATCTGACGCTAAGGAGTCAACTGCCGCTTGGACAACAAGGTAAGTCTAGTCTCAACAACTTTGTTATACTTACATTATTGCTAGTCCTGATCAGATGGTCCGCTTAAACACGAAGCAAACTCCTATATACCAAGTTTCTTTTACCAAAAGAAATTTATGCATGTCAATTAGCGCCAGTTAATTAAAGTCTTATTGATCTTTCGTTTTTAGAAAAACCTATTTCTTTTTAGCTGCCATATAGTTGCCCCCTTCTGGTTCCAAAAACTGATTAATTTCTTCAGTTTCGTAACAGACTTGTTAATTACTCCTTTGTGTATGTACTAATAATATCAAGTTTTTTGTATAATGATTATGAGATTTTTTCTTTTTTAATAGATTTATTCATGTTGCATACAATTGACTTTTGCTTAAATTATTTTGATAAAGTGATTATTCTTTATAATCTAGGAAGGACTTAAAAAACCTTTTCTTAAAAGGGTCTCTACTATCTAGATTGTCCATACCATACCTATTAAAAACTTTTACGCATCATATTAATTTACAGTGACTGATTAAAGATTCATCTAAATTTTCTTTTAGTTAGGTTGTTTATGGTGGTGAGGTTGGTTAGCACTATGAGACCTTCTACCGGGGGAAACACTTGCCGTCAACCAACAACTTCACTTCGTTTGCTTAGTAGTGAATGTTGTATACAGTAAACATCTCGACACAGTAAAATTTGCGAGATACCTTCTATGTTCAATCCTAGGTATACGCAAGGAACAATCTATCCAGGAACGCATCCAGGGCTGCTTACGCCTGATCAACAACATGCAGCCATTCTGTCGGTTCACAATTCACCAGCTATAGAAAATGGACATATTTCTGAACATTGGAAACAGCAAATTGCAGTTGCTACGCAGTCAAGAGCTTTCAGTTCTCCTCATCAACGTGCGCATAATGCTGCTGCTTTAGCTCGAACTTCGGGTATGAATGCAATGAATTACAATACCAGGAACGGTGGTGCTGCCTATTCGGGAATTGGTGCTAATGCTTCAAATGCCCTGTCAGGAAGGTTAAATTCTACCACGGTATCAACTACTACTAGCAACAGCGTTGGAAATAACTTGACTACCGCGAGTACGGTGGTTACGACTACTACCACTAAACCTGACGATAAAAATGACTCTCGTCAAGAATCACGACAAGACTGGACCTGCTTGGATTTGGGAGGCATTGGATTGCGCAACGTCAGCACTGATTTATTCAAGTTTTCCTTTTTGACCGAACTTTACATTAATCATAATAAGTTGAGTCGTCTCCCATCTGAAATTGGAAAATTACGAAATTTGGTTATTTTAGATGCATCTGGAAACAATATCAAAGCAATTCCACCCGAACTTGGATTACTCACTGAGCTTCGAGAAGTGCTGTTATTTGATAACATGATTGCTGTAATTCCCCCTGAATTAGGTACATTGTATCAACTAAAAATTTTGGGTGTTGAAGGCAATCCTTTACAAGATGTCTACAAGTCTCAGCTAATGGAAACTGGAACGACTGGGTTAATTACTGCTCTTCGTGATGGCTGCCCTGTTATTCCTCCCCCTCCTGAGCGTGAATGGGAAAAGCTTACCTCTGATAATGATGATGCTAATGAAAAGTCGCTAATGCTTACTTCCGATACCGAAGGATCTAGCGTTCCAAAACCAAACGAGTCAAATACTAATTTTAAGTTTACCGCTATGAGCTATAATATACTTTGCGAACGTTATGCTACATCCACATTATATGGATATACTCCTTCTTGGGCCCTTGCTTGGTCTTATCGAAGGGACTTGATTATGCAAGAACTCGCAGGCTATAAGGCTGATATTATTTGTCTTCAAGAAGTAGATGTTGAAAACTTTGATACTTTCTTTGCTCCCGAAATGAGTATAAAAGGTTATAAAGGAGTGCATTTCCCTAAAAGTCGAGTACGTACTATGAATGAACTCGAACGTAGGGTTGTTGATGGTTGTGCTACTTTTTTCAAAACCTCAAAGTTTTTTATGCATGAAAAATCTATTATCGAGTTCAACCAAGCCCCTTCGCTTCGAAGGCAAAATATCAAACTTACTTCCAACATGTATAATCGCGTTATGACCAAAGATAACATTAGCGTTATGACTATGTTAGAATCCAAAGAAACTGGGCATCGGTTAATTGTTGCTAACTGCCACATTCATTGGGATCCTCAATTCAGAGACGTTAAGCTTATGCAGGTAGCTATGCTAATGGATGAACTTGCTCAGGTTGCTACTCGGTTCTGTTCGTTGCCCTCCAAGCTTCCAGCTGATTATTTAAAGGATTCAAGACCGTCCTATTCAGATTATACAAAGATACCTGTATTAATTTGTGGTGATTTCAATTCTGTTCCTGGAAGTGGCGTGTTAGATTTTCTGTCATCAGGCAAGGTCGAGCAGCATCACGAGGATTTCATGAATAATGATTATGGTGATTACACTTATAACGGTAAATCTCATCCGTTCAATCTGAAATCCGCTTATAGCGAAACTCAAGAACTCCCATTTACGAACTTTACACCTGGTTTCAGCGGCACGATTGATTACATATGGTATACAAATGCTAACCTTGAGGCAACTGGTTTGTTGAAGGGGGTAGATCGTAATTACCTTTCGAGCATAGTCGGATTTCCGAATGCACACTTTCCTAGTGATCACATTTGCTTGCTGGCCGAGTTCAAAGTGAAACAGGAGAAGGGTCCCATAACAAATCCTAAATTTAGCAATGACAGAAAGTGATTGTCTGTAAATGAGCCCTCTTTTTGGCTTGATGCGTAAGATGGTAAGTAAAATCTTTACAAGTAAGAGGATCAAATTGTCCGTAAAAATTATAAGGTTACGTGCTGGATGTAGTAGTAGCTCATGAATATTAAACGCCTATATAGACAATTACAACGATCTTTAAGATAAGCTGTGCATCAAATCAGTTTTCATTAGCTCTTGCGAGTTCTACAAGGATGTGGTTAGGTCCGTCAAGATTTTCAATTACTCGCTGATCTTTGGGACAAAGTTCAAAGCTTTCCCGGTAGAATGGCGAGACTTTAATCGGTTTGTGTCTCAAATCTTCTGGTAACAAGGTGTTTGGATAAGTCTGGATTGTTTCACAAACCAGTATTCCTATTTGACAAGTTTGATATAAAGAATCAACTTCAATCGTAAATGCAGGAACAAGCTTTCCATGGTGTCTGAAGTAAACGCAAACTTGCACTGTACTTACTCCACAGGGACATCTTACAGAATTAAGAAGCGTATTGTATATTTGGAAAGTCTTAGCCTTCGGCGGCGGCAAGTAATTCAGTTTCTGTAAGCCGCTATGCGCTTTGGGGGGCTTTTTCAATTGTTCACTTACAAAATACTCTTTCAATAAAGTCATATGGGATACTGAAATGATAGAAGACTTTTGCCAGAATAGATATTTGTTTGTTTACATTTAGCTAACTGAGTCGGTAAACAATAAGCGCTAAAAAAGCATGAGCATAAACAATCAAACAAAGCTATTTTACTCCTCGTTTACTATCTATGAAATGTAATGAAATCAATGACAATTCGTTGTAAGTTGTACTTTTTATTAGAACAGGCGAAGTATCATAGGTCATAGAATATTTGGTTTACCTATAGCCATGATAATGAACGCGCTATAAAGTAAAAAGATAGTCAATTTTTCTAAGACATAAAAAAGGCTATAAAAAATCATAGAAAACATCCTAACAACGTTTATCTAGATAGTAAAAACCCTAAATAAATGCATATAAACAGCCGAAATCATTAAAGGTAAAGCTATTTCTCCGGCATAAAATTACGTTCAAGAAACAGCAACAGCAAGCTTCTTAAGATGACTCATAAATACTTGTAATGATACGTCGTCGGTTAAAACTGCATGAGCGGAAGGAGCCCCATATATAGTGGCAGAGTTGTGAGTTTCCGATGGGTTAATGCGCGAAAGCAAGAAACGTCCTTGACTACCACCTTGGTCGCATACAATAAATCTGGGAATCGGAAACCTGTCTACTAATAATTCTGCAGCCTCAACTCTAGGAGCCTGCAACAACTCTTTTAGGTTCGCATATTCAGGTTTCTCATGATAACCAGCGTTTCTCCATTGGGCAATTGTATCACCGTGGAAAATGAGAATATGGAAGAAGGTATCAAGTAAAAGAATAGCGTCAGACTTCACAGAAACTGCGTCTAATAAGACAGGCTTACCGTCAGGATGTTCTAAAGAAAACGAAAGCAAGGTAGGTTGGATCATAATCAAAGCATTGTTAACATCTTCAATATTCAACATATGACGGTAGAAGGCAGTTTCATCTGGTGAGTTGTTGAAAATTTGAAGAAACGGGCTACGTCGAAGGTAATACATAAATTGAGGATAAAGGGTAAACTGAGACGAGAGACGGAAGCTGGCTGGGTCATCCTTTCTGTATTCAGCAAACTTCTGGCAGAGTTTAATTAGCATTCGATCAGTCCAGCGAAGAACATCAGGTCCATCGTCAACTTCGGCTTTAAAAGCAGCAATTCGTGCCATAGCGACAGCAGCAGTTTCTTGGTCGAAAGAATTAACGATTATCGGACTACCACCATCGGCAAAAGCACGAGCCGCAGTAGTAACGCGCAAACGGAAGGTGTTAGACGAATGTTGATATAAGGTAAGAAATTGAATTAAGCCCTTATCATTACTTTGAGGTGCAGCAGCAGTTTGCGTAGCGACTTCGAAATATAAAGCAAAGGCAGACTTCGGAGAAAGAGCACACATCTTCCAACTGTTCGTATTACCAAGTCCAATTTCGGTATCACCAACATTTTGAGCTTTCTTGTTTAACGAAACTGCATTACCAATTAAGCCAGATATCTTCAGTTCTTTGCTAGTAACAACTTCCATACTGGCATTGAAGCCCAAAGCTAAGTGACCAAAAGCATCTCGGGAAAAGATACGTTGGAAACTCTGTTTAAAGATTGATGTCGTAAAAGAATCAGAAAGAACCAAATAACCTCCGGTACTAGCAGATAGACTTCGCATTTCCATCATACCGATTTGATCCAAGCAGCCAGCTAAGATATCAACAGCGTGGCCATTCGCACTAACTCGTTTACTAAGACTTTCATAAAAACGCAAAGCTTTCTTCATATGCTTAGCTTGATCTCGTTCAACGTCGTGGTGAGAACGAATAGGTTCACGAAGCTCAGTGGAAACAACCATACCAGGGCCAACAGTACTAGGACCACCAGCGAAAACCATAATACGACCACCACTATTGTTACAGCTACTTTCCATCATACTAACAGCAATATTTAGAGCGGTTCCTGTGCAACGTTGAGGACGTCTATCATTAGCAACGGGCCATGAGTCAGGTTGAAGTTGTTCAAGGATACTAGTTAATTGAAATTCGCATTGCTGGATTGGTAAAAGAAAACGAGAAGCAGTCATACCGCCAGAAACGGATCGAGCTTGCTGTAAAGCGATTGGTGCAGCAGCAGAACTAACAGGCAATCCCAACATTTCTTGTACCTGTTTGGAGCTATAATCCTTGGAACCACGGAAAACATACGACTTAGAGCAATCAGTATAACCAAGCTCATAGACATCAACCATAGTACCAAAGGTAATTAAACCGACCAAACATTCTGGAGGAAGCAAGCTTAAGCTAATTATAAGGGAATCCTTCAATGCTTGCAAATTTTCCTGATCCTGACACAAATCCACAACAAAAAGGAACACAGGAGGGAGTTGAGGTGGTCTGGGAAGAGTATACTCAATTGTAGAGAATTCCGGAAGTAACTCGAGAGGAAGACTAGTGCTTGATACATCCTTATACTGGGGTGGCAGCATATTCCTTTGTAAGCAGAATGGACCTAAACTATTAGTTAAACTGGCAACATTTTGTTTTGGTGTTTAATGTTTACGGGTGTCCCATAATCACCTTGCCGATTAGATTAATTACTTACATATCCAAAATTTAGCACGAGTATCAAGATGGCTATGTACAGGTTAACCAACTATCTTTGATGTCTTAAAGTTAAGCATAATCATTCTTACCAAAAAGGATTCAAAATTGCTTTGCACGGAGCTTTACAAGTCACAGGTTCGTAAAGCACTGGAGGTAAATCAGGTCTTGGATTCAAAGGCTTGTAGAGAGCTGAGATTGGAACGATCGTCCTAGAGCTTTCGATTCTAGTTGATGGAAAGGCATTCCAAGTAAAACGGATCCCTAAGGAAGTTAATAATCATTTTAAACATTATTTCAATAATACGAACCATCTCGCTCTTCAATTTCCTCGAAATTCATCTTTGTAAAGAACCACAACCGATTTGGAGGTTGGATGTGGGAGGTGGGTAAGTGTTTGGAATATGGATAACACTTCTACTGTCGGGAAGAGACTGTGTTCAATATCCCTTTGCGATTATTTGGTAAATTATTACTTTGCGAATAAATTGTTTGTGTTGAAATTATTTTAGTTATCCGGATGTGTTTGATCGAACCTTTTTTTTGATACATGAAACAAATGGATATAATTACTAGCCGTTCTAGTTGTTATTAAAAAGCAGATCCAGATATTTTTTATAAAATGATAAAAATGAACTAAGGAAAACCAGGACAAGCTGAATATTGTTATTCTTGTTGACGGACATTAATGTTGGTTGGCTTTATGGTCTCTTAAAAGCAAAGTAGTTTTCTAAATTTTTTTTCGTAAGTTTTATTATGAAAAAAACGTATATAATCATAATAGTTTTGTTCGTAAATTAGCTGGAGAATGATTAAAGTGAATAAATATAATTATCATCGACATCTGAGAGTCCAAGTCTAAGAGGAATACTTATGAAACAGAAAGGAACTAAAACAAGAAATTAATGCAAGGAAAGCTGGACCAAGGAAAAATAAAAAGGATTTCCTTTCTGTGCCTTGTAGATAACAATACACCAAATATAGGTGGGAAAAGCAGGTAGAAAAAGCTTCGAAAATTGCAGAAAGTCTCCAATATTCGTGCAGAGATCCAGAAGGAGCGTATGTGGTTAGCAGGAAATGAAAAATAGGCTCCATTGAGCGAGACATTCCGTGTATAAATGCTAGGAAGGGAATGAAAGATTCGATTGCCCAGTAATAAGCCATGGTCAGTAGTGAGAGGATAAACGTACTCCAAATTAAGATGTTATGAAAATCTTTTGTCGTCAAATCATCAAACACAGACATATATGTCAAGACAGAGCAAGTTAACATCGTGCCAAACGTTTGAAATGAACTAATAAAGGTGACTTTTTCCAATGGGAATTTTTTAACATTAAGCAAATATTGAACATAATAGTCGAAAAAAACTGCAGAAGGCATGTAAAAAACGAAGGACAATAATAGCAAGCGGCAAGTAAGTGTCAGTTGAAAAAAGTAAGAATTGAATAGAACATCATTTATATTCTTAATATAATTTCTGTACACATTAGATATCAAATGAAGACTAAGATTCTGTCTCTGATTTTCATCATCTGAGGGAAATGATCCAGGACAATTTACTCCTGTAGCCTCAGTGGTAACAAAAAGGGGATTCGTTTCCGGGGACAAAGAATGAGAAGAGGGAGAATGATAGAAAACTAACCAGAAGGTAATGCCGCAAACAAAATGTAATAGCCAAGCCAGTATGTATAGTTGAAAGAGGGATATATGAGAAAGCAAGAGACTCGCAAAAAAAGGGCCCAAGAAAAAAGAAAACATTGGAATAGAAGTAACGAAAAGGACGAATGGCTCATCAATGTAAGATGTGTGAGCTATAGCTTTCCAACTGGCATGAATAGAAGGACCAGTTCCTGAAAGTCCTTGTATTATTGAGATTGAGTATACAATAAAGTGAACGATCTTTGAAGCCTCTTTGAAATACAAAAGAGCAAGAACTGATGAAATAAGCATATATTCTTCTCCTAACCAAGTAAATAAAACGGTATACCATGGTGAAAACCGCTTTAAGACAAGAGAATGGATAGGAACAGCGAAGGTAGCAGACAGATATTGAAGGACACTGGCAATTGCCGTCATGACCGCGAGTTTTTCTCGAACCTCTTCAGTAGGTACATGATAATGAGATATCAGCAGCATTTGTATGAGTTCTAGACAGGCAACACTCACCATCGACACACTCGTCACATCAATTATGAACCACAGATATACTGCTTTAGAAGCAGGTTTCGTACAGAGCATGGTTGGAAGCTTATAAGAGTTATCGTATTCCTATTGTAAGTAAGCTTCGAGCTAACAGAAATTCATAATTGTCACACTCAGATTACAAACAAAATATAAGATATACCTATTACCTTGTTGATAATTCAGAAAAAGAAGTTTTCACATATAATTTGAATTTAGTCCTATGAATTACATTGACATACAAGCATGGAAGAGGATAAATTCGTTTCCAGTCTGTTTACACAAGTCTCATTGTTCTTTGGTAAAACCTCCCTCTCGATCAGAGACGCAATTGTGTTGTGTGAAAGAATGAAAGCGACAGGCTAATATGGTTAGCCCTTAACGGATAAGTTAATATACAAAAGCAACTGTCTACAATTTTTATTGGAGACCATAAAAAATAGACGGTATTCTCCTTTATTCATTTAAATCAAATTGTCTTTAACGCAATTCAACCTTTAAAGAATAACCAAATTATCGTCTAAAGAGCTATCATTATCATTATTCTTAATTAAATCCGTTTTTTATATCTATTACTCAAGAAACATACGGTGTAACACACTCCTGGACCAAGAAACCAAAGGAGCTCGTTTCTCGAGTTATAAACTAATTTGTTTTAATACAAATATTAACTTTTTGTATGGTTTCCGCTATAACATTTTGAAAGACTCTTCGTCAGTTCGTATATTGGCTTCTAAGATCCAACAAGCCAGTCCTTGGAGGAATGAGGCTGCTTTAGTTTTAAATGATAATACCAATCCACTGCTCTGTTTATATTAAGGGACCTCTGCATTAAGGGAATGAAATACTTCGGCAATCCGACCTTCTAAATCCTTAGAATCTAGAATAAGGACATTTCAGATATAAATTTCACTAGAAAAGACTGCTTTTAGTTACAAAGAAATCTAATTTAAATCTTATGGAAATAGAGAAATTCTCGGGCTTACGGTTTTTGACATATTTTTTTTTCGAATCGACTCAACACAAGCCAAACACAGCACTTGGGTGGTTTTCCTTTCGTTTGGGAATTGCGGTCGAAATAAAATCAAATTATGGATTATGATATTGATAATATAATAGAAAAGCTTATAAAAGGTTTGTAACTATCGACTTCTGTGTTTTTCTTGCTAACAAAAAAAATTCAGTGCAGCATGTTAAACCAGGTCGCCAAACTCAATTGTCGGAAGCAGAAATTCGTTACTTATGTAAGACTGCCCGTTCTTTGTTTCTAGACCAGCCAATGCTATTAGAATTGGAGGCTCCTTTAAAGGTACGAACTTTGAACAGCTAATTACTTGGATTTGGTTTGGTAGAATTGAGGTCAGATGTCCTTCATCTTAAAACTTGATGGATTTCTTCATGACTTCTGGGAGCCTACGTTGTGGGCATGACATTCATTGCTAATAAGAAGATCCGAATTTTTTTATTTAGTCATGATAATCCTCTAGCGAACCTATATCTTGGCTGGAGATATGAAGATAAAAGCATGAATTATGATTTTTAACCCGTTTTGTAGATATGTGGTGACATCCATGGTCAGTATTCAGATTTGCTGCGATTATTTGAATACGGAGGATTTCCTCCTGATGCGAACTATCTGTTCTTAGGAGATTATGTTGACCGAGGAAAACAAAGTCTTGAAGTCATATGTCTCTTGTTTGCCTTTAAGATCAAATATCCTGAAAACTTCTTCCTTCTTCGTGGTAATCACGAATGTGCTAGTATCAATCGAATTTATGGTTTCTATGACGAATGTAAGCGTCGCTATAATATAAAAATTTGGAAAGTGTTTACAGATTGTTTCAATTGTATGCCCGTTGCTGCAATTGTTGATGAAAAAATATTTTGTATGCACGGTGGTCTTTCCCCAGATTTAAACACCATGGAGCAAATTCAACGCATTGTGCGTCCTACGGATATTCCCGACACTGGCTTATTGTGTGATCTTCTGTGGTCTGACCCCGAGAAAGATGTGAAAGGTTGGGGTGATAATGACAGAGGAGTTTCATACACGTTCGGCGCCGATGTCGTAAATCGGTTTTTGCAAAAACAGGATATGGATTTGGTTTGTAGGGCTCATCAGGTAGTTGAAGATGGCTATGAATTTTTCGCTAAGCGCTTGCTTGTGACAATTTTCAGTGCCCCAAATTATTGTGGAGAATTCGACAATGTTGGTGCTATGATGAGTGTAAATGAAGATCTGCTTTGCAGTTTTCAGGTATGAAAGTTTGAATTTATTAAAGAAAAATGCTAACTGGATAAATTTAGATTTTGAAGCCTGCCGAGAAGCGCGCTCGCAACCACCCGTTAGCTGGCAAAGAACCCAAGCCTGTGGTGAGCGGCTTTAAAAAATCAAAAAATAATTAAGGAGCTATATAAATGCTTTTTATTATGATTTTTTGAAATCATGTCTGCAACAAAATGAGTATATTTGTATTTAAGGAAAACTCAATTTAACTGGAAGAATTATTATTCATTCTGGCAAAAGCACTAAAGTGTCGTTTTTAAAAAAATTTATATCCTTGGTTGTATACTAGTACTGGGTTTAAGTTTTACTTTGTGAAAAAAGGGAGTCTGGTTGTTAATACTCAGGGCCTTATGAAATAATAGTCCTCGTTGTTTTCATAACGGTCCCGGAATAGGATCTGTGAAGTAATGGAATAATTTAAAAGAAATTAAAGAAATAATTTAATAACGTATTTCGGATGTATTACAGGCGGCTGTCTGTAAGATCCAAAAGCGGTATAATTTTTTGAATTCTGTATGCTTTGTTACTGTTCTGTAAAGTAAGTATCGTGGAGTAAATGGTTTTACACATAACAACTTGTAATTTTTTAGATACTTCACAGTACGTTTACCCCTGTTCTGTTTAGTAGGCCGAAAAATGGGAAGTTGTACCAAATAAAATAACTTCAGTAAATCGAAAGTAATCGTTCGCTGTTTCAATTTAAAATAAAATAAAAAATATGAATTGGATGAAAATGAAATGAATACAGTAAGCTAAGCGTAGATCTATTACGGTTTTCCTAACAAACGTGTATGAAGAATCAAAAACAACCAAAAACGTATATACAAAAGTTACACAAGACTTATTGATAATTCACTTATACTTTTTACAAGAGAACTAATATTGTAGCGATATAAATATAGATTTCTATGCTTTAAACTCAATATACAATATTCTTTCATTTAAATGTTTTATCCTATTTGTTTACAAATAAAACTTGCTACTCGCATGAACATATCAAGTAACATACCAGAGAATAGTCACGGGTGATACAAACAGTCACATATAACAAACAAGAAATTAACACCTCCACCATACTCCTTAACAAAGAGCAAGATGCCTCCTAAAGTAAGTGTTTATCATGAATTGTAACAGATTTTTGCTTAGTAGTATTAAGTTACTAACATATTACATAGTTCGATCCCAATGAAGTGAAGACCGTCATCATGAGAGCCGTCGGTGGTGAAGTTGCCGGTGGTTCTACTCTTGCTCCTAAGATTGGTCCCTTGGGTTTGTCTCCTAAGAAGGTTGGTGAAGATATCGCCAAGGCTACTAAGGACTGGAAGGGTCTTCGTGTTACCGTCAAGTTGACCATCCAAAACCGTCAAGCCGCCGTCTCTGTCGTTCCTTCTGCCTCTGCTTTGGTTATCAAGGCTTTGAAGGAACCCGCTCGTGACAGAAAGAAGGACAAGGGTGTTGTCCACTCTGGTAACGTTTCTATTGACGAGATTGTTGAAGTTGCCCGTACTATGCGCTTCAAGTCTCTCGCCAAGGACCTCTCTGGTACTGTTAAGGAGATTCTCGGTACTGCTTTCTCCGTTGGTTGCACTGTTGAAGGTAAGAACCCTCACGATGTTCAAAAGGAGATTGACAGTGGCGACATTGAGATCCCTCAAGAGTAAAAATGTTCTTTTGATAGGACTGAAAAGAATTGATTTTTGTTTTTAATAGAACCGGGGTATTTATGGAAATATAGGGACGTATTCCTTGAATTAGATACCTTGCTTTGGTTACAACACGTACAATGGCTTAATAAAGAATTATCACCCTAGCATTTATGAAATAGGTTGATGATGTATACTTTGTAGTGAGCAAGGAAGTGTATGAGAGCAGTATTTGAAATGTCATCGGTGGTAACTGTGTGGGTTTTATTGGCGGTTTTTATTTATGTCTACTCAGAATGTAGAATGGTTATATATTCAGTGTTTGAGCTAAATAAATTCTACCAAAAGACTCATGCCTCCATCATTAGTATTTTTCTTTTTCCTCATTTTAGGCACTCGTGCATCTTGCGTTCTTGTGAAATTAACGTATTGGTAGATTAGTTGTTATCCAGTTGTAAGCCATCCATATATGATGTCGTAAAACTTCAGTATATTCCAGCAGCAATCCTCATATTGCAGGCTCGTCTACGCTCACCTACACCTTTGACGCTTTTGTTAACAAACAAAAAAACGTCGAGAAACGTAAAATTCTAGATATGACTGAATTGAAAAACTTAAAAGTAGCCGATTTACGTGAAAAATTAGCTGAAAAAGGACTGTCCACCAACGGAAATAAGAATGAGTTAGTAGCTAGACTGACTAGCTCAGAGGAAGGAAAGCCTGAAGCATCAAAGGAGGATGATACTAAAAATAACGACGCTGATTTGGGAGATTTAGCTCCTCCCGAAGATGACATTGATTGGGGAGATATGGATAATGATACTGCAGCAGTTGAAGAACCTTCCAAACCGTCTGAAGAGGAAGCCCCCAAGACTGAAGGAGATAAAGCAAATGAAGAACCAGCTGAGGATCAACAAAAGGAAAAATCAGCAGCCAGGGAGACGGAGTCGAACGAAAAGCCAGATACGAATACTGAAGAGTCGACAACTGAAAATACGAAAGACTCACCAAACCCAGATATATTGGCAGCTGAGCAGAACAAACTTATAGAACGTGCTAAACGATTTGGGTTGCCAATGGATGATGATAATATCAAAAAGGCTGCTCGTGCTGCTCGTTTTGGTGTACAAACTACACCTGTTGCTAAACAGGTGAACGGGGAATTACCTCGTTCCCGTAAGGGCCGTTTGGATAAGCGAGGGAGACAAAAGTTTCGCCAACAGCAACAAGACCAGACGGCTGGACAAAAACGCAAAAGTTCGATATTGGAAGATCCAGTTGAAGCAGAAAAAGCCAGGAAGCGTGCTGAACGTTTTGGTAATGCTTCCAAAAAATAAATATTTATGAATTACTGATATCAGCTTTTGCTGAATCAATTTGTATGGATTCCCTTTGATAATCAATTAGTCACTTTTTCACGTTGCCCTCTTTTTTCTTAATAGTGGTTTATATATCTCACATCTTTTTACTTAGGATTCTTATGAAAGTGCCTTGATGATTTCATTCTATCTAACAGCCTTGAATGCTTTTCAATAAATATGTAAATATCATATATATACGATTAACGGGTCTATTTAATGTTTCTGTATGGCTTATTCATGACATGTGGTCAATCTACTGTTTTTCATCCTCTTCATTTTTCCTTTGTGTATATCCCAATGTACTACCAAGGGGCTGTCTTTTTATTTCATGATGATGGAGATGTTAAGGCTATAATCTCATTATCTCTGTTTTGTAATTTAGTAAACTTGTCGGCTGACAAATATTCCGCAGATTTCTTTGAACTTTGCAGTATTGATTTTCTTTTATGATTATTCATGAATACTACTTCTATATTTCTATTCCAATGATCATGTAGATGAAATTTCACAATTACCGGCTTGTTTTATGCAATTAATAATAAACAAACCGTCCTTGTTTAGAGTTTTCTGAAGAATTGCCGATTCGAATTGTTTGCGTCAACAGTGTTTGTTTGTTTATATTCCTAGACATATGCTTGTTTACACCGTGGAGATTTTTTCTTATTAACAGCATACCTTTTTTTTCCTTGTATACATATCTTTTATTCTATATTGGTATATTATTATTGAATTGGATTTAACGCTCAATAGCTGAGGTCTGATAGTTTCAAGCAAAGCAATAAAATTGCATAAAGAAGTATGAATAGCAATGTCGGAAAAATTCCTTCAGAAATATGGAACAAAAAACACCCTGATATGATCATGCTTAAGTCTGCAACAGATTATTACTGGGCAATCTTTTCCATATTTTTGTTTTGCGCCATTGTTTATCCTATTGTCTCGATCTTTTCCAGTCCACCAAAACGGATGTTTTATTATGTATATTCTGTAACATGCATGGTTTCAGCCATTGTTTATTTTAGCATGGCTGGTGAATTGGGATATACGCTTGTCAACTTGAGTACTTCAACTTGGTTTCGCGGTATACGGGTCGTCTACTTTGTGCGCTACATTCAATGGATGATCAATTTTCCTTTGGTCATTTCGAGCATATTTCACTTCGCAGGTGTCTCGTTTATGCGGATCCTCTTAACTGTATTTAATATTTGGCTTTGCTTTTCATGTTTATTAGCTGCAGCTATGACCGTGTCTACTCACCGTTGGGGTTTCTTTGCTTTTTCGTTGGTAGGTTATGCTTGTGCACTTGTGCATACCTGCGTAACGTACAAATTTAATATCCAACCGTTGAAACGCAAAGCGAAAATTGGGTTCCTATGTTCTATCATTTACTTTTTCGTTCTCTGGGCTTCTTATTTTGTATGTTGGGGTTTGTGCGAGGGCATTGGATTCCCATTGCCGATCGGAGAAGCTGTTTTTTATAGTGTCTTGGACTTCTTAGAATTCCCTATCTTTGGCGTCCTGTTTTCGTGGATGATTGACGTGGTTGGTTTGCATAGATTTTCAAAAACATATCTACGTTCTTTCCTAAGTGACAATCCAGAAGCAATAAAACTAGATGTCATAAGCGAAACGGAATCACCAAAGGAAAAAGATGAACCAGAAGCCCAATATACAGATTCATAATGCTACCGGATCTGCTAAAACCTACATCAAGGTTAAAATTATGGCCGGTGAAAACGGCGAGTTGTTTTGTCATTGTTCAAATACTTGAAATTTGGATAATCGATATATCGCTCCTTCCAAACAGTATTGAGGAAACAATGGCACTACTCTTTAATATACGTAACAAGGAACCCCTTCAATTCACATTTTTATCAAAACAGATATATCTGATTATTGTTGTTAGAATGGAGTTATCGTAACTAGTAATCTTTCTTCTCTGGGAAAGTCCATTTGAGAGGGACGTAATCAGGAAGGTTCTCTATGCGTTTCAACCATGCCACTATATTAGGATATGGTTGTAAAGAAATAGAACCTTCCGGAGCATGAGCTGTGTAAGAATACATAGCAAAGTCCGCGAGAGTAATATGTTTACCAACTAAATATTCCTTTCCTTCTAAATAACCATTCATGAATTCAAATAGTATAGCTGCTATTTTTTTAGCAGCCTCTAAGTCATCACTCGTCTTATGTATATGAATCTTTCGAGCAACTGATGGGCCATAACGTAATTCACCAGCAGCGTAAGAAAACCATCTTTGTACCCAGGAAGATTCCACTGGATCTTTTAAGAACCAAAAGTCTTCGTCTCCATACTTTTTCACCAAGTATACCATAATAGCATTGCTGTCTGATACAACGGTGTCCCCATCAGCAAGAATAGGAACCTGTTTCCATGGATTCAATCGTTTTATTTCTTCCGAATTCACCTCTGATTCTTGAATAATAACCCAATTATATGGGATTTTTAAAAATGATAGTAGAAGTCGGACTCTGTGAACATGTCCAGATTTTTCAAACCCGTATAATTTTATTTTTTCGCTCATGTTTACTTTCGTTGTAGATTAATTTGATGTTTGTCTTTGAACCTTTCAAATAATTGAAAGTGCACTTTACATATTGTTTGAAATGACATGAGATTTCTTTTATATATTGGTAAGAATGACGATCTTATGTCACCATAGAATCAACATCTGCATTTTTATCGTAAGTGCAACTTGCAAAAAGATGTTGAGACATCCGAAAATTTAATTATCTTTATCACAGATGATGAATCGAAACACCTTTTGTCTCTAGCGATATTCGTTTTTGTACTGTACGTGTATAAACAGTATAATAATAAGATGACATGGTACATAATTGAAGTCTTAACTTTTATCAATAACACTCTTATGGATGTAGAATATGTTTATGACCATAAAGAGGTGCAGTTGTTCCGTGTGGAAACGAATGATGTGTAATCAACAATGATTCGAAATGAAACGACATTAAATGAGTAAAGGTTACATGATGCAGTGAATGAAAAACGATCAATACAAGTCCCGATTCAACTATGCACTTGCTTTAGCTGAAGCAAATATAGGAACTTAATGAACTGCGATTAGCATTGGGGCTTCAAAAGTAGTGAGTGAAATAGTAAGAATGAAAGCCGCTAAGATATAACTCAAACATCAAAGCTTCGCTCTGTAAAACGCCAAAATTCGATATCCTCATACAGAGGCGCATCCTGGCCTTGACTTGTCCCTTCTTAAGCAGTTAAATCGTTACGAAAGGAAACAGCTACAAAGCGTACATACGCAAAGTACGATTCACAGCAATTCCTAATCCATTTTCATGTTTTTTTATTTCAATGATTAATCGTTCAAGCGACACATCCAATTGCAATATCTAGGACCTAAATATATTTCGCAGATATATGATATACATACCCATAAAACGAAGAAGCAATGTCAATGTTGACACCACCAAAACATAATAATAAAGTCTCTATGGTTACGAATTTAGAAGCTTCTCTTCGATAAGTAACGAAGATTATACAGACGACGCAGATATAATTGAGTACACAAATAGCATACAATTAGTGCGATTGCTTTTCCAGTTGGCGTGAACCATTCAGGATAGGATGAATGCATTGCTCGCCATTAATGAATAGGTCGTTCAAAATAAAAGCAATACTGACTTTTTATAAAAAAACCACGCAGAGGCTACAACAAGTTCAAGCAAAAGGTCATTAAAGGTCTTGTGCCTTTACAGGAAACTTTAAATAAAAAAATATCACAAAAAAAATAGCATATAACATAATATACACAAAAGATGCAAAAAATAAGAAGACATTCGCTGAAATCCACTTCGAATATGTCGAATGCGACCCAGTATTGTTAGTGGACCCTTGGGAGGCTTTTTTAGAGGAGCCATCACCCTTTCTAAATCAATAAACTTGGTTGAATGGATGTATTAGTGACGGACTTTTTTTTTTGTTTGCGAAGGACAGAGGTGTTTGTCGAGTTTGTTTACAACGATCGCGAGTCGCTGGCATTCTGAGAATTGATACAATTGACGTTCCTTTTTTCCTTTTTATTTCAGCACATCTTATTTGGGTACGGAGGAGGGGTACCAGTACCATCTAAAGGTTGAGCGTCTGACTTTTCATCATTGAGCACTTTAAAAGAATCGTCAGAATCTGAAACAAAAGTTTATTTATTCTCTATCTTTACAATGGCAACCTAGAATACAAAATAATGCAGATATTTACAGTCAAAACGAGATGAGCTAGAATTCCCCCAAAAAAGTCCGTAGGAACTGGTTCCTCGATTCACGTATCTTTCAAAAAGGGAATGAAATCTTTCTTTTAAAGTAAAAAGTTACTAAAAAAAGGTAACTAGGATGCTAGCTAAAAGGTCACGATAGTGTCTTTTTGCATATCCCATTATAAAACATTGTCACCGGGCAGGTTACGCTTTTTGTTATACTTAAGGGTACTATAATAACCGATATACGATATTACTGTTCACTTGGTACACTTATTATATAGCATGAAAGCTTCTTTAAAGCAATGAAAACCAAAAATTGAAAGTAGACAAAGAAAAATAAGTCAATTAAAGGATTTTCTATCTAATGTAAATAATATAGAAATAATATTCCAACCAAAAGATTTGGAAGATTTGACTGATTTAACTAAACAAGTAAATTATATGACTTACTACGTGAATCAGATCCTTTAAGGCTGTTACTATTCTTTTCCAAAAGTTCCCAAGCATCCAATTCGACATTTCCTACATAGAATTTATTCAAACTAAAACTATATTTACCCCTGAATACGAATTCTCAAAACATGTGTTTCACCTCTGACAGATTTATGTTCAAGCACTAATACTAAGGCTGAACAACGTAAACAACTCATAAACAGGTAATAAAAAATAAAAAAAGCTTTATTTAAAGCGTATCTCTCCAGTCAACGTGTTCGATTAAGATATGTACTGATTTACGGCATCCTCATTGCGTTCGTCAAACAAACGCACATTACCTGTACTTCAAATATTCATGTACAAAGACTGCAGTTTAAAATCTAACTTTACGATTATATTATCTTTGTTCACGTCAAATATAGCTGGTTACAATACACCAAACATTGCTCATAATTTCCACACGAAGAGACACTTTGACGAAGCATAAACTGTTATCCCATTTTATCATAGTAAGACAAATTCATCAAAACCTCTAATTTCTTTTTGCTTAACCTACATTATGTTTTGCGAAATACTTCTCAAAACTCACTTTTGTTCCGAGTAGCCAGATCCAATAATCCATTCAAGAGAATTATGAAAGATGATGCTCATTTCATACATACATCTTTTCCTATTTTATTAACTTTCAATGTAAAAATCATAAAAGACAACACCTAAATACTAGAAATAAAATAAATACGGGTTCTAAATCTCAATACTTATATTGGGATTTACAAATTCAGTGTGCAAGTCTTAATCAGAGAGACAGCTAAAGATGAGCAGACCTGGTGCTATTTTGACCTATCAAAGAAGTCCTCATGTCGTCTACTGCAACGTTGCGTAAGCCAGGAGAAGTATGCGCACTAACCCGGCCAGAGTTGCGGCGAGATGAAAGACTGAAACGAGATCTTCGGGATGATCTTTCAGATCCATCGTTTTCTTCATTGTTCTCTTCTTCCTCTTGTTCTTGTTCTTGCTGTTGCCTACGCAATTTTGTCTCACGACGCATAGCCTCAGTACCGGCGCTTTCAATAACAACATCAGGAAGATTTTCACGAGTTACATCGCTACTTCCAATATCAGTAATGTCATCCATGGCATTCACTATATGTGAAGTTCCCAATGAAAAATCAACACGTTTCTTGCTGGGTTGTCTCTCCATATCCGCTACATCAGTAGAACTTGATGATTCCTCGGGAACAGGCTGGCGCACAGAGCTATTTCTTAAAATTCCGTGTGGGCCTTCGCTTGGTTTCGTTCTATCCAATGGATTCGCTCCAAAGGAGGCGCCACCATTGCCAACGTTGATATACATGGGTGACTCTTTTGTTTTGCCAGGTGAGTTGTTAATAGGAGAAACGATATCCAATTCTTGAAGGTAAGTCATCAAAGCACACATGAACATGTTACGACGTCTCATTCTCAGAATTTCATCCTGAAAGTTGTATTTATGGAAGAAAACCACAAGCAATGACATGGAATATAAATTAGGAAAGTCAGTAACCTCCGTAAGTAAATCGGGCTTATAGTCTCGTTTTTCCTCTTTCAAGAAGTCAATCAACTTAACTCGAAGAGCCTCAATTTGCTGCAACGTAGTACCAAATTTCAGACTAACGGTGATTGGATCAGAAATCCCGTCACTACGACGCATATTCGAAATCCAAAGTGTGTTCAGCAAGTTATTTGGTGCTTGAATAATTTCACCAGTTAGCAAACGGAATTCTGTAGACATGATGGCAATTTCTTTCACCATCGCTGGGGTCACAACACCGTTAATCAAGACACTGATTCGGTCACCGACATCGTAAGGGTGCTTAACAAATACAAAAATGATAGAATTAAGCAATTCTACTGCAGAACTAGAAAAGAGCCAAGAAAGACCCAACAGCCAGGTACCGGCAGAAGTTAAAACACCACTAAAGTTACGAGCTATCAAATAAAGGAAGATGAACAAGGTGATTAAAGCAACGAAAAACATGCAAATTGCGTCCAGTTTACCAATCGATACATTCAGATCACGAAGAGAAGCCGAAATAATTTTTCGTTCCTTTCCAATCTCCACAATCGCTAGTTCAATTTCTTCACAGGTAATATCGCCATTCAAATCACGATCGAAAATATTGTAGCATGCATTAAGCTTTTCTTCGTCTACTTCACCTAATTCATTCCTGTAAACGGGTACGAAATCGTCATATACGATATCGATATTTCCGGATCTCACCAAAGCTTGAAACAAACAACGCGCTAATGATTGGCAGCCTCGAGTAGTTCTCAACAAATGCTGAACCACGTGCTTGGGAGATGTGGAACCTTGAATCTCACGGTTAGTAATTTCACCAGCAACCTTGTTTATCATATCATGAGCAAAATTGAAAGCACCCATTGCTCTATAAGTTGTCTGATTCAAAGCATTCTGGGCGACTCGAGCTGCAGTATTTACGGTCTTTCCACCACGGTCCTTTTCAGCAAAGTTGAAGAGACCGGTCTTCTTAGCACGTTGAATGGCTTCATTAAAGTCAAAAGAACGACTTCTAGCATACTCATAGAGGTGAGACAATTCGTTAATTGCAAATTTGTTAAACAAAATCCTAGACTCGTACTGACGTCTGTGGAGAGACATTGCGATGAGCTGCATTAAGATCTTTTCAACTAAATTCATAATGGAGCAAATAAAAAGAGAAATCAAAACATTATTTGCACTTTTTTCCCAGGGCAGCTGAGTACGTTTTCCTTGAGCAGTCTTTTGTACATCCAATACACCGCCGTCTCCGACATGATGCCGAGTCATGATGGGAAGGAAACTTACATAACAGGCCATCATCCACAAAAATAATGTCAAAGGAAATTCCAAAGCTATTGCCATACATTTCCACTTTGCAACGTTGTTACTAATGAAAGATACGATAAATGCAAAGATAAAGGGAAGTAACTTAGCAGCATAACGGCCAGCCCATAAAGTGAGCCAAATGATTTCCCACCATATAGACATCCACATCAATTGAACACCGCCAATATGAATCCAGCGAGTTTGATTATTGTATTGGTCACTTGTCTTCAGGTGGTAAAATCTACCAATAAAGATGGGAATCAGTAACAGAATTCCAACAGGAAGAATATAAATCATGGAACGAATGAAAAAGCTCTGTCTTTGAACGACCTTGAACATTCGTCCGAAAAAATGGATAGGATTATCTGGAGCCCTTATGGAAGACTCTGTACTAAACTCGACAAGACCATAGTTGTTCAACTGTAATTCATCATCTTTATTGGTCAATTTTTCTTCCTCAATGTTCTCATGTTTGGATGACTTGTTTGATTTCCGGCTAGCGCTTCTTTTAGATTGACGCATAGAACTACGGATACTTCTGTTGGTACCCCGACGACGAAGAGATTGAGAATGTACAGACATTTCCGCATTCAGAATTTGATCCTGATCCTCGACACTCATGTGAGAGGCTGTGGAAGCGGTTGAGTATGCGGTCGATACAGGGCGACCACTGTGAACAGTATTGGACCTATGGGTTTCGTTTGAGTGCAATCGTTCAAGTTCACTTTCTAACTCTCGCTGACTAGGAGCATCTTCTTCAATGGTTTGTTCGGGCATATATTGGGGATTGGGATCTTGGTTAGTATATTCGGGAAGTGACAACTCATCAGAGTTATGTGGCCCGTGACGGCCTTGCTTAGGAACTCCATGATTATCCGTAGGAGCACTCATTTTATTATATGAATGTGTATATTTTTTTTAGATTCGTTTAATGTAGATCAAGTAATTGATATCACGAAATGAATTCGACGAAGAATAACAGAAGGAAAGGAAAGGAAAACAATAAAAAGAACACAGACAACAAGACGACTTTCTTAAAGGTCAGGAATCAAAGAGATGTCTACAGAAATACCAATATTAAAATAAGAAGAAGAAAAAGGGCTGGGGAAAGAGAGGAAATGAACACAAATTAATCAATAAAAAAAAAGAAATAGAAAAAACCGAAGAAAAAAAGAAAAGCAGAAAACAGAAAGCAAGAAGTAGGAAGAGCAAAATTAAAAAGTCTTTTAAAAAGACAAACAAAGCAAGTGGTAAAGTACTAAGGAGTATATAGAGGAGGAAACAAAGAAAATAAACTCACTCTACTACTCTCTTTAAGGAGGTTGAAAAGTGTTCGAAAAAGGAATGGAGCGGAATGCAACAACAACAACAACGACACAAAGAGGGGATTTTAGTTTCAATAAAACAAAGTTATTGAAGGAAATATGAAAACTAAATGAAGATATATAGTATTGGAATCAGAAAATAAAAAGAAAAAAAAATGCAATAATTGAACGAGACAATAACTTTCTAATACATATACGAAACAAAAGTTGTAATCCGAAAGCACCTTGGAAGCCAAGTGTACTTTTTCTATAAGTTGTATGCCAATGGTTTTATGGTTTGACCTCAATATACCCTCTTTCTTAAAAAAACACTTGGTTCAAGGTAAGTTGGCGAAGGTGTTATTCAGAGGAAATTTTCCTAGGTCATTATTGACGTCACATACTTTTTTTTAACGAGCTCGCTTGTTTTATAACGTTTTTCTTTTCTTTCTTATTTTCAGGCGAAGAAGGCTCTAATGCCCCCGGGGGGCATTAAATAAAATGTTGAAACTTTTGGATACAAACTTCATAGAGAGTTTTGTTTGTTTGTTTGTTTGATTTTTATTTTAGATATATTTAGATATTTAAAAACAGAGGTGGAGAGAGTGTGAGTGTGTGCGTATGTGAGTGGATTGGAATATTCATGGCTCTAGGCTATATCTAGAGTCTGTATATGGGTGCGAAAGAACCCAGCTGAAAAAGCGAATGGTCCAACATTTATTCTGTTACAATTCATCGCTTTCTGCTTTTGTGAAAAGAAACGTGGTGTAATGAGAATGAGGCTACTACTTGCAAAAAGCAAGAAAATGACTGACCCATAAGATTGGAAGAAAACACAACGAACAGTAGACGAATGGAATTTGTTCAAGATATAACGAGTTTTTCTTAGTCCAAAAAGCTTAAAAAACCTTTTCATCTTTACGGGATCAATTTCAGTCGAAGCTCTTCTTTGAAACTGTAGCATCCATTACTTACAAACCAAGAACCGTAGTTGATATGATACACTACAGACAGCATCGCACAAATGGTAACTTTAACGAAAGAAATAAATAAGGCAAGAGGAAGAGCTCAGCAGAGCAGAAAAAGCGTTGGATTTATCGCTTTTTGTTTATTGTTACCTGTTCGTCATGGCCATCAATGTGTCACTTTGCCCGTCTCCTTCTACCAAGTCTCACTTTCCTAGCCCCATCCTCTGTAAAGTACGCTTGTTTGAATCAATTGCAGTTTTTGATTGGAATTATAACCGAATTTTGTTTCCTTTTCTTTAGAATACTATTTTAGTACCTCTTCAGCAACCATCATGTCGCCTCACACATTGACGAGTTTTCTGCTAATTGTTCTTTCTATATTTGTCCCTTTTATTGTTGTCGGTATTCGCAGAGGATTCTGTAGTGCAGAGTATGTTTTTCGTTCCTTCACTTTCACCCACGTTTGTAGCATCATCATCTGTCCATATAGGGTCTAAGCCCAAGCTTTATATTGCATACTAACAACCTGACTTAGCTTTCTCATCAACATCTGTCTTTGCGCTTTGGGTCTTCCTGGAATCATCCACGCTATTTACATTGTCTTGAAGTATCCCTCCTATCCTGTCTATGACATAGAACACGGTCATTACTCCTCTGTTCATGCTCCTGAATCTACGGCACATCAGAGAATTTCTGCAAACTCCAATGTTAATCCTCCTGCTTACTCGACGTTCGCTCCTAACGGTATGTCTATTGTCCTGTCTTGTTGTTCTACCATTCCTATTAACCTTCCATTCTCAGATAACAAATACCAGCATCAGTCCTAAGATTTCTCGTTATTCTTCCACATTCGCTCCACAGGTTCCTTCTTGTCTGCTTTTCAATAATCTTCAGCGTTTTCACCTCCCATACCGTCTACTTCACTTTGTAGATACAACAACGTTTGTTGGAAATCTTCCTAACGACTTTTCATCGTCTGTTCATCGCTGTCCTGATCTTTCCTTTCAATTTCGAAAGATTAAGCGTTCATGATTTCTCTTTATTTTTTTTATTAGTATCTTTAATAATTGCTTCTTCTTACTTCTACCTTTTCATTTCATCTGCTTCTTTCACCACCCATCATCGCTCTACTTACTCAAATTGATTTCTGTCTTATAGTTCGCTATCCGTATCATAACGCATCACGCTAAACTGCTTTTGCATCATTCCGGTTCGACTCTGTTTCTCCTTCACCCTACCCTAACATGATACTACTATATACGTGACTGCGTTTTGGGACCACAAAGAAAGGGTGAAATTTCTATTCGTCTGTTTCACGTACCCGCACTACACCAACATTGAACCATGTCTAAGGTCAGCGTTGCCACGGTCCGCTCTAATGTCGAGCACATCCTTCAAGGATCTCAAGAAAAGAGACGCCATTTTACCGAGACTGTCGAGCTTCAAATCGGTTTGAAGAACTACGACCCCCAACGTGATAAGCGTTTCTCTGGTACCATCAAGTTGCCCAATGTCCCCCGTCCTAACATGGCTCTCTGCATTCTTGGTGATGCCCACGATTTGGACCGTGCTAAGCATGGCGGTGTTGATGCTATGTCCGTCGATGACTTGAAGAAGCTTAACAAGAACAAAAAGCTTGTTAAGAAGTTGGCTAAGAAGTACGACGCTTTCGTTGCTTCCGATGTCCTCATCAAGCAAATTCCCCGTTTGTTAGGTCCCGGTCTCTCCAAGGCTGGTAAGTTCCCTACCCCTGTCTCTCACAACGATGACCTTTACGGTAAGATTGTCGAAGTTAAGTCTACCATCAAGTTCCAATTGAAGAAGGTTCTTTGTCTTGGTGTCGCCGTTGGTCACGTTGAGATGTCTCAAGACCAATTGATCTCTAACATCATGCTTGCCGTTAACTTCTTGGTCTCTTTGCTTAAGAAGGGCTGGCAAAACATTGGTTCCTTGGTCATCAAGTCTACCATGGGTAAGCCTTTCAGACTCTACTAAAAAAAGGCATGTGGGGTTGGTGTTTCACTTTATAGTATAATTTTCTTACATGCAATCAATTTCACTTGATTAGTTCAAACTTCTTTCGAGTACTCACTGTAGTCATAATTTGTTCCCCATATGGTACAAGTGTTGTATTATTAACTCCATATGATGTTGTATGTCCCTTCAGGAATCTAGTTCTCCCAATGTATATCAGCTACTTACTACCTTTCTACAACTTGATTTTAATCCTAAATAAATTTTTTATTAAACCGATAAATAACCTTTTTTCAATGTATACTTTAAAAAGAATATATCTTTTGACCATAAATCTTCCCAATCTATCATCCATTTTACTGGAAATTAAATCCAAAAAACCATACCATACAAATAAACATTGAATGTATCACTCATTGTTTTGACATACAAATAATCCCTTTTGACAAACTGTCAAAAACAGGTATAATTGTTATATCAACTTTGATAAACCGGACGAACGTCTGATTTGAAAGATTATTCCTCCCGATTACCAGAAACGTACTCCAACGCTTTTTGTTTGACCGACTCAACACCCTTGTTGTCGCCAATTTCCTTTTCATAAGTCAACCATTTCTTAAAGATAAATTTAGCTTTCTTGGTAGAAAGCTTGGATGCAAGCACACGTTCGAACAAGCGACGAATGATGGCAGTGTCACCTTGCTTAATTTCCATATCAATCAAAACATTCCATAGATCCAGTCGTTTTGGATAGTTGCTCAACAATCCCTCAAAAATAGTGCGTCCACGTTCAGGATCGCCCTGCTTAAATTCAAGAATAGCAAATTTCTCTATCATCTTCACATGCTCAGATTTAGGCAAACTTTGTAAACTACGCTGAAGTAAACCTCTTGCGGTATCTTCACTTCCATTCGTTAAAAGGAAAGAAGCATATTGAATCCATACAGAAGGAACCTGCTTAAAGTTCTTGAGCATACCTTCCATATACTCATTGGCCAAGTCCAATTTGTTACTTTTAATCAACACACCACACAGTTTCTCATATACAACCAAAGGCTCACAGTGAGCACAAGCATCCTTGAAAGTGTTTTGAAGTGTTTCGTTCGTTCCATAGGCAATCTCCAGATTGAGTAATGCCATCCAAACGTTCAACTTTTCTTCTTCTTCCCTGTAGTTAATAGTGGTCAAGGCACGCTGACCAATCTCACGAGCTTTCTCAACCTCGTTGAGATTCAACTGATAAGCCATATAGCTAATCCACAAAAAGGAAGAATTGGGTGACGACAGCAATTGACGTTCAAAATCAGCAGGCACGCGTGGAGCTTCATCTAGGTCACGTTCTTCATCATTAGAATTAACATGCTTCGACTTCTTACGCTTGGGAGTTTCTTCTTCATCTTCATTCTCACTTTCAGACTCATCGTGAGCAGGTTTATCGAAGACAGTAGAACTGTCACCCCAATCGAAACCATTCACGTTCAACGGCGCAGGTGCAGGCTTCTCATCTTCCTCGTCAGATGATGACCTTTCATCAGCCTCTAATTCAGATTGTTGATCTTCTTCCATTTCTTCATCTGAACTTTCATCAGCAGACTTCATTTCAACTTCATCTGATAATTCAACATCTGAATCAGCATCAAAGTAGGAAGATTTAAGACCCAATGCAACACGTCGCTTTTCGGGATTAACATCCAAAACGTGTGCCCGAACTTTATCGCCCACGCTATACAACTTGCCTATATCATTAACAACAGCATCTGCAACTTCAGATTTATGGCACAAACCAATAATGCCATCTGTGCTGTCGATTTTAATGAGAAGGCCATAATCTTCAACTTTAGCAACAGTGCCATCTACATTAGTTCCAACCTGTAAATCAGAAAACGCGGTGGTAATCGAAGAAGATTCATCTATTTTACTAGGCTTCAACGTCATTTCCATACGCTTTGAATCGTGATCAACACTAAGCAGTTTTCCTCTCACAAGCATGTTTACCTGAAATTGTGTCTTCCATTCTTTAATGAAAGAGTCAAAAAGCTCTGCAATTTTTACTCTGGCAACTAAATCGTGACCCAACAAAACGAAGAGACCTTGGTCGGCAACGTTGGTAACAAATCCACGACAAACATCACCAGGCTTCACATCATCAATAGATTTAATCTCTCTATCCTTAACCTCAACAGCTTCCGGGTTGAGTCTGGATTCACGAGTGGAAAGTGCAATCTTCTTATTCGAAACATCAACGCTTATAACACATACCGAAATGTACTTGTTACGAACAAACTTTTGACTAGGAGCAATATCATAATCATCTGACATGTCTAAACGAGAAACTCGTCCAGATAAATGACCAGGAAGGTAAACGATTGCTCCGCTCTCGTTTATATTCGTGACTCTTCCCAATAACTTATCACCAGGTTTAACAGATTCATAACCATCTAGGGGTTTAATAAGGGAAAGACCAAGAACTTTGGTGGCGTCAGTTACTGTACATTTCAAAGCTTTACCACCAAAAAAGTGCTTCGATAAATTATTAACCACTTCTGCATCGTGACCTAGGTCCATAGCCATAATTCTCCCATTTATTGTCGAAGTAACAGAAACCCATACACATTCCTGAGATGTGTTATTAACGTAAGCAACGACAGAATCACCTTTCTTAAAAGCAGGAGTCTCAAGCTTAAATGGCTCCATACTCATGACAGAAGGACGCATACTCAACTCCAAGAACTGCTTAGGAGCAACACGATGAGTGATAGGTAAGAACTTATGATGTCTGGAGTCGCGAATACCTAAAACACGGACACGAACTTTGTCACCTTTCTTGAAATTTTTGAGAGGCTTATTAAAATTTTCTATATCTTCAGCTTTGTCAAATACCTCAGAAACTTCAACGCGACCCTGTACATTTGCGGCCAACACGACGTTAAGTTGACTAGCTTTAACTGAAGTTATAATACCCCATGTTATCTTTCCAGCTGTATAATCATAAGTTTTCTTGATTGTTTCGTCAACTGGATTTTCAATGTCATATTTGCTATCCAAAACCTCAGTGACTCTCTGTTTACTGGAAGCTAAAGGTTTAAACGACATGAAGATCTTTTTCTGTTGAAGATTCACAGATAGACAAACACATTCAACAGATTGTTGAGGCTTAAATAAGGCGCCTGGCACAGGAACGTAGTCTTCTGACAAATAAGCTTTAGGTACCAATGCTACCAAACCATCGCAGAATTCGACAAATACACCAAAGTCCGTCGTATTACGAACAAAGCCAGCATATTTAACACCCTCTTTAACCTCTTCTATAGTTTTGGGAAACCGGTCTTGCTTAGCAGCATCGATAAGACTCTTCTTTAATGACAAAGTTATGTTTCTTTTGTCTTGGCCTTTTCGAAGAACTACCACATCTGATAGCTTCGTAGAAACACGAAGTTTGTTCATAACCTTAGTTGACTTTGTAAGATCACCGTCAGATAAATGACTTAAAGCAATGACTCCTGAAACTTTATTACCCAAATCGACGATAACAGAATCTTCGGTTTTCTGTAAAACAGAACCGGAAACAAGAGAACCTAATGAAATATTATTAAACTTTTCAACTCTTTGTTCATCCCAATTTTGTTCACGGCAACTGACTCTCATCTTACGTTCGGAGGGTTCACAACTAAGAATAGTAACAGAAACAGTTTGGCCAATCTTGAAATGTTCCCTAGCATCTCGAATATAAGCTTCACTCATTTCAGACACAGGTAAGAATCCCCGAACACTATTGTAGAACTCCACAATAGCACCATCTTCTAATACACGAGCAAGGACACCTATAGCGCGTATACCCGGTGTTGCTTGCTCAAACGAGCTTATTGGGGGCAAGTCACTGTTTAACAGAGATTTCTTTAATGTGACGATAACTCTTCTTCTCAAAGTATTCGTGGTCAACACACGACCCTTCACGGTTGTGCCGACCTTAAAACGTCGCTCAGGAAATTGCAAAGCAATATCTGACATATGAGAGGAAGGTACCAAGGCATTGATTCCATCTGCGACAGTAATAACAATACCCTGGGGGATTAATTTCAAGACGGAGCCCTCCACATGTTGCCCAACTTTTATATCCTCAATACGCAAAAAGGGTTGTTCTAAAACGGAATTCTCAAAAGATAAGATAAATAAGTTATCGACATAACTATAGCCAATTACACGAGCACGATGCACACTATTTAATTTATAGGGGCCATTGTTCGCGCTAACATTTGCTACCTTTTTATCAGACAGGCGAGAAATGTGAGTAAACCCATTAATACCGGGAATGCCTACATCACAGAAAACACCAAGAGAAGGACTAACGTATGTAACTTTAGCAGTATCGACGATGAAACCAACATCAAGCTGATCAAGTTGTTGAGGCTTTGCTGAATCGAAATTGAAATTCATAATGTGAGGTAAAAAAGAAACAGCAATCTTTGGAGGATCACCAGGAATGACGAAAAGCACACGAGCTGGCGAGGACTTGGCGAGGTGAAAGCGTTTCTCTAAATCCTTTGTCTGATTAGCGGAACAATGGAACAAATCACTTGTTACATCAGCGACGCCCATATATTTTCCGACGACACCATTATCCTTAAGATCCGTAATTAATACGTTGATGTAGTTACCGGGAAGAATACCTTGAACAGAAGGTAAAACATCTAAAGGAGCAGAAGCAGGGGTGGAGAGTGCTAAGTGAAGGATACGTTGATCTTTTGATAAAACAGTACAAATCAAACTCTGGCCTTCCACGAATTTAAATTCTCCAACATTCTTTTTGGAAAGAAAGCCAGTGAAGTTTTTCAATCCAACGTCAAAAACAATACCGTGATCTTCCACACTGGAAACAGCTGCTTGGATCGTAGACCCATCGATAAAATTATTTGGTTCATCTGTGGGGCCATTTACATCTTGGGGACGCATACTCAATTCAACATGCTTTTTGTTATTCTTTGGTTCGTCACTACCGAGCTTGGTTACGCACACACGAACATATTGTCCAACGTGATAAAGATCGATTAAATCGGGGAAGTTATTAAATTCATCCAAATGCTCAACGGCTTCATTGTCGGCATCAGTGGCAGCATCATCCAAATTTTCTAGACGCTGAGAAAGCTTTTCAGATATGCTGGTGATGGGTACATATCCGGTCAAGCCATTAGGCAATGAAACGGCAAGATCCAAGGTATTAATTTGAGAGATTTGTCCCAAAAGCAAAGCTCCGGGTATCAAATTTTTATATTTTAAGCTTTCAATAGGTACTGAGGAAAAATCATCTTCCTTAGAAGAAGCGGCCTTCGTAATGTTCTTCTTCTTCTTTTTGGATGGTTTGTTTGAAGTCTTAGTAACATCAGTCTCATCAGCACCCATAAGTGCCTCTTGTTTGGCCTCTGTTACTGCCTCCTTATATTCAAGAGGAGTTAATGTGGAACCTCCTCCACGAGGGAAATCTCCTGAAGATTCCATAGTAGAAAGAGACGAAGTAGTTCCGTTTTCTTGAGAGGATTTATCATTGTTTGGCTTATCGGAGCCATTCGAAACGGTATCCCTCCTTCTCTTAGTTCCAGCCATTATCTCTTTAATATGTAAGGAGATATTAGCAACTAATTTCGACTGGAAAATAGAACTCAACAAAAAGGTTGTTGGTAATTTTTCAAACTCTCGTAGCTACAAAGGCGAAAAATATTCAGGAAGGGACAGGCATCAGGTACATTGTAGTGTTCAACTGCGCTAAATTAAAATAATGAAGTCTTTATACTACGCAAGTAAACAAACTAAAACCAGGCGAGATTGGATGTAAACGATAGACATGGAGGAATACTTGCAAAGTACTTCACATTTTTATTAATAAACTAGTTTAACAATTATCAAAAGAAGTTTAGTTGTATGAAAACTAACATTTAAACCAGTGTAAACTCTTGTTATACACTTATGGAGAAAACATGATATTATGTTTTCATATATATCGACCGTTTATTTCATTCAGACTTTTGAATTTCTAGTAGTGGACTTGAAACAGTCAGGGAATATATGGAGAAATAAATGTTTACAAACTAGAGACAATTATAGCGCTTCTGATTAAACGAGATATGGCTAAAGAGAGAAATTGGTGGTGCTGTATATATCAACCATAGTTGGTTGCTTGTGTTTACAAACAAACAAAACAACATCGTCAGGAAGAGATCCCCAAAGTAATTTGTAATGAACCAAGTACTAAATCATGATGAGCGGATCTCGTAAGTAAAAGAAAAAGACAAGAAGATGACTGTTAAGCAAGAGGAAAAAAGGTAGATGGTCTAACAAAGCAGAAATAACAAGGCTATTTAATTCAATGTCTAATAAAGAAAATGTGAACGATAAACTAGTACCAGAAAAACAAAAAAGCCCCGTAAACAAGGCGAATTCCATGGCACTGAACCAAATGAAGGAGCAATTATCACATGAAGTTCAACGGCGAGAAGAACTCGAAAGCCAATTAGAAAAAAGTCAAAAGGAAATGGAAGACCTTTCAGTTTCTTTGTTTACTGAAGCAAACGAAATGGTCTCCAATGCAAGACAAGAAACGGAAGTGTTACGGCGTGAACTAGACTATCACGAGAAGATGCAGGAAAGAAGAATGCAAAAGCTAAAAAATATCCAGTCCGCTATTCGAACTTCAATGGTAAACCGAAAAATCTTTTCTTATTCCTATGAAACTCCTTACCAATAAGGATCATCAACATTCAAACCGCATATATATTTTAGAATTTGAATGAAAAGAGTGAAACATTGAGTAAAAGAAAGATAAATTGCAAAAAAGAAGAAAGTAAAAAATTTTAAGTAATGCTTATAAAACAAGACATGTTAACGTTTCATGCTTCTTGTTTCTCTGTTTTTAAATTTTCAGTCACCAACAATGAATTCTCAACGGATTCATCCAAAGGCTTGTTCGAAGCTGCTGATTTTAAAGGCGGCATGGGCATGGATACGGCATGCCAATTGATAGAATTTTCATCTCCATAACGTTCAGCTAACCAATCGTTTGTTTTTTTAAAATGATGACATTCAAAAAACCCGCGATGAGCAGACAAAGGACTCGGGTGAACACTTTTTAGTACACAGTGTGACTGTAAAGGGAGACCTTGAAGACGCTTGTTAGCGGGTGTTCCCCAAGCAAGCACAACTATTCCACGCTTATGTTTATTTAGAGCAATTTGAAGAGCAGCAGTTGTAAATCGTTCCCATCCCTTTCCTGAGTGGGATGCAGCTTGATGAGCACGAACAGTCAAGCTAGCATTGAGCATTAAAACACCTTGATCGGCCCATGGTATTAAATATCTAGTATCAGAACGTTAATACTATCACCTAAGTAAAAAGGAACCGGATGAATGGACAATTATTATACATACCCCGTTTTTGGTATAACAAAATCTTCATAATCTATTTTAATAGCTTTGTATATGTTTAGTAAGCTAGGTGGACAAGGAACTCCTGGTCGAACAGAAAAGCAGAGTCCATGCGCTTGTCCAACGTTATGGTAAGGATCCTGCCCCAATATAATAACACGAACTTTGGACAGAGGAGTATGATGCGACCAAGAATAAATGTCTTCCTTTGGAGGAAATACCCTTTCTTTCTGCCATTCACTTTGAAGAAATTTTTTTAAGTTCAAAAAATATGGTTGTAAGAATTCATCCTTAAGAGCTTCAAACCAAGAATCTTCCATAGTATCAATTTCTAGTCTGTAAATAGAAGTTAGCAACGTATTCCTTGCTCGTCATTGTTTTTTTTTATCCGATTTACATACTGTAGTAATTTCCTTTGGTCTCCTGTCAAACCGTCGATCCATTTTTTTTTATCAAACATTGAATTTTTTTGATTGGAAACAGTGTTAGATTGTACAATGGGTTCATTCTTTGGTGTTTTTGGTTTCGCGGTAAAGAACTTTTCTAAGCATTGCTGTTTTGTTTTTTGTGGAACATTTTCGTTAGATTCATCAGCTTTACGTTTTTCAGAATGCTCTAATATACTCATATCCGACTTGTGAACAGGATAATTTGGTTTCACCTTCACAATAAGAAAGTGTCGCCAAGTTGGGATCTGAATTATGGAACCTTTAACCCTGCTGCTACATCTCATGTAGAACTTACCGATAATAGTTGAACAATTCCCAATAAATGTATTCATTTTACTGAATTTTTGTTTCTATGACATAAAATTAATTGAAGTTGCAATATTCATGTTGGAAGAGTATGGACTCATTTGAATCAACTACGGGTATAGTTAAACCACACAATCATTCTGAGCCATTGAGGTATTACGATTTTGTGATAAATTTATTGGAACCATTGCAAAAGATAGGAAAAACCAGAAAGTCGAGAAACTCAGGAATTGACCCATATGAATTGAAACGAAAGATCATTTCCAACTATTTCACCAAATGGAGACAACAAGTTGGAGATGATTTGTATCCTTTATTACGCCTAAGTAAGGTTTATGAAACGATAAGAGTCCTGGACTAATAAAATTCTAGTGCTACCTGATGTAAGTACGCTCAGCTATATTTATTGTAAAATTTACTGGTCTTAATGATCCAAGGAAGAAAAACTTTCTAAACAGACTATAGCTAGACAGAGAAAGAGGATCATTTGGATTCAAAGAATTTGGGTTGGGAAAACTTTTTATCAGGGTTCGTAAGAATTTTCACAAGAAGTGTTCTAATAAACTGTACAACAGGCTATGCACTTAAGTTCAAATTCAGAAGATGCGAAAGCGCTTCGTAACTGGAGAAGCTCTGATTCCAAGCATGTTGGGAATTTTACGGCAATGCTCCAAGGTTAGCTCTAATTCTTAAAAGAATCTTTAAATTAATTATAATCTTAGATGTTTTAGAAAGAAGGGCTTATCGAACATTTCCCAGTTCATTTACAATTGGTGATATTAATAATCTATTGGACCATCTAGCAGAAGCTACTTCTGAGTATGATGATTGTGCGAAACAACTCTAACAGATGACAGGGAAGTAAGAGGCTCCGTGCTGGAAAAGTTTTACAATTCTTTAAGCCCGCTCGAGATGCGATGGCTAATCGCTATCCTCCTTAAAGGTATGCAATCTGATCGTTTGGTTCCTAACTTATTTCTTTTCTAGTCAGAAAATATGGAACTTCAGAGAAGTTTATACTAAGTGTTTTTCATCCAGACGCTGCCCGCTTATATCGGCTCTGCAGTTCTTTAAAGCGCATTGCATGGGAACTCTATGATCCCGCTAGAAGTCTAAGTGAACTAGACACCGATGTTGAAGTGTTTAGCTGTTTTCAGCCGCAATTGGCCAATTTCAAAAAATCTACTCTTGACTTTGTAGTGGACTCCATGCACAATGAACCTTTTTGGATCGAAGAAAAGATGGATGGAGAACGCATTCAACTGCATATGAGTTCTGGACAATTTCAGTTTTTTAGTCGAAATGCCAGGACATATACTGATGTTTATGGCAAATCTTACCATGATGAAAACTCAAAGCTTACGCAGTACATTATAGGAGCTTTTGATGAACGCGTTTCCCAGGTTGTTTTGGATGGCGAAATGGTCACCTGGGACCCCATTTTGGAAACTATAATTCCATATGGTAGCTTGAGAAGTACATTTGATTCTTCGTCTACTCATCCTACATACTACCCCTATTGTAAGTATTATGTGAACGTGGTTTCGTTGTTTAGCTGATGGTTGTAGATATTGTGTTTGATATACTTTATCTTAATGGGAAGTCATTAATTAGACATTCTCTTGAAGCAAGGTATAGGATTCTCAAGAAAGTGATTGTTCGCGAGTCCCGAAGAATGTGTGTTCTTTCTCATAAAATTGGAAAAACTGTTGGCGATATAGATAAAGAATTACGGCAAACGATACTGGAGGGATCAGAAGGTTTGGTAATAAAAGTAAGGTTTTTCTTATGTAGCAAGTGTTTACCATTTAGAAACCTTCCGGGATTTATCGTTTAGGAGAACGAATGGATGACTGGATAAAAGTTAAGCCATATTATTTGGAAGGATTTGGAGAGGTGAGTTTGATTTATAGAAGCCTTTATGTTAACGAAGGAACATTAGGATTTGGATTGCCTTATTTTAGGTAGGTTACTTTAAAAAAAAAAAAGATTTTTTATTAATTTATAGGTGGCTATTACGGACGTGGTAAACAGTCTAAACAGGCTTCTTCTTTCTTATGTGGTCTTCGAATTGATCATGCACCTGGGGAAAGGCCATATCAAAGGTAAGATAATCCTAAAAATAAGCCTAACTTTTAAGATTTCAATCATTCGTTCGTGTTGGAGGCGGCTTTACTTACTTCGATCGCGATATTATTCGGTAAGAACGCCAAAGTACTCTCTATTGTTGATCCTAATTAACATGTTTAGAAAGGAGACTGATGGAAAATGGAAACCATGGTCTTCAGAAGCATTGGAATTCTTTGAATTAGCTGGCAGTAGGCAAGAATTTGAGAAACCCGACCTTTGGATTCATCCCGAAGACGCACCGGTTCTTCAAATTAAAGCTGCTGAGGTTGTTGCTTCCAGTAAGTGCTGTTTTTTTGATTTACTCTCAGATTCTAATTTTAAAGATCGGTTTAAAACAACATATACGTTGCGATTTCCCAGGCTGGAAAAAATTCGGTTGGATCGAAATTGGGAAGATGCTCTATCTATAAACGAGTTCTTTCAGCTAAAAAACCTTGCTGAAAACCAAGAAAAGGATGTCTAGTATGGATCTCACAATCATCGATTCAGTAAAAATAACTAACTGCTTTAGCCATGTCGAAAAGAAAAGAAAAGTTAGTAAAAAGAAACAACCAGAGAAGAAGCTTTTGCATCAAACAAATAGTCCGTTAAAGCAATCCACTCCACTGTCCAACATATTTCAAGATCTACATTTCGGTAAGATATTGTTCATACTGTTATTGATTAACAAGCAGTCGTTCTTCCTCCGTCAAAGATTGGAAAATCAAAGCAGGAATTGGAAAACATGATTATTTCTAACGGGGGAACAATTCATCAAGCAATTACCTCTGTTCCGAAAGGCCAAATGATATTGCTAGCAGATAAGAGTAAGTGATTACCTTTAAACTAGTTACTAATATTTGTTAGTCTCAGCACGAGTACTTGTGGAAGAGAAAAAAGGAATGTGTTCCATATATCAACCTGAATGGATTATAGACAGTACAAACAAAGGAAAGAAGGTTACTGAACGACCATAGTACGTACACACTGATTCCACTCTTATTTCTAACCAAGCGAAGCCTGCTTTTTAAGAAAAAGAAAAAGTACTCTTGGGAGCAAGCTTTAGAAAACTTAAGCAATTCCAGTCTTTCGGGGTTACTTGCTGAAGTGCGCCGATGGGAAGTACCAAATAGCTTTTTACCAGAGTATAACAAAAGAAATATATTAATCTCGAATCAACTTTCAGCGAGTGAGACTTCATTTCCTGGAGTTTTTCCTCTCTCACATGTTTCAGCTTACCTGGACGATAGTGAATTTGAAACTTCAAAGGACTCTGCTCTTAGAAATTCTCAATATCATTTGGCAAAGACCATTTTGAGTTGGAACGGGGCTTCTATCCAAAGTACCTTCTCTTCCAAGGAGTTGACTCATATAATTATGTTTAGCAATGATCAAGATCGTGTGAGATATCTACAACAAGCTTGTGAATTGTACGTGCATTTCATTTTTTTTAACCCACTCTAACATCTAGTCATCAAATTAATCCTGAAATTGTGAATTATCAATGGCTTTTAAGATTATGGAAGGACGTAAAGTCCAATAACGCTTAAGAAAGCCAACAATCAGTGTTTACTTATAATGTTTTCATAAACGTTTAGTTATTATTTATATAGTTGAATGTTAGAATGATATCTACGATTTGCAATAATATTTGCTTTAGCTGTTCCAGTTGCCATATACTTGCGTCCTAACTTATACCAAGCAATAGACCATTATTCAACAAAAGGGTATGGACACCGAGTAAGATCCTTAAAACTGAAAAATATATATGTATATATATACATATTTTTTTTAATGGAAGAAACAAGGGCTACAAGAATTTGAAACTGATGGAATGTTGCTAATAATTGAACGAACAAATTTACGACCATTATCATTGTGCGGTGCCAAGTCTACAAGTTCATATTTACCCAAAAGAAATGTCCATTCAAAAAGCCTTCGTTTTGGAATAATTGATTCTCAAGCAGAAAATTTTCAAAGTAAGATATAGAGTTAACATGATGGTTTACTAACAAAAATAGAAGTGAACAGTGTCAACCAAGAGGAAGTTAATAAACTACAACATGAGCTGAATACAGTGTTAACTGATAATCGATTTAAGTTTTTGAAGAACCCTGCAACTCAAAAATTCAACTGGGATGAGTATTTGTCTAGGGTGACGCCGGTTGATGAGTTTAACTTTAGCCTCCTTGGCAAGTTCTATACAGCTTCGGAAGATAAAGTGTTAAAAAAGACTGGCTATAAAACCAACTCAAAGTTTGCTGGCTCAACAAGCTCTCTGACGGGCTTACTCTCACAAATTCATTTCTTCCTGAGCAAGTGGAAACCACCTAGTTTCCTAGGGTTATCGAAAAAATTTCGTGTAGCTAAGAACGAAAATCATTATACACGTCTGTGTCGCTCGCCTACTTCCGTGCATGTATCGTATCAAAATGGTCTGCATTGTATCGACAAAGATCAAAGCTTAACGTCACGAGAAAAAGGAAATACAATTCTTATGGATATAGGCAAATCATTGGAGGCTTTTTTTACCCTAAGAAGAGAAGAATACGAACGTTACTTAAAAAGTGAGAATGTGTCACAAAAGCCCAAACCTCAAATTGATGTCTTTCAATATAGTAAATGTCGTAGCCTCCTCATTCGATCTCAGTTGGATTGTTTTGATAGAACTCTACCAAATTCGGGTGTTTTCGATCTAAAAACTAGAGCTGTGCTTGGAGTGCGGCTAAATCAAGCTGAACCTGAAAACTACGATTCTTATACTCTTGATAGATATTACGGAAATTTTGTTTCTTACGAGCGAGAATATTATGATATGATTAGATCGGCTTTTCTGAAATACAGCTTACAGGCTCGATTAGGCCGCATGGAAGGTGTGTTTGTTGCATACCATAACACATGTCAAATTTTTGGATTCCAATATGTAAGTTTGAAAGAAATGGACAAGGCAATTCACTGGGGAAAGAATATTGGCGATGCCGAATTCAAGCTTAGTATCCAACTTCTCGAATCTATTTTACGATATGTTTCTTCTAAATTTCCAAAAAAATCTGTACGGTTAATGTTCTCTACACAAGGAAGGACAAAAGATCCGGCTCTTCAAGTCTTTGTAGAGGTTGTATCAGACAAGGAAAATCAAAAGTTCGATCCAGCCAAGCTTCAAAGACTGAATTTATCTGAAGATGTAAATTGTTCCGGCCGGTTTTACGCCTTTCAGGTTCGATCGACCAGTTATGTCAACGGAAAGAGAATGTTCTTTGTTCGAAAACTGCGTGATACCGACAGATGGACTATACAATACAAAATATATCCCTGTATTAATCAAAAGGCTATGTACGAGAAATATTTGATGTTAAGGTACAAGCTAATGAAGGATGAAACAAAGCCCAGATTTGTTCCATATCGGCTGCTGAACTGGTATTACAGAAAGCCAGCGACAAAGACAACTGGTTCCAAGGTTTCTGGATAAAAACTAAAATTCTTTTTTTTTGATAAGTTAATTTAGCATTCTTTGTAATTCCCCTCTCCCTAAAAATCATGATTTAATGCTTTTGAAGTCATTCTCAAGTGTGATACGAAATTCGATCGGTTGGTGTTTTGTTTCACTTAATTACTTTCTTATTAAAAGAAAAAGAAGAAAAGAATTGTCTGATATCTTTTGAACAATTTCTTAACTTAAGTTGTAGATTAGATGTATAATTGTTGAATATATCAATGCGTTACTAGACAATACTAGAATATGCATGAGAGAATAATTGGATTTTTCCTCGTCAAGCTTTGCTAAAAGAGTACAGCTAGCTTTTTAGCTTAGTTTAAGTCACATGAATAGCTGAAAGTTTCCTTGGACTACACATCAATTCTTTCTTTCCTTCAGAAGAATAAAGAAAAAAAAACCCCGTTTTAAGCTTGTTCCAAAAGGTTTCTATCTCGTTTGAAGATATATCCTCTTCCGTAAATTAGAACATTTACTGCCAACTATTACATAAACGTAGAATTTATCACTTTTTCAAAAGTCTGAACACTATCATTCTATTACTCACTTATTTGTAATTATAAAAAGAGATTTCCATTTACCCTGTACTATCTTTTAAATTACTACTTTTCTAGCGAGATATTGAGCGTTTTCGCAACTTGTTCAATAACTTTGTTTCTATGCAATACTTACGAGGAATTCTGTTTCGAAACATCTCTTTAGCATCTCCGAGACGTTTCTATAGTCCATCTACTGGAAGGAACTCTTGTCTAAGATTCCTGTCTACTGTTAATCCGACTAAACCTTTGTCCGATCTAGAATACCATCGGCTTGCTGATGACACATTAGAAGTATTCAATAATACCTTTGAAGATTTATTAGAGGAATCTGGAAGAAGAGATTATGACATTGAATATTCGGTAAGCACTGCTGATTTCTCATTTTATCCAGATGAGACTATAACGCTAACTGTAACCATAGAGTGGTGTATTAACTTTGAACCTTGGAGATCACGGTACTTATGTTATTAATAAACAGCCACCAGCACATCAGGTCTGGCTGTCATCGCCAGTCAGGTAAGTCAAGCTTTTCTTCAGAGTTCCCAATAAGAAAGATATGCCCAATGTTTATATGCTCTCAGCACTACTAGATTGCCGCTTTTGCTGAAGACTTAATTGCATACCTCCATTTTATGTCTTTTTCTTTTGGGGGATCAGATGACTACAAACCTTTGGTTAGGAAATCTACTCATAAACAATCATTATCTTTTTGATTTTTTGGACTAACGCCTTTAGTGGTCCTAAGCATTACGAATGGTCTTCCAACAATAAAACGTGGAAGTCCACGAGAGACGATAGTACCATATCTGAGATTTTGGCAAAAGAAATTGGAGATGCGTTTTCCAAGAAGATTGAATTTAAGGACATCAATGATTGTTAAACCGAACGAAAATGAAATGGTCTCCTTATAAATCATTCTCTACGATTAACGATTCATCTAAACCTCGGACTAAAGGCAGATGTATGATGTCTTCACGGGTTATACTGTAAATAGAGAAGTGAGTGAACAATTTAGGATATTTTATTCATTGCTTTCGTATAATTGCATACTTAGTTTTTTGCAACAACTACTGAAGGAATCAATTCCAAGGGAATGATTTCACTTAAATTACCCTGATGAAACATGGTAACGTAGTATCTGGTTAAATGAGGGAGCTTAGAACGTTGCTCGGGATCAACGATGAAGCGGTAGAAAAGGCGTAACATACTGCCAGCAACCAAGTCGGCAAGGGTAAAGCGATTACCAACCAAAAAGGTACGGTCAACCAACATATCATTAAACTTTTTCAAAACACCCAAAGCCTTCGCAGTAGATTCCTTAAAAGGCTTTTCTTCATAAGGAGATGCACCTCGACACATGCCCAACCAAGGACGAATGACGGAAGGAGTGACAACATCAGTATTCACGTATGAAATCCACTTCCAGATTTCGGCCTCTTCCTTTGCATTCTTTCCACCAAGTGACTCGGTATCATTTTGCTTGCCCTTTTCATAGAAATACCTTAAAATTGCGAACAGTTCACTCAATTCTAGGCCATTGGAACTAATAAATACTGGAAGCTGTGAGCGTTAGTTAATATGTAATTAGACGAATTACATTGGAAAAGAAAATCAGTCTCGTGCAAAAACGGGAATCCAAGAGAAAATCAATGAACGTAGTTATGTTGCCAAATGAAAATCTTTCAAAAAGTTGGCAACGACGCGTATTTGTTCAAGAACAGTACCTTAAAAGATGAACCTGTTTTATAAGAACCAGATTGAGTTCAGTTTAATTGCCCCAAACCTCATTTCTTTTCCTTGTAAACTCTTCTTACCTTTTGAAGAGGAAATTTGGCAGCCAAGTCAGAAGGAAACTTGTGAGGATAAGTCTCAACAAGATCAACTTGCAAATTCAAACGTTTAGCTAGTTCAAGCAAGCAAACGGTTCTTGTATTATCCTTAAAGCTGTACAAAGTTCCTAAAGACATCTTACTATCTTTTACTAATTAATAGGTTTCTATGAAGTGGTTAGGTTAGTAAACGCCAGTGGGATTAGTACCCTAAATTTATAGATCAATTAAGCCGCTAACAATATTTTTCACGGTACATGCGTTACAATGAAACTGTTTTAAAACAATAAATATATATGTAAATTAGGTTGTTTAATTCCCACTTTGTACAATTTTTTATATAATTCACGCATAACAGAAGAATATAATTAAGCAAACTAATTTATTGCAAATATCTACGGTATCATAAGCTCGTGAATATGTCCTAAGGGTAATAAAAGACATAAATAGTATCCATTAAAGAAAAAAATATAAATGAAAGCATTTCCTCTTAATCAATTTGTTTTTCGTCGAAACACAGTAAGTAGGTTTTCTATTGCCCGACGCTTTGGACGGTCATTACTTAGCGGATTTGAAGAATAACCGCTAATGAGTCTATAAGTAGGTTAGCATGAACAACAGAACATTATAATTACCTCTCTAACAATTTTATAGAAGTGGATGGGTGCAAACGATTGAAGTCGCGAGTGAACTTGTCAGTATCCATATAATCTTCAATATTATCTCCCAACAGGAGGTTGGCGCACTGTCTTAACTCAATGAAGCTATCTGCGTTTACGATACTTTGATCGGGTACCTGGGAAGCGAACTTTTCCAGATATTCAACATCGACTTTAAATCCTTCTGCTGCAGCAGTCGAGACTCTACGAATCGCAGGGTTCGAGAGCAAATCAATCATCGCAGTGCATAAATGGTCTAGCGTTTCCAAATATACGTAAGATTTGTCATGATTAAAAAGACCTGCTAGGGAGTCGAGGTAAATAGTCTGCAGATACGGGACCATTTCTTGTAAGAATCCGCTTGGAGCGGTACGACTAACGGTAGTCGACCTAGTAAATATTAGCATTTTCTCAAATTATTATTATATTTTTTTTTAAGATATAGACGTACCAGTCATATTCTGCCAAACCGATAAAGTCATCAATTTTGAGATTAATTTTGACGAAAATTTCATGCAAAGCTGATTTCCGTGCATTTGCTAAACCTTCTAAAATGTCGGAAGATTTGCTGTTTACGTTGGAATTTTCACTGCCACCCTGTGAAGTAGATTTACTGATTAATAAAGTCTTCTCCATTTGTATTAAAGGCTCCTCGAAAGCATAAAAATTTTTTACCAACTGAGCCATCTGTGATAAATTTAATTTGGGATATAAGTTCTTTAGTCTTTCAAGCAAACTGTGCATAATAAATCTTCTATAAAACTTTCCATATTCGTTAGCATGAAATATTGGCGTTCATCTTACCCTGGGGATCTTTTCCTGGACATCTAATGCTAACGTTATAGAGTCATTGGAAAACATATAAAAGTGTCGAGTAAATTTTGAAAGCGTTATACAACATAAGGAGCACATTTTGGAAAATTCAACCATACGAGGTAAAGGAGAAGGTGGTAATTTCCAATAGGGAGCAATTAATTCCTCATACTCTTTTTCGTTATTAATTACCATTGGAGCATATAGATCTGTCTCAAAAGCATCCTCAAAAGAAGCAAGGTGTTTTAGCATCAATGCTCCTCCGAAAGCGTCAATCAAATCCACGGAAAGGTTGTGCAACCTTTGGGTAGCAAATCCAAAACGTTCCATTGTATGCATCAATAAGACTATATAGTTTTTCATCTTTATAATTGCCGTAGTACTTTGCTCCGAAAATGCCACTCGTAAAATGCTTTCGATCAGTTTATCACAGATAATGGACCATATATTTTGTACTTCTTCGTAAGATCGGAAGTTGGGAATTTCTTGCAGAATATAGTATTCAACAATCATGTATCCAGCAACTGATTTCAACCACTCACTAATTACCTCTAAATTGATAGACTCCAAATTCTTCGGAGCTAAAAATTCCTGCTGGCGTTTACGATCCTTTTCGAATGACGCCTGAAATGAACTTAGAATGCCTAGATAAGAGTGAACCTGTACGCAAACATAAAGAGGATTGAAATCAACCTTTACTAGATCATTGTCCAGAGGATCAACTGATTACGTTAGACAAAACACCATTCAAATAGTACTTACAATCCACATATTCTAGAATTGCTAAATCCAGAGACAAAGGGGTTTTCGAAGTAAGATTGGTCAAGTCTTCACGATAATTTTTGGCCCATCTCCTTCGAGCCTCGTCGATTTCTCTAAAGCAGATTTCTCCTACAAACGGTAACTTTTTCCTCAAAGAAAAAAGCCATTCATGAAGATCCTCTAATGCTGAAGAACAAACGGAATTTTGCATTTTAGATATCATCTGTTGAACATGAGAATGTATAGTAAGTCCTTTTATACGTTCCAAATATATCTTTTCAACCTCGGAGCATATCCTCAGAGATGGTAAATATTGCTTTTTCGACAACAATTCTTGAGCATCTCTTAATTTGTAGAGTACTCGAAGGCAGCTTTGAGTCAAGTCTTGACATAAGAAGAGTTGTCGTTCAGAATCCTTCAACGAATTCAATTGTTGTTTCTGATATTTGTTAACAAACTGTATAATAACCGAATAAATTTGAATGGTTGATTCTTCTCTTTTTGCTCACTAAATGTCATACATACCATATTTTTCAAATCCTTACCACTAGCCTGAATATCAGTATTAAGGTCCGCAATATGAGAACGCAAAGTATGAAGTTCATTTCTCACAACCGAAAGCTGATGGACAGATTTACTGAAATCCTACACATGTTGTTAGAATCTTACCCTGCAAGTATATAGTTTTACCTGATTGTTTTCGGCGCATAACTGTTCAACACGAATAGCATTCTTGTTGCCTAATTCGTTGAGTCTCTGATACACTTGCAGTTCCTGGTTTTTTTGACATGCCAAGGTGATTAGACGTGGTAAATGATCCAAAGTATCTCCATTTGACTCAATTGTAGCAATCTTCGCCTATTAGCAAAAACAACATGCATTGAAAGATATACCTTATTTACAAATTCCAAACAATCAAAGTCCATTTTTATACATTGATATTAAAAACCTATCAGCGCTTTCAAGACTTTTGGATTTATTGTGAAATGATCTCAAGTACTGCGAAGTCGTTGAGGACAAACCTTCTACAACAAACGAATTTTCAGGGAATCTATCGCTTTAACAGCTACCTAGGATATTTTTGTATTTGAATAATTATGAGTGTTATGGAATCAAAAATTAAAAGAGCAGAAGCAAGGTTTGTTTTCTAGTAAGGAACCAAAACATGAAAGTTGACACAATATAGATTACGAGAAGACCCTTATGAGGGTCATCAAATGATTCGTACTTTAGTAAATCGGTATGTTGTTTCTGAAATATTTTATAGGACAGAAAGTTAACCTAAAGTAGACTGGTCATGTCGAAAAAATACGATGATTCAATAGGTTTACTATACTCGGGTGCAAAGACTCTTTTTGAGCTCCAACAGAGTGGTAGTGCTGGAGATTTATCCATTTATTTGATAGATGTTTACATTAAGGCATCAACTTCTGTATCAGCAGACTACAAAGGTTCGAACTTCTGAACGGTCGGTTGCTACGAATAAGACATCTAACTAAGTGCTTTAGCAAAGGCTCTAGCTCTTCTTGGGAGCTTCCCCTCCGAAGAGGGAAGTAGAAAGCAATACGTGAAGAAACTACTTGAGTACGTTAATTGAAACTTTGGAAAGAAATTCCTTTCGTTCAAAGTTACCTTTATCGATTACTAACAAACACTAAGATGGGCCAATTGTACTGGACCTCAGGGAGATTGTGATATCCATGCATCGGTCGGGATTATGCTTATGAAATGTAACTTCACTTGTTATTAACTTTTCTCTTTGTGGCGATACTAACATGATGACAGGGGGAGATCCAGTTTCTGCTGAGCGACACTTAGTCGTTGGAAATGAGAAGTGTCCCGCTTTTTATGCTCAAATGTTGTTCAATTGGGCTAATACATCCAAAAATGAAGATCCTGCTTTATTTATTGGACGCGCTGTTCTCAAGTATCTTTTGGTTGGAAGTCCAGCCAACGCTCTACAGTGTTTAACGATATTTATGCAGTTGTTCGAACGATCTGGACATTCACCAGATGAGACCTTCTCCATTGACGGGATTCGTATTCCAGTTTTTAACTCTTATCCTTACCTCAATTACTTACATTTGCTTATCCTTGCTGCTTATCGAAAGGATAAGGAAACATATCTGTCGCTTTCACAAAAATACCCTAAAAAGCCGGAATGGGAGTCGGTAAGTCTTATTTAAAGTCACCTACATTCGATACATCAGCATTAACAAATCTGTAGGCTCTCACTAAAGTTGAAGAGGCTTATTTTGGTATTCGTCCTGTTAATACTCAACCCAACATGTTGGCTAATCTCATGAGTTCCTTGTTTAACAATTCTTCAGGAGGGGGGAATGCCATTGACTTGGAATAGACCTAATATGTAGGAGACTTCATTACGGAAGCTTAGGGTTATTAAAAGAGCTTCTTGCATGCAAAACATAGAAACGTTTAATCTGCTCTACATGATCGCTATACAAATTAGCATTATTCAAATCACCAAACAATTGGAATCTCCATTAAATATCTTAGTATTTATATATAATTCTTTTTACTTTGTAGCATGGAGTACCCAACTGTTACGTTTACTGAATGGAATTTCTATCTTCTATTGGACCATAAGCTACTAATACTTTTATTATTTCGTTGTTGTTGTATTTTCCTGTTTGTAGCCAATGTGTCTTAAATTTATCTTCTTTAAATACTCTTGACTCAAAGCGTATATAATGCTTACAGGATATGCAGTGAATAAAATCCTATATACTCCTTTAAGCACTTTTAGATGTCTGTGAGATTTTATAGAAATTGTAAGGATCGTTATTTCAATTACTACTATGTGTTATTCACCAGATATAATCAAGTTAATTGACGCTAGGAAACATATTTTTTGTAATATTTGTGATAGCAAGACTAGAAAGTTTCATGCAACAGCATACGAATTTAGCCAAATTAATCTATTTCATTTACAAACAGCATTCACTTGGGGATTTTATTTACCCAAAAAGTAACCAAGATTCTTTGCTGCATATTTAATCTATGAAAGCTCTAGTATAAATTCTTGGCATTTAAAATGAATTCTTTAAGTGCATGAATATAATACTATCGCGTATATTACAAATGCATAAATACCAACGATGATTTTCTGATATACTGGTTGTAAATTCCTTACGTTCAGCATTCTGCAAATCTTAGAAAGTCCGAAGAATTGGTTGAAATTGGGGTACAAAAATTTCGTATAGGTAATCAGAAATGACTTCTCCAAGATCAATTCGGGGAAAGAACTCAGTTACCTCACTGGGTTCTAAAAAATCACTGAACACGTACCTGGCGAGCTCTTTAATGAGTCATGATAGTATTTTTGATGGTCCTGGTTTAGGAACAAGTATCCCATCTAGTATATCTAGCTTCCATCATAAAACACAGCGAGGCTCCTCTGATGCTAGTGTAAGTCAATTTAGCATGGACTATTTGCAGTCTGAATACAACTTGAGTCGATATAATGACACAGAATCTATTGCAGCAGCTAGCAGCGTAGATTACCCCAACATCTACCGCGACAATGGCTCTGCTGTTTACAGTGATGAAGAAGAGATCACAGAGATGATGCTAGAAGAACATAACTTCCACCCTATCTTGCGACGTGAATCTCCTGGAGAAGCTGCAGGAATAAGTGAAGATGGATGTTGCCAGATTTTGTACTTGGTCGAAGAAGACCTTGAGGTTGGAATTGCTGGCTACAGGACCAATAAACTCCGTGCTAGGATATACAATTTAATATGTATTTTAACATTTGGTCTCGTTTACTTAATAATGAGATGGCTTCCTAGGCATTACATTCGATTTATTGGTAAACGTGAACCCCTTGCTACTGCGGAATGGCTTAGCATTGAAACTCAATATGGTGAAATTTCGAAGTCTGACATTCAGGTTCAGCCTTACGAGAACTCTTTATCAACTATATTTGGTGCCTCTATTCGCGTAGCTACGTCTGAAGGTACCGATAATGATCCTTTTGTTGAAAACTTTCGTTATGTAAATTATCGCTATATGAAACTAATTTTTCACCCAATCTTAGAAAGATTTCTTATTCAACAGGATTGGAAAGATCCTCGCTGGATTCGTGATACCAATGTTGTTAAGGAAGGTTTGGAACGTGATGCTATTAATGATCGAACGAAAATTTTTGGCCAAAATATTATTGACTTGGAAACAAAAGGTGTTATTCAGCTCTTGGTGGATGAAGTCCTCCATCCTTTCTATATCTTTCAAGTTTTTTCCATCATCCTGTGGTCTTTAGATGCTTATTATTATTATGCTATTTGCATCTTCCTTATTTCAGTAGTATCTATCATTGGAAGCTTAATTGAAACACGAACTACTCTGAAGCGTATGCGAGAAATGTCTAGGTTTACTTGCCCTGTGCGTGTCTATCGTGATGGCTTTTGGGCTAGTATTCCATCCAGTGACTTGGTTGTTGGCGACGTCTTTGAAATCTCTGATCCAGAACTGACGGTATTTCCAGCTGATGCACTTTTGCTTTCCGGTGACTGCATCGTCAATGAAAGTATGTTAACTGGTGAATCTATTCCGGTTTCAAAAATCCCTGCAACCAATCAAGGAATGAAAGATCTTTTTGCTTTTTCTAGAATTATTCCTCCTTCCCTCTCCAAACATTTCCTTTTTGGAGGAACAAAAATAATTCAAGTGCGTAAACCATTTGTAAATGAGAAAGAAGAAGGTGCTTCTCTCGCTATGGTTATTCGTACTGGTTTCAATACTACTAAAGGAGCTCTAGTACGATCCATGATTTTCCCTAAGCCAACAAATTTTGGATTTTACCGCGATTCATTTAGATTTATCACTGCTATGTTCATTATCGCTGTTATTGGATTTGTATTTAGCTCTATTAATCTACTAACCATAGGAGTCCCCGCTAAAACTATAATTATTCGTGCGCTGGATTTAATCACCATCGTAGTTCCTCCTGCCTTACCGGCTACTCTTACCATCGGTACTACATTTGCAATCTCGAGATTAAGAAAGCAGGGGATATTTTGCATCAGTCCTCAGCGCGTGAATGTGAGTGGAAAGCTTGATCTCATTAGTTTTGATAAAACGGGAACGCTAACAGAAGATGGACTTGATATTATGGGTGTCTCCGTTATTGAAGACTCTAAGTTAACTGATTTACGAAATAATCCTAGTACATTATGTTCGAAAGATTTGCTTTCTAATGATAGCCCGTCTAATTTGTTATTCACGATGGCTACTTGCCATATGCTTCGTCGTGTGGAAGGCGAATTATTAGGAGATCCGTTGGATATGAAAATGTTTGAGTTTACGGATTGGACATATTCTGAAGAGAACTTTACAAATAAGCTGACTTCTTCTGAGCAGTCCGAAGATGCTGCTTATATGAGAACTCAACAGCTAATACCTCCTACCGTGTCACCTCCATGGAATGATCCCTCAATTAATTACTCCGAAAGCGATTTGGAACTTGGTATAATTCGAACTTTCGAATTTGTTTCCCAACTCCGCCGCATGGCTGTTATAGTGAAACATGGACAATATAAGAAGATGGATATCTATGTGAAGGGTGCTCCTGAGGTCATGCCTTCTATCTGCAAACCAGAGTCCTTTCCTGAAAATTATCAGGAGGTATTAGACTACTATACTCATAATGGTTTTCGCGTTATAGCTTGCGCATCTAAACATTTGGAGAATTGTACCTGGGCGAAAGCACAGAGGATGAAACGGACACAAGTTGAATCCGATTTGGACTTCTGTGGATTAATTGTTTTTGAGAATAAACTGAAATCTTCCACTATTCCGGTTATTAATGAATTAGAAGATTCAAAGATTAGAACAGTTATGTGCACTGGCGACAATGTATTGACTTCTATATGTGTGGGCAAACGGTGTGGTATGCTTCCACAAGATGGTTTGGTATTTGTACCACGATTTGAGGAAGAAGAATTAATCGGAGATATCGCATCTCGTAAACTCATCTGGCAATCCATTGAGGATAACGACGTATACTTGGATCCACAGACCCTTCATCCTGTGGTTGATTCAGCGAGTCGCAATTTATTATCGAGTGAATTTAAACGATTTAAATCTTATCATATGGCTATAACAGGCGATGTATTTCGCTGGTTAGTTGATTATGCCCCAGTTGAGCTTTTTAACGCTATATTACTTAAAACACAAATTTTTGCTAGAATGTCTCCTTCTGAAAAGAATGAGTTGGTTTCATGCTTTCAAAAACTGGACTACTGCGTTGGTTTTTGTGGTGACGGTGCGAATGATTGTGGTGCCCTAAAGGCTGCTGACGTTGGTATTTCGCTTTCTGAAGCTGAAGCTTCTGTGGCTGCTCCTTTTACTAGTCGGTGGTTTGAAATTTCTTGTGTGCTTGATGTCATCAAAGATGGTCGTGCCGCATTGGTTACAAGCTTTGGTTGCTTCCAATATATGGCTCTGTATTCTGCAATTCAATTTGTAACCGTCAGTATGTTGTATACGACAAATTCAAACTTAGGTGACTTTCAGTTCTTATTTATTGACTTGGCGATTATTCTACCAATTGCCGTATTTATGGGACGATCAAAACCTTTTCATAGACTAGCTCAGAAACGTCCTACAGCCAATTTGGTTTCAAAGCGGATTTTGTCCCCCTTGCTTGGGCAAATCTTTTTCATTTGCACATTTCAGTATATAATTCTCAGACTTGTTCGCCAACAGCCTTGGTATATCCCTCCTCCTGCTGCTGGATCTGAAAAATCAAGCATTGCAAATAGCGATGTAACGAGCTTATTTTTGTTTTCTGTTTTTCAGTATATATTGATAGGTCTCGTATTGACAGTGGGTCCTCCATATAGACAAAGGATGTGGAGAAACGTATCTTTTACTGTTTCAATATGCGCTTTGTTGGGAATTGCCGTTTCCTTAACCAAGCTTCATGATAGAAACAATTATTTCATGAAGGTTTTTCGTCTTACGCCCATGTCGGACAATTTTCAGAATTTTATTATATTCTGTGCGCTAATTTATTATGTTTGTGCTGCTAGTGGCCAGCAGTATATATTTACAGGTTTGGTTAATACTATTTCGAGACTTTATCGACGGTTGCAGAATAAAAGGAAAGTGTCAAAAAAGCTTTACAAACGGCTGTCTGCTAAATTGCATAATGAACAGGTATAGACGACATTGTGTTTTTTGGCTTTTATTTTTTGGTTCTTAGTTTTATAGGTTTTTTTATAATAATGACCATGAAATCTCTTTTGTAAGTTAATCAATTTATATTGAGTGATATAGATAGTCAATAGAGGAGGTGTCATGTATGGCTTTGTTCATAGTCTATTTTAGAAGGATGATAATTTTTAGTTGTACACAGCTGATAATAATAGATTGCTTTTTTGTTGTTATTCTAAATCGCGAGATGAGATTTGTACATCATCACGACCCCAAAGAACGCGGGAAGGACTCCATACCTGAAGAATGTTATCGTCGGCTATACTCGCAAATACCCAGCGCTCATTCGGGCACCAGCTGAACTCTGAGATTCTGTTTGTATGTCCACCGTGCATGAACAATAATTCGGGAACGCCATCTTCAGCATCCTCTGCAGATTGTTCTTCTCCAATTTTGGCAAGGTCCCATATACAAACACGGCGATCAGTAGAACTAGAAGCTAAGATGGGCTCATCATGAGTAGACCATTCTAAACCATAAACATCATCTTCGTGTCCTTCTAATGTATGAAGGCGCTGATGAGGATTTCGAAGGTCCCAAAGAGCAACGGTCTTATCAGCACTGGCAGTAGCCAGTAAGTAATCATTGAAAGGGTTTATGGCTACAGCATTAATGGCACTCGAATGGGCATGAATAACTTTAGGAGCACGATCGTTAGGATTCAATCTAGTATCATGTATTTGCAAAGTGCAATCGTCGGATACTGACACTAAAAGGGCTTCATGTTGGGGATGATATTGGACATCATTAACAATATCAGAATGACGATGGAATTTTACGGTAGGAGGCAGATCCACCGACTCAGTAGCAGAAAATGAGGACGTATTAATGTCCCATAAACATATGAGTTGATCTTCAGCGGCCGTCGCTAAACGACCTGGCTGATTAGGGTTCCAACAAAGACCATACCCTTCAGAAGTATGACCACGGAGGATAGCTTGTGGAGAAAAATTGCTTGTTGGTAATGCACCATGATCGTTCAAGTTGAAGATGTAGGCATTCCCGGCAACCCCCGTAGTAGCAACAATATCAGGATTTTGAGGCATATAGCGAGCGCGATTTACTTCACCGTCGTGACAAATTTTTTGAGTAACTTCAATGTTGTAAGAGCCTTCATGTTGAGCTCTACGGACATTAGCAGGTGTGATATCAACAGTGTCTTCATCGAAATTGGGTAACTGGACAGAAGCAACTTGTAAGTAATTTTGGTCATGTCCTGATGTATGGGTTCCTAAAAGAAGGCGTTGAACCGAATAGTCCTTTCCTGGAACTCTGAAAATCACGTAGTTAGTAAAGTAATTGTAGAAAGAATGAACAAATCCACGGTGTACGAGCCAGAACCTTATGAATCAAGCAATGACCGTTTGAAAACAAATTTCAAACAGTTAGCTCCTGTAATTCTGAGAAAGAAAAAATTGGTTTCGTTCTGCATGCAAATGATCCGCATTCATTCAATGCTCGTCTGGGATAGACTAATAACATACGTGTGTTTATCCGGTAACCACTGAACCGTCAGAGAGGGCCATTCTAAGGCATGAGTAATAACTAAATCGTAAAGGAAAGGAACATTCTGTTTCCAAAGTTTATATTCTATGGTAAAAAGAAAATGTCAGCCAATGTTGCTAAACCTTCGAGCAAAGTGCCAAAAAGCCGCCTACAATACGTAAAGCATATCATACCTTCCTGAATTACTCTTTCTAACTCGACTTCTTTTTCAATTTGGCGGCTCTCATCACCTACCTGCGTGTCTGTCGTAACAGAGTCTTCTTGGGACATGGTTTTTGGTAAAATGTAATATCTCACTTGAAACAAGCACAGATGAACTTGGTGGAGCACTTTCCTATACTTCACCAAGTCAAGTCGTATGTTCTCTTTCTTTTGACAACCAAAAATAACGAACGACTTACAACTTCAAATTTCATGCTGATCAAAGCTAACAAAGCAAATCTCCTACATCTTCCCCAGGACTAATTCATATTACAATCTTCAGGAATTCTGCTTCAGCATATATGCTCTAACAGTACACCTTACTTCACCAACTACATGGACTAAAGACTTACAATTCAATACAATCGTATACTCTTCGAATCATCAACTTCAAGATCAAATTTTTCATTCGTATTCTACTTTTTCAAGCACAAACGACAACACTAAAACATACAAGATTATAACTAAAATGTACGAGAAACTATCCCACCCTTGAAGGATGAAAAACAATCAACGACCGGGATAGCTACTCAATAAATCACTGAAGACGGAACGGATGCATTTTCTTCGTCCAAAGACTCCAATCATCATACTTGACTTCAGGTTTGAATTTACTTTACTTATATAACAAAGTAAGTTAAATCCTACTGATGATGGTGAAACAGAAAGTTTCTTCTTCCCTTATATAGAAAAACATTGTGACTGCATTGTTGTTCTTTAGGGTAGGGTAATGCTTCGCGAAGGTCGTAAACACCTATTTGAAGAGCGAAATTGTGACGGTGAAGTAAATTTTCTGTCAGCGAAAAGAAAATCAAAACAAAAGATGAACGAGATTTTTCAGTCGAATTTGGCGAGTAAATAAGCTTGCCGAGGAAAACCAATGCACGTAAATATAAATAAATAGTAGTAAAAACAAACAGAAAGAGAAAGGTTGGATTGGTTGACCTTCTATTCTATGATTTCCTTTCTCGATAAAGGATTAAAATTGCTTTATAAAATGTTATTTTTCAATTTTAATTCTATTTCTGTAAATTTAGGGACTCAAATGAAAATATGATGGGGTTCGGTTTTCGTTTCATGCATTAGGTAGAGAAAAATGCAAAAATAAGAATTCGCAGTAAACTCATAAAAAACCAGCTAATTTTAATTACATTATTTATTTATTTTTTAAAGAAAAAAACAATATCATCGTGATTTTCTAATTCTAAGTCAATGGCATACTTTATCACATTGATTTCTTCGTAGTGTCTATGAAGTACTATACATGTATACTTTTACAGGTCGCAAAGATCAAGTTAAAATAAAGAAAAGGATTCCGTTTGTTACCATTATCATTAAGAATTAAATTATACATAAACACAAACAGACAAAGCATTCATAAATAGAACAAGCACATAACAGAGGCAGGTACTAGCATCGGACAAAGCAATGAAGGAGGTTTCTGTTTAACAAGAAAAAAGGGAAATCTGGAATTCCTTAAATAGTAGGATCCACATTTGATCGATACATTTTCATTAAATCCTCATCATTCATCTTCCATCCCCATTTCTTTTTGTTTTTCTTATCCCGCCTTACAAGCTTATCCACCTTTTTGTCTTCTTTGGATTTTTCCCCTTCATATTCCTCATCTCTTTCTTGCTGATTTTGATTTTGTGGGCTCTGGAATTCGGACGCCTTTTCTTTAGCACTGTCTTTTGATCGCGTGTCACCATAGATTACAGCAAGTCGCTGCAATACCAGAGGATTTACATATTTATGAGTCGTATCTGCCCAAATCATATCCAAATGCTCATATCCGGGAATCTATTCAGTGTGTTAGCATTCTCCAATGCAAGTACTCTTACCCTAATCTGTTCTGCCATAGGGGGCAACGAGTTTAACATAGGTTGGATATCCACCAAAGAATCTAGTTCTCCCCAAAATAATAAAATTGGGGTACGAATATTCTTCGTCGGAAATCTGGCAGCTCTATAGTGCTTGGAAAAGTAACCATGAGCAATCTGATCGTTGTCATACATTCGGAATTCTGCACAGCGCATTATCTGAAACCAATGGACAAGGCACTTTACGCTGGTATACGAATACAAGTGAGCAAACGATGCATGTCGTTGCAACGGCGATATAGTATCGCAACTCCAATTAAACAATTGTAGAAGAAAAAAAGATAACACGCGATTAAAAAGAGTACTTGCTATAAAGTGTTAGAAAGCGTATAACTTTCATATACAACGTTTAGTTTATCTTACGTAGTATACTTTGCCAAAAACCAGCCGACGGCAAGATGGACTTCCGACCAAAGAGAAAAAATAAAACAGACGGTCTTGCCTTTACAAAGGCGTCAACAATCTGATTGTGCAGCCCTCCTGGACTCATTGCTGGTGCCAATGCTATGAAACAGTTTACTTTTTCATTCAAAAGAGGCTGAACACTTAGTGCGGCAAACGCTTGCGCACTTCCTTGAGAAAACCCAATATAAGTTAATTGTTTTTGCTCAGAAGTTTGCAAAATATAATCAATGGTGTCGGGAATGTCGTAGTGAGCGAAGTCATCAATGCTAAAATTCCAAAAGTCATTGTCTGTCGAGTCGAACCGAAGATGCTGTCGACTATACTTATTTCCCCTGTTATTTCCAAGCTATATAAGAGTTTGTTAGAACTATAACAAATGGTATTATATGTGACTAAAGCTTTCAGGACCAACTGAAAAGCAAAGCAAAGATTCATACCCAAACATCATATCCTTCGTCTACGAGTTGATATATTAAACAGTTTTCCGGATCAATGTTACAAGCCCATACTTCAGAATTCATTAATAGTCCATGATGGCAGTATATGACAGGCAGCCTTTTAGGAATTGGCATGCCTATCTTCCCAGGGCGGTCTTTTGATATCCTATGAATACAAAGAATGTAATCATCTTGAGTCCTTACAAGGTGTTCCTCAACAGTGTATCCAGAAATCCTACACATCTGACGAATATCATCTGCATCGTGAATAGCCCTTGCTCTCTCGACAAAAGGAGTCGCAGGCTTCTCTGGATATCGCTTAGTCCATTCAGTATGAAACTTATTCCAAGCAGGTCGAAGGGTGAAATGAATTGTAAACACAACGCCCGAGAGCAATTTCTCAAACATAACAAATAAAAATCCCAAAAAGAGAGATACATATTCGTTCCTAAAGATATTAGAATAAAGTTTTTGAATACACTTACCATTTTAAACGTCTTAAAAAAGGCAAACGAAGCATTTTGCATATTAACGGTGGAATGGTTTAATAAGACTTGCCATTCGCCATATCTCTATACTTTGTACCACCTTTGGAGAACCAAAAATAAACGGAGTTAATTCTCGAGAGAATACTTTATTCATTCTAGAGTTTAAGAAAAATCATTAGTAAATCATTGTTTTGCCTGGTGGTTTTCAATCAAATTCGGTTGGATTCGAAACGTTTTGAGATCACACCTCTTCAATTGCTATTAGACTGTTATGAGTTCTTTAAGTGAACAATTATCTTCCTTCAAAAAAAAAGTTGCTAATCAGCCTGTCTATGCCAAACCGCAAGTCCATACATCAACATCGCCGGCACCCAGTGTCCGCTCTAATACTCGAAATGAGTCTGCTTCAGCAGGTTCTAGCCCGGGATTGACGTTGAAGAAACGTCGTTCCAAGGCGAATTTGGGTATGTACAGTGTTTGAAGACAAGCACATGGATTTCTTTGGGTTTTTACTAACCAGGACAATCAGTGTATTCTCAACCCGCCGATTCAGGAGTCGGAACGCATTATTTATCTCAACTTCATTATGCCGTCGAGTACTTGAAAGAAAGAAATGACCCTAAAACCGCAGAAGAAATTGCTTCTTATCTTTCAACGCCGTTGACACCCATGTTATTAAAGCTTTTGAAAAAAAATGAACGTATTTATTATGATGAACGAACGGAAACTTTTGCATTTAAACCCTTACATAATATTCGCTCTGCCCCCGGGCTCTTGGCTTACCTGGATTCTCAAAAGACACATACAGGAATGAGTATTAAGGAGCTAAGAGACGGATGGCCAAATGTCGTAGCTGAGTTAGAAGAACTTGAGAAACAAGGAGAAGTCCTGCTTTTAAGGACTCGAAAAGACGGAATTCCTAGGATGGTATGGAGAAACGATAAGAGTAGCAATTGCGTTATTGACAAAGAATTCCAAAATGTCTGGCACGAAATTCCCATTCCTCCCACCTTGGATTTGGCGTCTGAACTTGGGAAGTATGGCTTGAAGCCGACAAGCGTAGATCCCTCAACCATCAAAAGGCCAGTTGCATCTGCTGCTCAGAAACAAAAGAAACCTAAAACTAGACGTGGAAAAGTTACGAATACCCATCTTAATATCCTTAGAGATTATAGCTCTATGAAACAATAGTTATGGTGTGATGTTAACAGTCCTCAGACATTCAATTTTGCCTATGGTTTTGCATTTTCCGTTTTTAGTTATTGATTTTGCTTTATTATTGTTTCTTCGCTCTTGTATAGAGGTCGCTTAGTTTTTGGGATTGCCTTTACTTCAATAAAAATTTAGATATTGTATAGTATTTCTAGTCTACAACATTACAGATTAAATTATTTAGTAAAATTTAAATTATGTGGAATTATCTATCTTTCATAGATTACTTGAGTTTGCCCTTGTCTTTTACATTATAAAAATCAAAAATCAAAAAAAAAATCAAATAGTTTCCGACTAAAGACGAAAGAAATATTAAAAAGAGAAACAAGCTCCCGGCGGGACTCGAACCCGCAATCCCTTGATTAGAAGTCAAATGCCCTAGCCATTAGGCCACGGGAGCTGCTGTTGACAACATATGTTAGGTAGACAATATATTCTACTAAAGTAAAATAGCTTGTCTTGATATTATATTGTAAGAGCTGTGTAGGAACAACGGTTCTCCAATACTACTGAAGTACTTTTATAATTAAGTCTAAATTTTTTTTTTCTTAGAAATGCCTTCTGCTAAAAATAGTAAGAAACCTGTATTCTATTTATCCCAAAAATAATAAGCTTATGAAAGAATTAGTGTATATAGATAATTTTTTTTATATCCCCTTTTCCCAAACAGTAGATTTCTAATAATCTAAGTCCGCATGAAACTCAAGACACCTGAGCAATAGTGAATCAAATCTAGTAAACGATTATTCTCCTCTTTTTGCACAGTACCCCAAGCTTTCAAGGCATTTAGGACGTTTTCCTTTTCATTTGAAGCCTCTGAAGACAATAAAACATCTTCATGTGCTTTAATGAAAACTGCCATATAAGCTTGTACCAGTTCAAAATCTCGACGGCTTGCTAACCGGGAAGTCATGCTATTGATAAATAAAATGAATTCTTCGTAAGGTGGGAATGCCTCCAGAGAGCGAATTTCTAAATCAGTCTTAGCCGGTGGTAGAGTCTTTAAATATTCAAAGAACGCATCATCTAAAATTCTGTTAGTACTACTGTTATAACATCATATTAAAACTTTTTAACTTACCATCTCCGGCATGCAAAAGTTCAGAAAATCTGGTTGTAAGGTTTTGCATTGAGGAAGCCAAATTTGGTCGGCTTTGTTTATCGTTATTTGTTTCATCAAGCTTAGAAACAAGACCCTCAGATTGTTCTTTAAGAGAGGGCAAGAAGAATGGTGCTTTCTCAGGTGCTTTAGGAGCCTCTTTAGGAGCATTACGGGCTTTAATCAACTCCATATTCACAAGAGTCTGCCATTGCGTTCGAGGAAGTTTACTGAGAGTTTGCAGCTGATTGTCTATTTGATCAGCGGTTGTGTATAAAATATCATCTTCTTCTTCCTCATCCTCTTCAGCATTCAAAGCAGCTTGTACCACCGACGTTCCCTTCTCGCCAGAAATAGATGGAAGAGAAACCTCAGTAATATCGTCCAGCCGTAATGATTTGGTAGATACATGCTTAAACATCGAAAGATTGGTCCACAAACTGATTCCAATCTGATCAACATGAGAGGTTGCCAAATAGTCACCCGTTGGTCCAAAGGACAAGCCAGTACAAACATTACCGGTAGTTATGGCATCAATCAAGTGGCCTGTTGGCAAATCCCAAGTACGAATAGTTCCATCCAAAGATGCTGTAACTAACCAGCGTCCATCGTTGGAGAAGTCGATGTCGGTCAAACGATTTGAGTGACCCCATAATTCACGAACAACTTTTCTTGTTTGAACATCAACGATGCGAATGCCAAAGTCATCGCAAATAACAGCTATGAGATCGGATGCATGATGGTAGACAGCACTTGTGATAGAACTGCCCATATCAATCGTATCAATCAAAGACCCCTTATTGAAATCCCAAAAACGCAAAGTGCCATCAAGAGAAGACACAACCAAAACACGATTGACGTTGTCGAGCATAATAGATGTAATTGGCTTGTTGCTGTGTTGCTTATGGCCAAACGATTTTCTCAGAATACCACTTTGCATGTTATAAACATTCACTAGACCCTTGGAACTACCAACCATACCGAAATTACCACAACAACTAACACAGACGGCGCGAACAGGGGTACCATCAGTCGTCGGTAAAACATGCTGACCCAAAGTCTTATTTTTCCAGTTCCAGGTACGAGCGGCATTGTCGTTTTTATGAGCAGTGAGAATGTTATCCCAGTATTTTTCACGGGAATTAGAGGAAGACATAGAAATTATTTCAGGAAGCTTTAGTTCATCGGGGCGAACATTCAATTTTTTCGCTTTGGAGGTAACGGATCCCTGGGATAATTCAACAGTTTGATTATCTTGGAAAACACTGATAGCACGAAGCGTATTATCGCTGGCAGCGGAAAGGAGGAAATGGACGCTTTGACCATAAAACTTGATGCAAGAGGGCGGCTCATAATGACCATTGCGAAGACGTAAAATCCTTGGAGCACCATCCATGGAGTCAAAGATCCATTCCTTTAGAGAATTGTCAGGACCGGCAGTGACCAACACAGGCTGACCATTTAAGAACTGAAGTTTTGGAATGGGGCCATGATGAGCTCCATAGACTACATTTTGGACACGACGTTTTGATAAATCAAAGAGGGAGACATCTCCCTGATGATTCGACGTCGCCAAAATCGGTACACCATCCGTTCGGAAGGAAGAGGAGAGGACGCGACCACTTTGACGGAATTCCATTACTATTGTGGCATTTCTTAAATTATACAGTACAATCCGACCACCCGCAGTACCAATTGCGAGGATATCAAGTACAGGGGCCTGGGTAAGAGAGGTGATGGCATCGCCAACCAAATTTTTAAATTTATAAACGCACTTTGCGGTTCTCATGTTCCATAATTCAAAGGAACCGTCGGAAAATCCCAAAATAATTTTGTTCAAGTATGTGCTAGGATGAATCATTGCAGTTACATCCGCATTGGCGGTAGGTTGAAAAACCGTATGTAACTCTGGCAGTTCGTATTTGGAAACATGTTTCCAGATATGAACCAAGCGTCTACTGCTAGTCGCAATGATCCATTCACCAAAAGCATCCAACTGCACAACCTCACCTGCTGACGATTCCAACTCTATTTCCCAGATGATTTTGCCTCGCTTGTAAGCAAAAACCTTAGAGCCAGACCCTGCCAGCATAAAATCTTTGTAAGATTTCAGACAAGAAATTTCTCGTTCCAAATGTTTACCGACAAACAACAGATTGAGTCGTTCACAATCGTACGTTTGAAAAGAATTTCCAACGCATGTGGTAACTAAAAAGTGAGTACCACGAACCTCAATGTCAAAAGGTATTTGATTTGAAACATAACCAATGGATCGAAAAGCTAAACATTCGTTAGTAACATATCATGCTTCCTGTACATATAGGTACATACGCGCAAAAATCTTCGATTTCCTTAATGGTTTTACGTTAGTCTCTTGAGTTTTTCTCTTCTTTTCAGGAAACGGCATTTTCTATAACAGATTTACCTCGTTTCTGCACCAAAAGCCGTTCAATTAGGTGCTTTTACGATTAAGTGCAAATCAATGGATTTGTCAAAAGCAGGAGGAGGAATGAAAACCTTCATTTTCTCCTTTAACGCAAAACTTCGCAAGACGCTATTTTGATTGCGCGTATGTACTGTTACAGCGTAAGCAGGATTACGTAGCGTAACGATACACCAACAATTTGGAAGAATCCTATTGTTTACGACAATATCAATGGAAAATATTCCTCTGAAAAATTCTTATTTCAAGCTCACTTGAGGCCAGAATTTATAAATAGAAATTACTCTTCTCTATGGAAAAGTCGAATCCTTAGCCGTTGAGATAATAGACCAGTGTGCAGCATGAAGAGATTCAGACGTATAAGCCTAATACGAATAAAAGAAAAAGAAAAAGCCAATTGTTATTTTATAAATGTTTAACAATTAGTTGAAGAAATGCCTGATGGAAGTTTCAATATGATAAGGTAACATAGATGATTAAGCGGAGCTATGCAAGTATAGTACGAAGCAAGAACAAAAACTGTAAGAATACTTGAAGGTCAACATTTACGTATTTGAAGGGTTTTTCTTTGATTATACTTTAATAAAAGGGCATAGATACTCCAAGGAATGTCTCAAAAAGGAGCACCTTCTGTTGCTTCTGAGACAGAACCATCTACTAGAACAACATCACCTGTGTCTTCAGGAACATCCCAGCCTCCTATAAAACATAATGTTGTAGGCGTATGTGCTATGGATGCAAAGGCACGATCAAAGCCATGCAGAAATATTCTGAATCGAATTATCGCTGAAGGCGAGTTTGAGGCTATCGTATTCGGTGACAACATGATTTTGGACGAAGAGGTGGAGAATTGGCCTGCTTGTGATTATTTAATTTGTTTTTATTCTAATGGATTTCCGCTAGAAAAGGCAGAACGATACGTTGATCTTAGAAAACCATTCTGTGTTAACGACGTCTTATTTCAAGAATTGCTATGGGATCGCCGTTTAGTTTTGAAGATATTAGACTCTATCAGTGTTTCCACACCTCCAAGGTTGATTTGTAACCGAGATGGAGGACCAAGGTTACATAAGGTCCTGGCTGAAAAGTTGAAACGTAAATTTGGTTTCCATTTAAAAAAGGAACCCTTACCAACAATGGAAATGTTGGATGAAGATACTCTTTGTGTCGATGGTGAAATCCTAAAAAAACCTTTTGTGGAAAAGCCTACCTATGGTGAAGACCATAACATTTATATCTATTTTCCCAAATCCGCCGGTGGTGGCGGCCGGAAACTATTTCGTAAAATCGCAAACAAGTCTTCTGATTATGATCCCGATCTTTGCTATCCTCGCACGGACGGATCGTATATATATGAGCAATTCATGAATGTCGACAATGCAGAGGATGTCAAAATATATACAGTTGGTTCGCATTATAGACATGCTGAAACAAGAAAGTCACCGGTTGTTGATGGTATTGTGCGCCGTAATCCTCATGGAAAAGAAATTCGTTTTATTACCAACTTATCTGAAGAAGAGAAAGTAATGGCTTCTAAGATATCGATTGCTTTTGAACAGCCTGTTTGTGGATTTGACTTGTTAAGGGTGTCAGGAAGATCCTATGTGATTGATGTAAATGGCTGGTCATTTGTTAAAGATAACAATGATTATTATGACAATGCCGCTCGTATCTTGAAACAGATGTTTCATGTTGCTGAACGCCATAGGAGAAATCGTGTTCCCTCCGTTCAAGAAGTGCTTAATCCCCCTCCTAGGGAAAGTGAAGCCTGGAGATTGAAAAGTTTGGTTGTTGTACTTCGTCACGCCGACCGCACCCCTAAACAAAAGTTTAAGTTTTCATTCAGTTCTGAACCTTTCGCAAAACTGCTTCAGGGTCACACCGAAGAAGTTATATTGCGTCACGAGCAATTGAATAGTGTCTTGGCAGCTACAAACGTAGCATCAGAGATGAAATGCGAAGATTTAAGCAAGTTGAAACAACTTAGGCTTGCTTTAGAAACCAAGAAAAATTTACCTGGTACAAAAGTCCAACTCAAACCAGCGTATTCCTCTGAAGGCAATCTTACAAAATTACAACTCATCATCAAATGGGGAGGTGAATTCACCCATTCTGCACGATATCAATCCAAGGATCTTGGTGAACAATTTCGTAAAGATCTCTATATAATGAACCGCGATTGTCTAAAAGATGTTGAGATTTTTACATCATCTGAACGCCGTGTGTCAACTTCTGCCGAAATTTTTGCAATGGCCTTTTTGGAGCAAGAAACAATAGCGAATGACTTATTAAAGGTTAGGAAAGATCTTTTGGATGACTCCAATGCTGCTAAAGATACAATGGATAAAGTTAAAAAACACTTAAAGTCACTATTAAGGGTTAGTGATACGGCAAGAAAAGAATTTACTTGGCCAGAGAATATGCCCAAACCTTGTGAAGTTATGCAGCAGGTAGTTCAATTAATGAAATATCATCGAGCCATCCTACGTGAGAATTTTATCATCCTAGGACCTGGAGCTGAGCAAGTACAATCTCGTTGGTGCTGCAGCGAAAACCCTGCCTTATTTAGAGAACGGTGGGAAAAGCTTTTTAATGAGTTTTGTGATTCTGAAAAAGCAGATCCTTCGAAAGTATCGGAACTTTATGATACCCTTAAATATGATGCATTACACAATCGTCAGTTTTTGGAAAGAATATTCACACCTTACCAATATTTGAGATTTCCCCAAGATCCTGGTTTAACAACTAGGGAGTCTTCTAGTTCTTCTAATGACTCCAGTAATAACGGCATTTCAAATATGAGCAAATCCGCCAGAAAGACAGAAAGACCACTAGAAAAGCTGTATGAGTTGTACGATCTTGCTAAGGTTTTGTTTGATTTTGTTTCTCCTCAAGAGTATGGTATAGAACAAGAAGAAAAGCTTGAAATTGGATTATTGACAAGTGTGCCTCTTCTACGACAAGTTCTGGACGATATTAAAGTTGCCAGAGACTCTGATCACGCATCAACGAGGATGTATTTTACCAAAGAGTCACATATATATACTTTACTGAACTGCATTCTTGAGTCTGGGTTACCCATGAAGATGCCACGAAATCAGATTCCTGAGTTGGATTACCTTACGCAAATTTGTTTTGAGTTGTTTGAGCGTACAAATCCTTCCGGAAACAAGGAATTTTCAGTTAGGATTACGCTGTCTCCAGGGTGCTATGCTCAATGTCCTTTGGATATGAAATTAGACGCCAAACACTGCATCAGTGTCGCTCCTAGGCGGTCTTTAACGAGACATCTGGATCTTCAAAACTTTGTGAAGAGTATTGAAGATCGGTGTAATTCTGTCCATCTACCGAAGCGTTTCATTCCAGTAAATATAAACTAAAGTGCATCATTGTTTACGATGTAAAAAGCAGGAAGACTTACTATTACTTAAGCGATCCTTATTTCCGGAAGATTTATTTTTTGTTTTAGCGACATCGTTGTGCTTCGTTAATCAAGATAGGGTTATAATCCATCTTATTGCCATCACGCGGTAAAAAGAGACGCCGGAAAAAAGGAGGGCAGCAATTGTAAGGCCTTAACCAACTTCTTGTGTCGTTGCATCTTCATAGGATAGTAGATTTAAGCTAAAAATGGCTCTTTCTGTTGATGAAAAGTATGAGTTAATCACTCGAAACTTACAAGAGGTTATTGGCGGAGATGCAATCCGCGAAATTCTGAAGGAACGCGATCTTAGTCTATATTTTGGTACTGCCCCTACTGGTCGTCCTCATTGTGGTTACTTCGTACCTTTGATGAAGCTTGCTGACTTTCTACGTGCCGGTGTTCACGTGAAAGTGCTTTTGGCAGATGTTCATGCATTTTTGGATAACATGAAAGCACCAATGGAGCTTGTTCAACATCGTGTACGCTACTACGAATTAGTGGTAAAGGCCATTTTGAAGTCTGTGAATGTTCCCATTGAAAAACTTGAGTTCATTGTCGGATCTAGTTTCCAGTTGAAAGAAGATTATGCTTTGGATAATTTCCGTGCTTGCGCTGTTACTACAGAACACGATGCTATGCGTGCTGGTGCAGAGGTTGTCAAGCAAGTTGCGAGTCCTTTACTCTCTAGTTTGATGTACCCCGGTATGCAAGCACTCGATGAACAATACTTGAACGTTGATGTGCAATTCGGTGGTATCGATCAACGTAAGATTTTCGTTTTAGCTGAAAAGCTTCTGCCTATGATGGGTTACAAGAAGCGCTCACATCTTATGAGTCCTATGGTTCCCAGTATGACAGGCGGTAAAATGTCTGCTTCTGCGGGTGCTAATGCTAAAATTGATTTGTTGGACGAGCCTAATGTCGTAAAGAAGAAGGTTCGTAGCGCTTTTTGTGAGCCTGGTGTCGTCGAAGATAACGGCTGTCTTGCATTTTTAAAGCATGTTTCTTTCCCTTCTATGAAGATGCGCGGTGAAAAGGAATTTATCATTGACCGTCCCGAAAAGTATGGTGGAAAGATTGTGTTTACAAGTTATGAGGAGTTGGAGAAGGCTTATGTGGAACAGACTTTGGCCCCTCAAGATTTGAAGGATGGGTTACAAGCATCCATCAATAACTTGCTCGCCTCCGTTCAAGCTGAGTTGAAGGCTTATGCCGATATGGAAGGACTTGTAAAATTGGCTTATCCTGATCCTAAAGATGCAAAGAAGGCTAAGAAAGACAAGAAGGACAAAAAGAAGAATGCTAAGAAGGACAATGTAGAAAAGAAGCCTGAGGCCGAACAAGCCGATTCCCCTGCGGCCGCCGCTCCTGAATCTACACAAGAGAAGCCTGTTGAAGAAGCAAAGCAAGCATAAACTTATAGTTGGAGCTTTGGGTCTTGATGTGTAGATTTAGAAATTGAAAAGGGATAAATGGTAAGAAAAACAAGATGTTTTGTTTCTATAATAGTTGGATATTAAATAGGACACTCTCTTTGTAGAATAATATTATTTTTCATATGTTTGAGCTTATTATGGGGTGACTCTAAAGTATATTATTTATTCAGAAAGAAAATGTTTAAAGATTTGGATTTGTCAAATACAGTTTAAAAATGATATTCATATAATGGAGGAAACAATTTTGCATAGCTATTACGAGGTAGTTTCAAAACATCCAACATACATTGCCATAGAGAAATTAAATTTTGGAAACTCTGGCAGTAGGGAGTTCATCAATTGAAGAGGTACAGAGCACAACTACGAAAATTGGTTTCCGACTGGATAGATGACTATTACTTTATCCTATTTCTTTGTTTTTTGTTTCTAAATTTCTTTACATTTAATTTCAGTGAAAGCAATAAGTGATTCGTTTACAAAAATGTCTTTTGGAGCAGGTAAGTAGGAAAGAAGAGGGACGAAAGCTGTTTGTCAAGAAAAAAGCATATAAACGAAAGTATTATGACAATTCGCTTTACATACTAAGATTGAATCGTTGAGCGCTCGCTTCAATTGCTTTCGGATCATTAGTCTGTGAAGCATTCGAGGAATTTGGTCTTTAAGAGCTTTAACTTCTAAACCAGTTTGATGTTGCATATCGAGCTTTCATTCCTGTACAGTTTGTTACAGATGCTGGTTGCTTAACTTTGCCTTTTCAACCGTGAAAGCATATACAGATGGACAACCCACGGTTTTCGTTTATTCTTCTTTAACCATGTTTTTAGAAGAACAAGCTATTAACTAAGTATTTTAGCTGGTGGATCGATGCCTATGACAAGCAAGGAACCTCCTGAGCGAGGCAGTTTTCCTTTAGATCACTTTGGTATGGATGGGAGAGTTTTTCTACATGTAAACTAATCACTTTTTTTCAAATATAGGTGAATGCACAAATGTCATGAAAGAGTATTTAGAATGCATAAAAACGAATCGAAGTCAACAACAGGAATGTCGACCTCTTGCCAAAAAGTATCTCCAGTGTCGCATGGACACGGGTCTCTTCGGACAGGATGACATGCGTAATTTAGGCTTTGAAGATGAGGGAACAGAAAGATTAGATTCAAAGAATGAATGATTAGGATAGGAGTAGACCTGGTTTGCTGAAATGGGTTCAAAGCATTCATTTCATGAAATGAATGCTTTGAACCCATTTCAGCACGCTTCCTCTACAATATTTATTGTTAAAGCTATAAAGTTATGCAACTATGCACTTTTCAAGGAAAACTCGAAACTGTATTAGACCACCTTTGCCAATTGTTACAAACAAACAAGGTAACCATCTTGGTTGTTACTCGATTTCCTGTTAGGCATTCTCTTTTGACATACAAGCAAAGTAAAGAGAAAAAGCAAGTAAGCTGTCAATACAGATTACCTACTTACCCAGATTTCAATTTAGTGGTTAGTAAAACTCAAAACTCACGGATTTTCTTCATCTGTTTACATTCCAAGTTATACTACCTAACTCAGTCTTATTGTTATTGAAGACATTCACGAGGTGTCTCAATATTTTTGATTTAAATTGGAGCTAAACATCACATTTTCTACATCTTGAAAAATATATTTTGTGGAAATCTATTTGTCTTACCTGGAAGTTTTGAATATAAACTACATCCGAAAGATAGGATTGCTATACCGTAACAGTATCAGGTGTTGAGGTATAGATTATTACAAGGCTAAGTTCAGATACTAGTATTTATATATACATTTATATATACACTTTGAAAAGATAAGTAGTTTGGAGCTTACAAGCTACCGACAATATATCATAACTACCCTTCCTTTCTGTCAAATTGTTTACTGGTGAATTCCGAGATTCTGGGGCATCCGTACATATATCAAAACAAAAAGGCTTCACTTCTGACGATTAAGTTTACCTTTCTCAAAAGTGTTGTTGCAATTAGCTGCCCATCAAATTCTCTCAGTTGAATCTGTTTACTCGAAGGTACTGAAGTTGAAGTAGATCTGATTTCAAAATAATCCAACGACAGTTTATTTCGTTCTATTTCTTGATATGGTTGAAGATATCATCTTTGTTGGAAAACTCATTCATACCCCCTCTCTGGGAACATTAGAGATTGAAGACGCGACTGTGGGAGTGCATCAAAGTAAAATTGTATTTCTTGCAAAGTCCGTTACAGATGAAACAATTCGACTCGCAAAATCTCATCATTTGTTGAAGAATGCTAGGGTACAAATACTAAAGCCCCTGCAATTTTTCTTTCCGGGATTTATCGACACACACATTCATGCACCTCAATACCCCAACGCTGGTTTTGGCATTGATGTTCCCTTACTGAAATGGCTTGAGAAGTACACATTTCCATTAGAATCCTCATTCCGTAATTTGGATAAAGCGTTGGAAGTTTACTACCGTGTAATCACTCGAACGCTTGCTTATGGCACTACTTTTGCCAGCTACTTTTCTTCTCTTCATGCCCCTGCCTCGGCTCTACTTGCAGAACTTTGTTTCCTTCTTGGTCAGCGAGCATACATCGGTAAATGCAATATGGACACCCTTTCACCTCCCCATTATTGTGAAAAATCACCGGAGTCCTCCATTGAGGCTACCAATGTACTCGTATCATTTATGTCTAAACTCGATCCTGAGCGAAAGATGGTTTCTCCTATCGTTACCCCAAGGTTTGCTCCTTCTTGCACAAAAGATTTGCTTCAGGCCTGTGGAAATTTTGCTGCTGCTCATGATTTGCCTATCCAGACTCATATATCTGAAAATAGAGGGGAAATTGCTCTTGTGCGGGATTTGTTTCCTGATCGAAAATCATATACCGATGTTTATGACCATTATAGGTTATTGACGCCGAAAACAGTTTTAGCACATGGTGTTTATTTAGAGGATGAAGAAATCGAAACGATTTTAAACCGTCAAAGTGGTATTTCACATTGCCCCACTAGTAATGCCGTTATAGCCAGTGGTATGGCAAATGTTCGAAGACTCTTAGATGCAGGGGTCAAAGTTTCTTTGGGAACAGATGTATCTGGCGGTTACACTCCAAATATGCTCATTGCAATCCGTCAAGCAGCTCTTACATCACGATCCCTGGCTTCAGTTTTGAAGGATACCAGGATTATATTGGACCTTTCTGAGCTTCTATATCTTGCCACACAAGGTGGTGCTGAAGTTTTGGGCCGCGGTGCTGAAGTTGGTAGTTTTGAAGAAGGAAAGAACTGGGACGCCCTTGTCATAGATGTGTCTCCTCAAAGTAATTCACCAGTAGATGTTTACGAACATGATAGTTGGGAACACATCTTGAGTAAGTGGATTTTCAACGGTGACGATCGCAACATTGCCCAGGTCTGGGTGAATGGAAAATTGATTGCCGGTACTGATTGTAAAGTCGAGGATATGAGTCCTATTGCTACAAGTCTTGCTTCCCTCTATATGGACAGCGTAATATCTCCTGTGCAAAAATCTCTTCGTCTTCGAGAAATACTGGAATCATTTACAAATACAATATCATTACCAGTCACGCAGTGCGTAAATGATGGAAAAGTACATGCAGAGCCATGGAAGCACACGAATGAAAATTATGATCACAAGAAAAGTACTTCTATGGAGAGGAAACAATTTTTACGAAGTACTTGAAATCAAAGTAAGTACTTCTTCATATGTATTGCCTTTTGTTTAGATGTTTACATCCTTTTCTCATAATATTACTTCTTAATGTTATTTTTTTTATTGTATAGTTTTGTTGTTGTTTCAGTTTGAAAAGTTTCTTACAATAGTAACATACAAATTTGCTCACTAGGGAATAGAGACTCAATTAATATGTGAATCATACAATGACTTTTTGAGTGGAGGTTCATCCCAAAAGTGTGTATGGCAGTTATTATTGATGGATACTTGTAAATTCTTCTCTTTATTAAGTTAATTTTCTTTTCCCTAACTTTCAAGCTGTAGTTTTATATATGCACAGAAATTTGATTCAATGATTATGCATCTCGTTACCTAACAAGTATCAACCTTCAGTTGGCAAGAAGCGCAGCTGTAGCAGCGTAGAAGAAAGTAAAGTAATTATATCAGCGTTGAAAACTGAAGCGTTATGAATTCTTTAGATTTTGAAAAATGTAGTACGCTAGATAGTATTTTAAAGAGATGAATTTAAATGTTTTTTTTTTTTTTTTTTTTTACGGTCGTCAATGATAAACATATGAAACATCTTTTTCATTGAAAGTATCCATGAGAATTTAACTCCATATTGATCAACCATAACTTCTCTTCTTTAAACCATCATTCATTTTTTCCTTTATTTTCCAAAACACCGACTACACAATATTATGTTACTCTTGGCTGCCATCAAACGTTCATTCAACTATTTCGCCAAAAGCAAGCATAGATCATTCATTATTTTTTTTTCCTACTTGAATAATAAAATAAAATAAATCAAGAAAAATTATCAAACCCTAAGACTCTCACCATATTTCCTCTTTAAAAAAAAATTAATTCGTTATTTTCTTTTATTTACCTTTTGTTTGTTTGCTTCCCAACTCCCTCACATACCGATGCTTTCTGCACTCCCCTATTTGCTTTTGTCGGGGGGTACCAGCTCCTACCCTACTTTTGACCACTATTTCCTCAAACGAGTATCGTTCGATTGTGTAATTAAGGCTTATCAAGGGATCCCTTCAATCTCCTTCTTCTTACGTCTCCTTAAACGCAAATTTTGTCTCCGTATCCGCCCGAGAGCGTTCCCTAACGATAACCCAATCAAGCCTTCTGTAAATAACGTCACTCGTTGGTTGGTGTTCGCAGTATTCCGTTATCATACGTTCTAGATTTCTTCCAGCATTTTCTACCTTCTATGATTGGTTTTTAGGAGTTACCTTGTGACCGCTTCTTTTCCCCGCCGTATGTCATTATTACTGAACCTGACTGCATTATGGTGGCACTCGATCTTAATAAGAATGCTGCGTATCCCAACGAACTCGTCCTCTACCACGCACCAACCTCCATTTGCTTTACTTCTCTCTTCTTCCTAAAGCATCTTTCTTCTGTTTTAGTTGGACTTTCTGCTTTGACTCTTTTACTTCGAAAGCTTTGAGGTTTGAAGAGCTCTTTTGATTTCTGAAACGTGTTTCTTATTGCGGTTTCACTTTTCCTCGAAAACCACTTTTTACGCTCTTGGGATTCTTCGTCTCACTATTTTTTTCACTACGAAGCGAACGCTACGAACCCTTTGCCTTTTCTATAAAAAAGTTTTCGTTGCTCGTCGTTGTATTTTTTCAACGCTCTCTTGTTGATTCTGTCGATTACCTTGATTTACCGTGCTTAGTTGTTTGTTTCGGTTGAATCCTCTTCAGCAAGTTTTGTTTATTATTGTTGTTGTTGTTGGACCCTTGCTTACATTAATTGTTTCAACGTTGAGATTTCTTGATTGTTGTTGAACTGATCAAAACCATTTCTGAATTTTTTTTTTCGGTTCAGTAACATCTCATACCTTGTTGGTAGATTTCCTTTGGACTCAGTCGTCGTTTCTATCGTCACCGCAGTCCATCCTTCCAGCAAGTCACTTCTTTTCCTTTCGCATTCTTTGCATTCAAGCGCGCGTCGTTACGCCCGCTTCTTCTTTTTCGGTTTCCCCCATTTCCCGAAATTTGGCGCTTGCTACCTCAAGCACCAAATTTCACCCCAGTTGCCCAAGACGGATCCCTCATTGTTTGCAGGTATGGAAGCAGGTCCTAAAATGGAGTTGAAGAGTTATAAACGAAAAAATGCTTCTCTCTCTCCTAGTTCCTCTCCTGCCAAAGCCCAGCGTACTCACCTATCTTTGGAAGAAAAAATCAAGTTGATGCGCTTGGTTGTTCAACACAAGCATGAATTAGTCGACCGCAAGACTAGCGAATTTTATGCAAAAATCGCTCGTATTGGTTATGAGAACGAAGGACTTGCCATCCATACTGAATCTGCCTGCCGTAATCAAATAATTTCCATTATGCGTGTATACGAACAACGCCTTGCACATCGTCAGCCTGGCATGAAAACTACTCCTGAAGAAGACGAACTTGACCAGTTGTGCGACGAATGGAAAGCTCGTTTGAGTGAACTACAACAATACCGTGAAAAATTCTTGGTCGGCAAGAGAAAATGTGATTGTAATGATGAAATAAACGAACGCCTTAAAAAGCTTACCGAAGACCAACAAAACGTCGACATGTTAGTCGCCAAGGTCAACTTTCTCTCTAAGCATCTTCATGACAACGAAGAAAAAATAATGCAGCTTAGCGCCCGTGTAGAAGAGCTTTACACCGATAACAAACGTATTCATCAACTTCTCGATCACAACGACATCTTGGCAAAGATGGAAACCCACTCTCCCTATGGCCCACCACACAGCGTAAACATGAATCCGAGTATGACACCAAATATGACGCCCAATATGGGCGCAAACATGGGTGCGAACATGAGTACTAACATCGGGGCGAATATGAGTCCTAATATGAATGCTATCCGCAGTGGTTTGCACTCTAGCATCGCCCCTAATCTTGACCATTAATTGAATCCTTCCATTCTTGCTTGATGGCTTGATTGTTCTACCTGTCCATTTCTCATTACCCTCGTTCGTTCCCCGGTGTATGGCTTTGCTCTGTGTTATTTTTTGTTTCTCTTTTATTCCTTCTTATTATCTTGTCCGGTTTCTTGCAGATTTCAGTGGTTTGTGGCATCCTTATTTTTGTTTCTTTTAATCGGCAAACCAAATTTGGCTTATAACGAGATTTTGCTGCATATTTCGTTTCTTCTCACGTCTTATTTTATTTCCTTTCCAACGGCTCCTTAATTCCTTATCCTCCTAATCCTTTACGAACCCTTCATGATGTATTGTAGTTCCCTTTCCGAACAAAGGACCATGACGCATTGGATGTACTAATGAAAGTTCATTTGTGGTCGTGTTTATAGTTCCTTGAGTAAAAAGAACCGTTCTGTTTCAACTAGACCGATTTCATATCTTTGGGATTCACAATTATAAGAATTTGAGTTCCATCAATTAGAGAAAGAATATAGCTCTTTGCAACTGTTTTGGACCTGTTATTCCTTAGTTACAATAGATGTTTGCGGAGTCTGTTGTAATAATCTTTTTCTATTTAATTAGATCCCTTGGGTTTGCTGACTTATCAGTGATTATTATACTTCTCTTTCAGTGCTTTCTATATTGAAATTAGTCACATTCAGCATAATGGAATAAAATATTCAACTTAAAAGAAATATAAGACAGCGACAGCGGAACCATAAAAAACATTCCGTTTATAGTAAAATGTAAAAGAGTTATTTCCTTTCTTTCCGAATGTAAAATCAAAAAGAGCAAGTTGTTTTTTTGTTATACATAAGCTATGTCTTTATGGAGACAAACCATTTTTCCCTACAAAATTAGACCATATTTGAGAAACAGAAACCATTTGGTAAGTAGTAGGGCTCTCTTTGGAGTTACGGGAAAGAACAGCAAGGGCGTGAATGCCTTCCTTTTCCAAGTATTCTTTGCCTCGATGATAATTTAGACCTACTTGGTGAGGACCATGGCTGTCATCAGACAAGGTAAATCGGCTATTATGTTTTTGCATTAACTGTTATTAGTTAATAAAGGCATCAAAAATTTTATATATATACAACATACCTTGATAAGTTGAGGTTTTGGGTAAGCAACAGACCATCCTTTTCGGAAAGCAGATGTGTTGATTTCAAAAACGCCGCCGTAGCTATTCACATATTCTATGTTTCTTTCAATAAGTTTCCATACCTCGGATGAATTCGTAAACACCTTCATAGCTTCTTCATTTGCATATAAGCAAATCAAGTCAAAGTGAGCAACGACAAGGGGCTGTAAAGATGTCAAGAGGGTATATTGATGATCAAAATAATCCAAAAAAAGTTTTTCATAACATCCTCCAACGTGTTCTAAAGCTTTGTGCCAAAGTTCGACTGAAAAGTCAATAGGAATCGCATTCACATGATGCACACTGCCTACTAAATAATCCAAATCGTATTTTGCAACCAGTTCTCGTAAAAGGTCAATGGAGTCTGGACGAATGTATTCCGTCTCGGATCCTATTAAAATTTGAATTTTGTCTGCATATTTCTCTCGAAGTTGTTTTGCAGTTTGGATATACTCATCAAATGTATGAAACAAATCATCGGAGGTTAAATGGGACTATATGAACAACGGTTAATTCCAGGCTTTCAAAAAGATATCCTGCATCAATCCCTGCGGTCCTACCCTCTTCATCATTATAAAAAGATTTTATAAAAAGGATAAAATTAAGGAACAGAGGAACGCTAGAAAAGCAAGAGCTTTCCCTGTGAATATCTAAAGTATAGACTACTTACCTCTTCTGGGTATAGATCCTCTGCATACTTTCGAGGACAATGTTCAGTAAATGAAAATGTATGAAATCCCTGTTGGATAGCTTCAAGAATAACCTGCTCTAAAGTTCCCTGAGCATGTAAACAAAATCTGATACCATTAGTATTCTACCACCATCATGGCAACCCTTACTGTCCGCTATGAGAATGACTAGAAATAGGCATGTTCTGTAGATTCTAATAAACCCAAAAGAAAATAAATTATTCAAAAAAAGTCTCAAGGTAATTAACAGGCAAACACAACTCTTTTTAATGCCAGAGGAATACTCACCAAATGTTCAAACCAATAACAACTTGAAATGCACCAAAGAAAAAGCTTCTAAAAACCTAATTGTTCATTCAAATTCTCCAATGCTTTAAAACAGTTAAAATTATTAACTGGTGTTTATATAAACTTCCCAGCAGCTATAACCAGTACCAAAAACACACTAGTCCAGTCAAGGAGAAGACTTTTGTCTGAGACAATTAAAGAACAAACTCAATTATGGAATTGGAAAGATGGTAGTTGGCAGATGACAAACGCTGTTAATTTTTTTCCCATTCTCATCTCTCTCTATCGTTCGGCTTCGAGAAATTTTGCTTTTCCTGCTCCTATACTACTAGTAACGATTATTTCTTTGCCTTATGCTAAAGTGCGGTATAGTCTTATATAAACAAGCTAATGCTGTTTACCTATGGAGCATCAATTCCCAAGGATTCTTTTTATTTTCTACACAAGATGAAACATTGCTTCTTGGATGTGTTTGAGTGACTAGTTGTCAAACAGTCATTTTCAAATGACGTGGAAGTTTACATTTGCAGGCGTATTGAGGTACAATTGGTTTTTGCTATTATCTTCTCTAGACGGTCTTTTTCCTTTTTATTCGTTTCTTAACGAAATGGTCCTGGTATGCATCTTTTCTTTCATACATACCTACGTTAACAACATTTATAGACTCATGGTCTGGTCTACAGTATAATTACGAGCTACAAATGGGTTCAGTAGCAAACAAAGTAATTCACAAAAATTGAAAAAATTCTTGACAGACCGCTGTACATGAAATTGAGCTTGTTCAAACAGCTTAATGAGCTGCTGATTTAAAGGAAACGCATCCAGGCGGTAGCCTTTTCTATACATATGGCATGGCCGTTTTCATGGGACCGTTCATGATCGAAATTTTCTTCATTTCTAACCCAGTATAACAAGAGGACTATCATGCATTTTATGCATTGAGATAAGTTATTTTCTATTTTCTATAAAGAATATATCAAGTTTAGATGGATGTGGTAACTTCTTGCTAGGAAGCTAGGTATGCCTCCCACTTGCCTCCTCGCTACACCTCAATCCTTCCTTAACCACTACACGAGTTCTCAAAACAAAAGCCTAATAAAATGCTTAGAGCGAGATCTGGGGGGTCTACAGGTAAAGAAGAAAGAAATATTATCACTATATTGCTAACAATTTCAGGATCAAATAATGTCCCTCTTGGTCGAAGGCGGTTTGATGAGGGACCCAACCCTTTGCCGCCATTGCCTGATGCTGTAAGCTCTAGAAGCAGATTTGATCGAGCTGATCATTCAGAATCTTTTTCTAGTCGACGTGAAGATCAATTTTCTGAAGACCGTGGGCGTCGTCGTACTTATAGAAAGCATTACTGGGGCAAGCCGACTCCCATCGATGAAATGCTGCCCTCTCAAATGGAGTTAGAATTAAGCATTGCATCTTGTATGACAAATGAACAGGTAGAGTTATTTGCTATGAACGTTAGACTTGAAGAAATCACCCAAAAACTACGCACCGGAAGCGTCGTTCCTCGCGATAGAGAACGTTCTCCATCTCCTCCTCCACAGTATGATAACCATGGTCGCCGGTTAAACACAAGAGAAATTCGTTACAAGAAGAAGCTAGAGGATGAGCGTCATCGCATCATTGAAAAGGCTATGAAGACGGTTCCAAACTTCAAAGCTCCTAGCGACTATCGCCGTCCAGCTAAAACGCAAGAAAAAGTTTATGTTCCTGTACAAGATTACCCAGAAATCAACTTCATTGGTCTTTTAATTGGACCTCGTGGTCATACACTGAAGGATATGGAGTCAAAGTCTGGTGCAAAAATTGCCATCCGTGGTAAAGGAAGTGTTAAAGAAGGAAAAGGCAAGAGCGATCCATCGGTACGTGGTAATATGGAAGAAGACTTACACTGTCTTGTAACTGCTGATTCAGAGGACAAAATTAGTCATGCCATTCGACTTATTGATCTCGTCATTCAAACAGCCGCTTCCACTCCTGAAGGACAAAATGACTTGAAGAGAAATCAGCTTCGTCAGCTCGCCACTCTTAATGGTACCCTTCGAGATGATGAGAACCAAGTCTGTCAGAACTGTGGTAATGTTGGCCATCGCCGATACGATTGTCCTGAACGAGTTAATCATACCCTAAATATTGTTTGTAGACATTGTGGAAATGCTGGCCATATTGCACGAGACTGTCCTGTAAGAAATCAACCTCCCGTAGCGGACGCTGCGGCAGATCGCGAGTATCAAAGCCTCATGCAAGAGTTAGGTGGTGGCTCTATAGCTTCTGGTGCTGATCATCAGCATACTTTGGAGTATGCTGAAACCGCTACCGCAAATTCTGCTGTACCTCCTCCTTGGGCAGCTAATCCCGGCCCATCATCAGAAACTTCTAGTCCAGCTCCTTGGGCAAAAGCCTCTCCGAGTGTTTCTTCTAGTTCTGCTGCAACACCAGCTCCAGCTCCTTGGCAACAAGCGATGCCCCCTCAGCCCGTGCCTTCTACATCAACTAATGGGCTACCTCCATGGCAACAGAGTACCCAACCAGCTGTTCCCGATCCTAATCTACCGGGTCTTCCCCTTCCCGGCATGCCTCCAGGTCTTCCTCCTGCACCCGCTGTGCCCGGATTACCAGCAGCTGGAGCAGCACCCGATATGATGACTACTCCTTTGATGAATATTCCACAGCCTCCTATGCTTCCTCCAGGAATGGCTCCACCTCAAGGTATGCCTTCTGCTTTTCCTGGGTATGCTCCTCCTCCTCCAGGCATGCCGCTACCGAGTGCTCCAGGTATGTCCAATGCACCTCCTGGAATGCCTCAAACGCTTCCGTTTGGAGCGCCACCGGGTATGCCTTTACCTCCAGGAACGTCTCCTAATCCTTAGAGAAAGCTGATACCACGTATAGTTTTACTGAATTTGAAAAGATAATGGTTTTTGTTTGGCATTGATGTGTATAACTAATCCCAAAGAAAAGAAAGGTGATTAATGGTGTCATTTGTGATAATCAATGTATTTAATTTATTTTTTTACGTTTCTTTTTAGTGGTTTGCGTGTTCCAAATATTCATAATTATATCCATATCCTGATAGTCTGCAGAAAGTTCTTTGTACAATTCGTAAGTCAATTCGGCAGTGGCTTTGTCCGAAACAATGCTAAGAGGACTTCTTCCCGTTTTTAGTTTACCCATTGCTTCATGGAATAAATTGAAGTTGACCGTACTTGAAAGAGGACTAAAGGATGAAAAGCTTTGAAGGTCAATGGAACGGCCTTTATCAGATTCACTAAAGACTAACATACACAATGAGTAGCTCGTAGCTACATAACGGGAAACCAATGCAGTCCCTTCTTGGGTTGGCGTAACAGATTGCAAACGTAAAGGTGCATTAAGGTGAAGACTAGCGTGCATTAATAGAAAGCCCGTTGCAGCGACATTTGTGAGATTTTTGAGGCACCTTAAAGTCCATAAAACGAGCCGATGTGGAAGAGGCCAATTAGCAAACTTGTTTTGCATTGTGTCTATAACTGAAGCATAATCAAAGTTCGTCGGTATAAGCTTTTTGCTTAGCTGCGCATAATTCCGTGAATATTCCAGCACTTGGGTGTTTGTTTTTTGATTAGTAAAGAAGTTTGCATATGCCTGCAATCTCAAGGGTGCGCTTTCAGTCCAACTACATGGACGGGCCGGTAATTCAGGTAATTGGGGAAGCCACATTTCCGGAGGATCCAATGTGGAATGCAATAGTTCTTGCACTCTTCCCCATATGAAATCGTTTAACTGAGAAGAATATAGACTAATATCGTCTAATGAATAAAACTTGTGAACACGATGTAACTCTTGTGTTGAGATGAGTTTTTCCAACGTCCCAGCTTTCACGTTTTCTTCTAATGTTTTACAAATTTGCTGAAAGCTGCTGTGATAATCAATAACCTGATCTTCCGGATGGCCTTCAACTCCCAAATAAGCAGCTAGTAAATGGATATCAAATGGAAAATGCCTTTTTAAATCTTGGAAATTGTAGAGCTTTCCCTGCAAGCCCTTCGAAGTGATAGAAATAGAATGTAACGGCACATAACCAGTATGAGGGTTTTCTAAATTGAACATAAGCAAATCTGAATCCTGGCTAAGTACAATGCCGTCTAACTCCCTTGCTCGAATTGCGCAATATTTATCAGCTTCTTGATTGCAGACGACGACACATGCTCCAGCAATTCCTTTCAGAACATGATGGGCAATTGGGACACAAAGATGCACATAAGCATTGATGGGGTCCGATATATTCTGCTGATATCTAGCTATTCTTGTCCGGTGCTTAGAATAAGGTAGTCCTCCGTCAAACACATATTCTCTACGGATAGTTAGTAGATGGCTCAAAGATCAAAATTAAGAGTTATTCAGAAAACTGACATACATAGCACGAAATCCTAAAGTTAACATGAACTGATGGAAATTGAGGATGGCATCTTGGAACGCACGATAATTTGCAGGAGATGTAGAGACAGTAAACCAAAGCCAGTAAGCAAACGCGGGTCCGTCTATTACTATACTACCAGGAGATCCAGATGGGTGAACAAGAAAATGAAGAACCTTTCCAAAGGGCTCCAGAAATCTACCTAAACGGGGAACGCCCATCAAGAGCCAAATTCGATCAACGAAAAGGAATAGAAAAATAGCTGAGAGTATAAATATGGGATGAACCCATAAATGATAACTGTAGAAGTCCTTTTGGACGAATAATTACGGAGAAAAAGCAGAACTAACTACAGAGATATGGGATACCTGTCAATACCAAAATACCAGAAGGCAATTGAAGTTTTTAATATATGAAAAGGACAAGTACAACTGCGCTAAATTTGAAACATCATTAAAACCGGGTGTGCGAACTGCTCGTTGAAAGCAATTCAATCTTGCGAAGACCAAAAAAGCAACTAAAACGATTAAAGTGACAATGAATTTGGTAGTCTCGTTAGTTCATTGGAAACTACTCTACAACTGCCTGTCACAAAATATTCATCAGCCGTGGATTTTTCTTACGAGAAAACTTTTACTACCGTAAGCTGGACCTTGAGTCTAGTAGTGTTAAGTTAATGTGAAAATGACAACTATAATGATATATAAAAAACTACAGCTCAAAAAAATAAAGAACGAGCGCTAAAATGCTTTTTCATATTTATTATGAAATAGTTTTTAAGCAGAGAAGCTACCCAAAAGCTTTTGAAGAGCAGCGGAGTCCTCACCGTAGTCCTAAAAATACGTTAGTTTTCATGAATTAGGTAAATTACAATTATTAAGAAAGGTGAAGCACATGACATCGCTCTTTCTTTTGTAAAAACTTACAGTAACGGCGATGCAAGAGCAGCCGACAACCTTACGGGCATTGCCATCACGGTCAAGGACACAGAGACCAGCCCATTCACCCAAAACCTTGGGGTCAGCGACCTTAATCAAAGGAGTCTCAGATTCAGCACAAAGGGCCTCGACAAGCTTGACGTAAGCCTCTTGGTCGCAAGACTCGCAAAGAACGCAAAGGTGAGCTTGACGACGGTCAAGAGCCTTAGAGGCCTCACGGATACCACGGGCAAGACCGTCGTGAACAAGGGAACGCTTCAAAACTTCCTTCAAAGCATCTTCAACAGAGACTTCAGGGGCGGTAGGTTGTTCTTCGACTTGTTCAACAACGTCAACTTGCTCAACTTGTTCACCGTGTTCCGACATTGTGGTATGTTTCTGGTTTAGATCAAGTTTGTGAACAATTTCCTTCATCGAAATGATTTCTTCAGAAAAAACAGTCACGCCGAAACAGAAACTTTTTATTAAGCTTTACCAAAGCGGATATATAAATCGCTTCGCGTCGTTTAACGAAACAGGGTGAACTCCCGTATGTTATTTAAGACCATGGGGCCATACTAATCTATATGGGTTGAATTGAACTGTCTAGAAATTGAGTTCCTACTATATATTCAATTCTTCGTGGAAGCTCTTGTTAATTATATTATTCTTTTTTTTCATTAAACATGAATTCTGATGGAGATTGAATCGTCCACAAGGAAAATATATCATAAATCTTCCTTACAGGTTGTAGGACATAGGAAAGGATCTTGTCTCAAGCTAAGCGCGTCTTCTGAAATTCAATCCACTCATTTTTTGTCGTTTACTACGATAAACTGTTTATGATGAAGCAGGTTTTGAAGTCTTTTAATGAATTAACTCTTAAAGAGTTGCATTCAATTTACTATACAAGGATACAAGTGTTTGTTGTTGAACAAAGATGTCCTTACCAGGATGTTGACGAAACGGACTTGACATGTGACCATTTAATGCTTAAAGACGATGAAGACAAGTTACTTGCATATGCGAGACTCATCGGCGAGCCAAATGGGTTCCGAATTGGACGAATAGTCGTTTCTCCTAACTTCAGAAGACATGGTTATGGACGCTTAATATTCCAGGAAGCTTTAAATGCTGGAAAATGGAAATATCCAGACGCAAAAGTCGTAAATATCCAAGCCCAAGCTTATCTCAAAGCATTCTACGAGTCTTTTGGGTTCATGATCCATAGTGATAGTTACCTTGAGGATGACATTCCCCATTATGATATGAAGTTGATGCTCCAAAGTACAGTCTCTTAATAATAGACGCGTTTTACACTTGGTGCGTATGGGCTCAGGGGATTTGCCATTTTGCGCCGTTTATCTTTCTTGTTCTTTTTCTTTTCGTACTCTTATACATTCTATAACACAACTTCGACCATCAGACGTTGACTTTCTTTACTCATTAAGTTACTTAGCTGTATTTTGACAATAACTTCTTGGATCGTTTTGAAAACACCCTTTACGAGTTTGGTCAGTTTTTTTTTTTTTTTTTTATTCCCGGAAAGCTTTCTTTTCAAATATATATCAACTTATAAAATGACAAAACCAAGTTCCTAAATTTTGAATTCTCAAGGGTATGCTGCTGTGATTCTGATTTACTTTGAGTTTTCGAGATCCACCGTTATACTCGCAGCTAGCCCAAGCTCCTTATTTCTCCAAAATCTAAGTCAAAAGAAGGGAATCATGATTTCAGTAATTAGTTATTGATATTTCCTAACGAGCCTGAACATGATGCTTCACATTCAAAGGCCAAGGCCATGTTTAGGACTTAAAAGCGTGCATATCAATAAGGCTCGGTTTTTTCATAGAAAAAAAAGAATAAAGCTGAACATCAGAATGATAGAAAACAATCGTTGGGAAAAATTTCGACGGCGATACTAAGGGTAGCTGACTCGAAAATCAATCTTTTGTTCATCCTAAACTTTGAAAGCTACACATCCATTCAAAGTTTAAAAAATTAGATTCCTTTAATAATTTTAATCAGATTTATAATACAACATTCGCATTTCATCTATTCATATACCCAAAAACGCCAAAGCCCGTTCTTTATTTAATACGAATGGTTTAAGTACATGAATTATGTTTCATACTTTTTTCTAGTTAGATTTTAAGAATAATTACAGACGTTCATTTTCCTTTTTGGAAAGGTCGTTTCAACTTCGTTCACACCTTTAGTTAGAGACGTCGACTTTTACCACTTCCACCCAGAGAAATTATAGGAAGTAAGGAATTGAAGATGAGTGCGTCTTCTCGTTTTATTCCTGAACATAGGAAACAAAATTACAAAGGAAAAGGAGCTTTTCAAGCGGATGAGTTGCGCCGTCGACGTGAAACTCAGCAAATCGAAATCCGTAAACAAAAGCGTGAAGAAAATTTGAACAAGCGCCGTAATTTAGCAGATGTGTCTGAAGAACCATCGGAGGAAGTTACGCCGGTAATAAATGAAAAGGAAAATGATTCTGAACTGGATTTACAACTCCCTGACATGGTGAGAGCTTTGTATACAGATGACATTGAAATCCAAATTCAAGCTACTACAAAGTTTCGTAAGGTCTTATCGAAAGAGCATGATCCACCAATTCAAAAGGTCATCAACACCGGCGTGGTGCCTCGATTTGTAGAGTTTTTGGGACACGAAAACAACTTACTCAAGTTTGAAGCTTCTTGGGCTTTAACTAACATTGCAAGTGGATCTTCAGACCAAACCCATACTGTTGTTAATTCTGGAGCAGTTCCTATCTTTGTCAGTTTACTCACGTCTCCTGAGAAGGATGTTCGCGAGCAGGCTGTTTGGGCTCTTGGCAACATCGCTGGTGATTCACCCATGTGCCGTGATCACGTTCTTCAATGTGGTGTTTTAGAACCTTTGTTAACCGTAATTGGATCTTGCAAGCGCCTGAGTATGCTTCGTAACTGTACGTGGACCTTATCCAATATGTGTCGTGGTAAAAACCCTCAACCAGACTGGAACACAATTTCTTGTGTAATTCCAGTTTTGTCAAAGTTAATCTACTCACTTGACGACGACGTTATAGTAGATGCTCTTTGGGCTATTTCTTATTTATCGGACGGACCTAATGAAAAAATTCAGTCAATCATTGATGCAGGAATCCCCAGAAGGTTAGTCGAACTTTTAATGCATCCCAATCCTCAAATTCAGACACCAGCCCTTCGTTCTGTTGGTAATATTGTTACTGGTGATGATCTTCAAACGCAAGTCATCATTAACTGTGGTGCTTTAAGTGCTTTATTATCATTGCTCAGCCATCCCCGTGACGGAATCCGAAAGGAGGCCTGTTGGACGATTAGTAACATTACAGCAGGCAATGCTTCACAAATTCAATATGTTATTGAGGCCAATATTATTCCTCCTTTGATCAATCTTCTTGCTACGGCTGACTTCAAGATTCAAAAGGAAGCTTGCTGGGCTGTCTCGAATGCTACGTCTGGTGGTATCAACCAGCCAACGCAAATCCGATACATTGTTTCTCAGGGAGCTATTAAACCCTTGTGTAACTTACTAGCTTGTCAGGATAACAAGATAATTCAAGTCGCTTTAGATGGAATTGAAAACATTCTTCGCGTTGGTGATCTTGACCGAGCGGAGAATCCTGACAACATCAATTTGCATGCTGTTTACATAGAGGATGCTGGTGGTATGGATCTTATTTACGAATTGCAAAATTCGGCAAATGCGGAGATCTATCAAAAGGCATATAACATAATTGAAAGATACTTTGGAGAAGAAGATGTTGTTGAGGATCTAGAGCCGGATGTTGCAGGAGGTGCATTCACTTTTGGATCTAGTGAGGTGCCAACAGGCAGCTTTAATTTCGAGAGTAAAGGCGAGGATATGAATATGTAGTGGTCCGGGTTCTGTGAGGTGTTGAGAAATTCTATTTTTTCTTTTATTCAGTCTGTTTTGTTTCCTTTCTTTTTCCTCATCTATTAATTCTATGTTTGTTTTGTGCGATATCTATCTTTTGTTTGTATAACTGAAGTAATAAATCGTCACCCATCATCTTTAGCACCCTAACTTGCTTGTTTCGACGATAAAGCTATAAGATTTCTGTTTCAAATTTACACGAAGAATACAAAATCTCATAATAAAAAAAAGAAAAAAATTTGATATTTCCTTGAATGACGATAATGATTTTTATAAATTAGATACAAGTTAGCAAACTAAATTTTGATGGGTAGTGAACGTTCTTTTTTTAAATATATTGTTGTTTAACAGCTTTTTAACAAATTCGACATAGATTCATGTCAATTCAAATAGTCGATCAAGAAGATGTAAAATCATCACATATGTTTATTAGCGTTCTTTCGTGAATTCTCTTATAGTTCGAATATTAACAAAACGGGGTAGCCATCAGTATTTTGTAAATAAAGTTTTATACCGCAGTACTGTATCCTCGTTACTTACCTAGGTAGAGACAAACATAAACAATACAAAATTGAACTGAAGTTCTTGGGTTAAAATTCGGTTTATGAGAAGCTTTATTTATTTTAGATACAGGTTTTGAGGAGTTGCTTCTTGTAAGGTTTTACTGGGTTTTCTAACAGGATAAGACAGAAAGTTACGAACCGTTGTTTTAAAACATCAATCCCAAATTGTTCGTGATGAAGCCCGTAGAACCATCGTCAAAACGAAGATGGAGTAGGCATCGTAAAGAAATGTGTATTGTTTCCAAAAGACTGGAGACATTCAAGAAAATCTCATGGTCACTTAGTTCGCCTAGTCCAGAACAAGTATGTGAGGAAAAACTACAATATGATTTAATTGAAGGCATTTCGTATACTAACAGAATTTTGCATAGCTTTCTGCCGTTGGGTTTTACTACAATCCTATTCAAAAGCCCCAACAGAGGATCGATAATGTAACATGTTTCATGTGTTCGAAGTCGTTTTACGACTGGGAAGAAAACGATGACCCGTTAAAGGAGCATATAACACATAGTCCTAGTTGTCCTTGGGCTTACGTTTTATCAGCTCGTAATAATCCACACCAGGATCCAAAGGCTCCTTCATTAACAAAATGTAGAGAATTGACGTTTGTTGACAAAGTATGGCCATATATCAATCGTTCCGACTTCCATTGCCAGCCAAATACGATGGCGACTGCTGGCTTTGTATTTACCCCTAGTATAGACTCGAAGGATGCGGCACATTGCCTATACTGTAATATTGACCTTCACGATTGGGAATCGGATGATGACCCATACAAAGAACATCAGCGCCGTCGTCCAAATTGTCTATTTTTTACGTGGAAAGATCCTACTGCTTTATCTCCGACCAAGTATTCACTGCTTTCTTCGTCGAATGTTGATTTTGAAGATGTCTCTTTATCTGAACTCGTTTCCAATTCATCGGAAAAGAATCTTACAAAGCCAACAAATGAGCCGAAACCTACTCCTCGGAGGAGGATATCTTCTTTAAGTCAATCTCACCCCTTTTCTTTGTATTCAAATACTAAAAATGATTCCTCTCTCGTGCAACCCGAACATCAGGGTTCATCACCATCAAAACCTTTCACAATGAATTCTCCTAAAAAGAGAGGGAAACAATTAAGTAAAAAAACAAAGGAAGCAGTTTTTAAGCCGGCTAGGCCTATTTTCTCAGACGAAGATGAAGATGATCAGCCCAATTTAAAGTCGAGTCCTCCCAAACATCCCTCAAACACTAGTAAAAAACCCAGTTCAGAACAGGATTATTCATCTTACATGAATGGCTCCCATATTCCTATCAATACACCCTTACCTCCTTCAACTCCTCCTTCTCCTAATAGAACCGACGAAAGTTATCATTCTGTTCATTCTCCTATGACTAGTACTTTACCACCTATTCAAGAAGATGTCGGAGAATTAAATAGCAAAGAGAACTCTGTGAATTTTTCCACTAATGCCGAGCATACGAATGCCCCTTCAACGAGCCCTTCTACCATTCCTACTGAACCGATCGCTAATTCTAACTCCCTGGACGCAAACCTTCAAATATCAAAAAAGAGAAAATCGTCAGAGGTAGGCGCTCCTAATCAACAACAGACAGATATTGGATTGGAATCAACTATTCCAACCGCTAAAAGACAGTCTTCTGAATACCCTACAGCTTCTGAAACGAAAGTCCAGTCCTCTTCTAGTGAGTCTGAATTAGAAGCCTTTTCGGCGGAGACAAGTATATTTGAAGATTTTCCTCAAAATCAATCAAATGATCTACATGGTTCTTCCTACATGACTAATGACGATGAACCTTTGGCCAGATTACTCGAATCTACTAAGCACACGCTAGAGAAAGAAGATGATTCACCAACAAAATATGAAAAAAAGAGCGAAAAGGCTCCTGTTTCGCCTTTAAAAGATAATTCATCATCCCCCAGTCTTGAGGCTGTACATACTCCAACCTCGGATTTTGGTGGAGATTCTGTTACTGAATCAGAAACTTTGACGGCCTCCTCAATCACTCCTACAAGAGAACTAACTTCAAAAGATAATGGCAGTGAACTACTGAATACGAATTTATTTACAAACTCATCTCCCGAGCAAAATATCCGTGAACAAAGCTCCAACGAAATAAAAACCAAAAATGATAAAGGAGATTACCATGATTCGAAACCACTTCAGACTCTAACAAATATTGAGAGAACCGCGTTAAAGCGACCATCTAGTTTTTCAAAAAATTCATCACCAAACGAAGGTAGAGCTTTATTAGATTCTGAGGCCGACGCTTTTCGTAATTCTAGAGATAATAAAGAAGAATTGATTCCTAAACGAAATGCTTCAACGGATATAAGTACGAATTCAGCAACCTCCGGGGAAGTATTCCACGATTCTGAACGAGCCTTTTCTGAAGCGGAAGAACATTCTGAGAAAGAATCGAGAGTATCGAGGGCTTCCCAGAGTAAAATTGAATCACCAAACCCCGATGTTTATATTGATAGACAAACAAGTCTGAATATTGAAGATGGCAAATCTATAGGCTATAAAAATATAGAGGATTCTTTAGAAAAAGGTCATATCCTGTCAAGCACCTCCCCTGAAAAGGTGGTTAAATACGGATACAAGCATTCTTTGCATAGTACTCCGAAAGATTACAAAGAGTTGGATGAACTTCCTGAATTTTCTGCGTCTCCGTCAAAGTTTGTGCATGATACGTCAAAAAGTCCGTTCGATCCTCTTTCTCAATCTTCATTTCTGGCTCCGTCTACACCTATGAAGACTAAATGTGCTGCTCCGCCGTCTATTCAACCTTCGCTGCCTCCATGGGAACCAGTTGACTTCTCCAGTCTTTTAAAAACGCCTGCAAACAAATATACGGAATCAGAGAATCTCACGGAGCAAGAATTAGATATGACAGTAGAGCATTGGATTAAATATCAGTACGCAAAGTGTGCTAAAACCTTTGAAGAAGAATGCGAACGTCAAATTGAATGGCTTTTGAAAGAAGGAAAGCGAGCTGAAGATTATATTCAAAGTCTTTAATTAAATTATTCCCAAATGTATTGTACTTTGCATTTTTTTGAATTTGTTATATTTATAGTTCATGTCTATTGCCGTTTGGTTATTTGAATAGTTTTACGATCTTTAATTTACAAATAGAAACTCTCTTTTCTGCGTTTGAATATCGCATTTCATTCTATATTAGCAATTAGATGATCAATAATGCTGTATAAGCAAATTAAAACAAAGCAAATTGACAATGCTACAAAAAAATTATTCAGTTAATAAAGGATAAAGATGAAACATTGACAGAGATTAAGCAGATTCAACTCTCATCTCCACTGAAGTAGCAGCACCGTTGAAGGGAACCTTGAAAGTACCCACGGCAGCTTCACTAAACGTAGCTTCGCCAAATTTACTGTGCCCAATTAAGTTAGAAATAATTAAAGAAACATGCAAGCTGTCACCTGGGTTAAACCTGACAGGTATATGCTCATTCCACTTTGGAGAAGGACCTCTGTGTGACTTTGTCTTATATGACCGACCTTGCTTATCGGTAATTACAACCTTTACAAGCTTTTGAGGACAATCATTACCAGTCGTAACAAAGAGTTTGAATTTTGAGGGCTCTTGTTTACCGGTAGACGATCTTGGTCCAAACGTAGAGCCAGTTTGGGTGCTCATAGTATCACCTTGCTCATTGTTTCGACTAGCTTTAGATCCTTTTCCAGTAACACCTTTAAACAAATTCTTTCCTGTTCCGGTAAATCCAGATACGGCTTTGCCACCTAGGCCACCGGCAGCACCAACTCCACTTAAGGCAAGACCGCCAGCAGCTCCGACTCCGTTCAAGGCGAGACCACCAGCTGAACCAACTCCATTTAGGGCAAGACCACCAGCAGCTCCAATACCTCCAACCAATAGTTTAGCACCTTTGTCAGCAACAGAAAAAAAGTTATCAGCAAGGGAAGCATCTAATTCAGGAGATCTTCGGTACCAACCAGGTTCAAACCTCATACCAACACTAATCTGTCCACGTTTTCCATCAAGGTTAAGTTCATGTTGAGATTGAACGTTGGGTTCTAATGCGAGAAGATCTATAAGGTGACTACCCAGAACATCAGCAGCCTCACCCATATCCCAATCGTAGCATACTAATTTAAACACGTCTAGGGCACGGTTTTGAATTACGATATCGGTTTCTTCATCCCAAACAGGATTTAAGTTCTTCTTAATGACCTTACTCTTGTAAACTTCCTTATCGTTCGTCTTCAATGAAACGAAAGGATCCGATGAGCGAATATCACCTATGGGGAGGTCTTTTCCGTTATACAAATTGAAGTGCAACAAACCAGTGTTGATAAAGCTCTCAACTGGGTTCAAAAGCATAGGCACAGGGAGATAATTCATCGAAATTCTAACTCTATTCACTTCACCATTTGATCCTTGAATATCAACTGGATACACATGTCCCAAAGATTCGCTAATAAGTTTCGAGGTTTTTTCGGTATGCTCAGCTATAACCTTAGGATTTTTGGGAGAACCATCAGTTAACTGAAATGTAGTTTCAGAATATTGGAGTTCTCTAATCATAGATAAACCAAAGGCAGACCAACGGGGTGTTTTACTACCAGCTGTGCCGGTTTTTAAGCATGGGAAGGCGGCATTATCAGTGAAAACTCTTAAAGCAATTCCTTCTGTTTGAAGCTCAGCCGACTTAATAGTCATCATGGAAATGCCAGAAGGATACTTGGTAGCTTCACTAACACTAATTATACTAGAAATTTCAGATTCGTCATTCACGGGTTCAGCAGTAGTAATCTTACTTTCCTCTTCGTTGCCAGAAGGTTCATCGTCAGATGAAAGTCTTAGGCAAGGGCGGAAATCACAGTTTACCGTTAAGGTAGCACGGGTAGAGCTTCCCTTGCGGGAGACCAACTTTAATGCCTCAACCTCATCGGTACCAAAAATTCGGTTAGCCATTTCAGTTTTTCCAATCTTATTTGCAGCATTTTTGAAGCTTTTAACCGGAACTTTGACATATCCTAGGGATTTGTCGTGTCCAGAATCCTCATGATCCATTACTTCAAGTTCAATAACTTCAGTATCTGCCAAAACAGGCGCATACAGAACTTCATTCCAGACAGGATTAGAGTTATTCAATACGTGAACAGTTCTTTCAACAACCGATCCATTAACGAGTACTCTAACATAAGGATCATTCTTCTTTAGACCCAAGTCAGTAGAAGAGCAGTTGTTTGCTTTTATGGTGCTAATACGCATAACACCTATCAAATCTTTGAGGTAGGATTCGGCACTCTTCTCTTCCGTAACATTTACGGAAATCCAGGAAGATGTAATATCAATAGTAGAGGAGGGCTTTTCTTTGAGGGCATATGTTGATTGATTACCTTCAGCAGCAAGCAGTTTATTAAGTGGAATTACCGTACTTCCGATAACCTGATCAGGCTCCTTCTTAATCTTCTTGACAACAGTTATTTGTATCTTGGAAGTTTCGCGATTTTCAATATAAGCCATTGAAGATAGACTGACAGGAGTAGGTGATTTGTCAGCATACTTCAAAGTTTTTGATCCAATTTCTCTTGAATCAAGAGAAACAATGTACATTATTTGTGACTTTTTGTCGAAAGTAGATAGGTCAGTAAGGTTGTTAATCCTGTCAAGTGACAATTGTAAGATACCTTTAGGCGTAGCAGGAGGTTCGATTAGATTGCCATCCAATGTCTTCTTCGGGAATAGAGAAGGGAAAAAAGTAGCGTCATAAGCAATTGACCCTTGATTTACGGCGTTAAACAATAAGGGCTGAACGTCACTAACGAATCCATTCTCAACAAGAGACCGCGTGTTAATGTAAGTAGTACCAAAGGGTAACGAAGGGCTTTCGGGATCGAATAAAGATAACTCAAGGGGATCATTCAACGAGGAAACAACAGCATATATTGTATGGTCAAAGTTAGGTGTAAACGTATTTCCCCGAACAGGAGAGCGTCCATGTTCACGACCATTGGTCACAACTGCGACATAAGAAGAAGGTTTAGTAGTACGAGATTTAAAGTATTCATTGCGACGAGCAGAAGAAACCTTGACAGCAATCACACCCACTGGAGCAAATGGAGCGACACCTGCCATAAGAGAAGAAAGATCCAAATCAAGCATGTTCGGCCACATAGCCAGAGGAGATAGAATCGTTGTCATTTGTTCATGTAAGAATTGATTAAACCCGGGGATGTAGAACACATCAATATCGAACAGACTAAAGTCAAAGGGGCGAACGGTAGCAGAAATCTTTGGAGTGCTTAGTAAACTAACAGAAGCCGTTTTTATAAAAGGAAATTCTTCAGATAATCTAAAACGTAAACGAAGCTGTCCTGACACAAAAATATCTTTGGTAGAAACAGGAAGCTTAGCCATGAATTTTCCCTTACCAACCTTTACACGAAGGGATACGGCTGAATTTACACGACAATAAGAAGCACCTGTAATGTCCAAAGTATCATTCGGTGTGTAGCTAAAATCAACATCCATTAGAATCATATCAGGTTCAGTAGCAAGATGAGTTCGGATTCCGTCAATACGGGGTGCCTTTGATCCTAAGGTGAAAGAAGAAAAACGAACTTCGGGAACAAAGGAAGGAAGATACTCGGCTACAGTTTGCTCAACGTTAGTAACTATCATACGAGAAATCATTGGCTCGTTCAACATCCAAAGGCGCTGGAAAATAATGTTAAACCAATCCATAGTTTCATAATCCACATTAGAAGGATTCTTCAACATCTCGCGGACAACTTCATCACGCACTGTGCGACGAAGAGCAATAGCATTGGAACCATAAACGAATGTGCTAGCGGCGATAATAACGAGAAGGATTTGCCAGCGACAGAAAAAGAACTTTGATGCTAACCAACTCAAAATAGAAACGGCAGCTAATATTAGAGAGCTCTGCCACCACTGACCATTCAATTTACCAGGTAGATACATATCCAAGACAGAGCGTTCAACACGACCAGTGTTCCATTCAAAGATGGACGAGGCATCCTGAATAAATGTACGCATTTGCTCGACACTTGTCTTATGTAAAGATCTCCAACCAATGAGAGCATCAGCCTCTTCTTGTTGGGGATTCACGGCTTTAGCAGATTCGCTATTGGGTAAATTTGCATCCTTACCGCTGGGTTCATCAGGCTTTTGCGTCTTTGGTGAATTACCCACCGGAGGACTAATAACAGGAACAGGACTAGGAGGACTCGCTTGGGCAGCTCCGACCTGTACCGGTTCTACCTTTTTCACACTGGAGGAAGAGCCCGGATCTGTCGGTGGACTAGATGTCTCAAGAGTGGGCAGGGGAGTTGCCGTCTTGGAAGCAGGAGGAGTGGTACCCATTCGCGAGCCTCCAACCAATGCGGGTGACCCAATGTGTGCAGGTGACATGTTTCGCATACTGGAAGAGACACTTGAGTTTGTTGGTTGGCTAGGAGGTAGACGAGTGGGTACCGGAGTAGAGACCTTGCTGACAGGAGCAGAAGAACCCAACGGTAACTCTCCAGTTTGCGCGGGCGACACGTTTCCCATACTAGAAGAGACACTCGGATTTGATGGTTGATTTGGAGGTGCCCGAGTGGGAGCAGGCATAAAACTTTCGGTCATTCTTGCAGCCTAAATCCAATGTTAAAACGAGTTTCAGTTCTTAAAGAAGTACGACTTTGTGTAAAGGATGTCATAAAAAAAATAATACTTATCGACTCAAACCCCTTGTATAAGAGGGAAAAATTGTTTTTAAATAAGACGTAACTTCTTAAACAGTGCTTTATACTTACCTGTTCCTTGAATTCAGCTGAACGCTCAGGAAGCTGGGGTGCAGACCTTGCCTCTTCGACAATAGATTGAAACTCTTCCTGGGGCTTCGTAGAAGCATCCATAACGATACTTGTAGTATGGGATAGGATAGGATGAATATCTGAAGGCTGATCCCCTCCCATTCGGTTATTTCTCTCAGGAATTGAAAGCGAAGAAAAAGACTAGCAAATAAAGTAAACGAAAAGGTAAAAAAAAGAGGAAATTCTTTTTAGAATGGTGCCAGAAAAAGATGTGCAGATTATCTCTGCGGAAGTTAATGTATTGACTTGCTACGCGTAGTTTCACCAATGACTAATGAAACATTTATTTGTTAAATCTTTGTCAATTTTAAGAATTTCTGTTAAAAAACCACTGTACAGATAGTGATTTTCCAGTTTCACCAGGATCCTTCTACTTGGTACAAGTCAAGTAGAAAGCTTGAAATGGCGCTGGTATACTGATTCGTACGACAAAGTCATTGGATGCGCTGCACCGCTATTACAGTACCCTCTTATGCGAATGTGTATTACATATTTGATAAGACACTATTATATTTTAAGTATTGTTATTAGTAACAGTACATTATTGTACCGAGTATTGCATTACAACAGGTACCGAAAGCTTGGATCCTGGCAGATTCCTCTCAGTGTAATAATGCAGGGAAGAAACTCTACGAATAATTGAGAGGAAACCTCTTTTTGGTTGAAGCACGTATTCTGCAAAGTTCCTGACCGAACGACCTCTACTGTCAGACTTATCTCATAGAAACCAGCTCAATTGGGAAGCGACTACTTCAGCTATAAACGGCAGTCTTGAGAGATACCACTTCATACGGCATGAAACTTGCTTTTCTATATAAAGCATACCAATAACCCAAGAAGAAATATAAACTCACAAACTATTCTCGTTTTCTTCCCTTCTTTATTTACTTATCCTGTTCATCGTTCGTTGCCGTTAATCGGTTTAACGACATGTTGCGTACAGTTATTTGTAGGGTAGGGTTGTGCGTTGTGACTGTCGAAAAAAGTTTCGATACAGAAACTAACGTCCCTACTCAAATTCATTCAGCACCGACGTATCACCATCAAAATGCCTGCTCAAGGACATAGATTGTACGTGAAGGCTAAGCACCTTTCCCACCAACGCTCCAAGCATCACATTAACCCTATAACTTCCATTGTCAAGATTGAGGGATGTGACAGCAAGGAAGACGCTCAATTTTATTTGGGCAAGCGTGTTTGCTACGTCTACAAGTGTGCTAAGCCTATCCGTGGTTCTAAGCTCCGTGTCATCTGGGGGTAAGTATTTATCAGTTATGGAAATTATATTTTTCAGTCATTTCAATTGGCTCTCAATATGTTTCCAGGCACTTTTCCTTTTTCATCTCTTCATATAACTAACAAACTTTTAGTACCATTTCTCGCGCTCATGGTAACTCTGGTTGTGTTCGTGCTCGTTTCGTTCACAACTTGCCTGCCAAGACTTTTGGCTCTTCTCTTAGAGTCATGCTTTACCCTTCTAACATTTAAATAAAATTTGGGAGTCCTTTCTGAGGCATTTTATTGTTTATATATAGTTTGTTTCTTGCTTAACTGTATTTATCTACTTGAGTTTGTATCTTCGTAGACTCGTTCCGTAAATTTATCAAGTAAATTGGATATACAAAACTTGCATGTTGCACAATATGATGATGTGACTAGTTGACCCGTATTTTACAAACCATACACGATGCTTTCCTTTACAAAAGTGTTTTTCTTATTAACATCCCACTAAGCAAAACTTAATACTTACACACCCAACAATACCGATGATAGCGATTTACATTCATGGGGCCACTCAAAGCTATTATTGAACTAAAATATATTACTTACTCTTAATTCATATGTTCGTAAATAATTATCAATTTTTCCCCGCAAACCCAAAACTAGTCTGTTCAATGGATATTCTTACAAACGGTCGTAGTATTCAGTGTACTCAGGAACAGCTTCCTTAAGACCCTTACGCTTACGAGCCTCAGCAACAATGAGACCAGGCTTGGAAGTGGGATCAGTAGGATCACCACTCATAGAAGACCAATGGTCAAACACCAATTGAGGGAAAGCTTGACCACCAGTAGCTTGACGAAGCTCACCAGTGAAACCGAATGACTCGTTGACAGGAAGGTAGGCCTTGATGTTGTACAAGGGAGTACCAACACGTTGTTCTTCAGCGAAAACTTGACCACGCTTCTTGTTAAGGACAGAGTAGATACCACCCATAGCGTTTTCAGAAACTTGGATTTCGACCAAGAAAACGGGCTCTTGAATAATAGGTTGAGCCAAAAGGGTAGAAGCATAAACGACACGACGAGCAGTAGGAATGATTTGACCACCACCACGGTGAATAGCATCAGCGTGCAAAACAACATCAAGGATGTTGTAGCGGCAAGAACGCAAGTTCTCTTCGAACAAGGGACCTTCCTTAGTAGCCCATTGGAAGGCAGCTACAACAGAGTCCTTAATTTCGTTCAAGTAAGAAACAGCCTTGGTTTGATCAACAACAAGGTTAGCACCAGTGGTTTCGGGACCGAAACACCAGATCTTACGGGCATCACTAACATCCCAGCCATATTCGTCAGCCATAACACGAGCACGAGCCTTGAAATCATCACGAGGGTTGATCTTACCGGTCTCGATGGCTATAGAGAGTTCTTCACTCATGGGCTCAGCAGTCATGAAAATACGGTTGTGCTTGTTGGGAGACTTGGACAAGGCAGTCATGCTAGAGGTCTCGCTAACAGATTCACGGTAGGAAACAACGGGAGGAGAGATCTTGAGAGGAATACCAGCATGAGACTCTTGCAAGTCATTCAAGCAAATCTCCAAGTGCAATTCACCAGCACCAGCGACAATGTGTTCACCGGATTCGTTAGTGGTGCACATGACACAAGGATCAGACTTGGAAAGACGCTTAAGACCTTCAACAAGCTTAGGCAAGTCATTACCGTTCTTAACTTCAACGGCGACCTGGACGACAGGAGAAACAGAGAACTTCATGACCTTCATGTTGTGAGCAACTTCAGAAGTAGTCAAAGTACCAGACTTAACCAAGAATTGGTCAATACCAACCAAACCGATAACGTTACCGGCAGGGCAGTCTTCAATGGGGTCAATCTTGGAACCCATCATCAAAACGGTACGTTGGATGGCCTTGATGAAAAGATCTTCCTTTTTACCAGGAGTGTAGTTAGGACCTTGGATACGGACCTTCATACCGGAACGAACGGTACCGGAGAAGACACGACCAAAGGCGTAGAAACGACCACGTTCAGAGGTAGGAACCATCTTAGAAACGTAGACCATAAGAGGAGCCTTAGGATCACAGTTCTTGATACCGACAGCACACTCATCATCCATGGGACCTTCATACAAGGTCTCAGCACGGTATTGTTGAGCCTTCTTGGGAGAAGGAAGGTGAAGGACAATCATTTCCAAAAGGGCGTTAGCAGCAGGCAAGAACTTACGCATAACGACCTTCAAGAGAGCCTTACCGTCGAGTTCCTTCTCATCGGGCTTAAGGTTGACTTCAAGCTTGGTCAAAAGGGCGAAAACTTCGTCCTTACGGCCATTCATGACAGCATCGAAGATACGATAGATGGGATCCAAGATGAACATGTTGAAGGCACGTTGGTTCTCATTACCGTCAGCATCAACAGGAGACTTAGACCACTTCTTGGTCTTAGGGTTGAAGTAGCTTTCACCCCAGAGACGAGTCATCATCTTGTTACGATCAATACCGAATTTCTTGGCATAACGATCGGCAAATTGGCGGATGGTAAAACCCCAACCGTGAAGACCAGAAGCGAAAGCGACAGTTCCTTGGTCGGGGAAGACTTGGCAGTCACCAAGGACCTTGTCGTAGTAGGTGGAGATAACGACGTTGACGGATTCAACGACACGGGCAAAGTTTTGGTAAAGTTCTTCCTTAGAAATTTGGAGTTCAAGCAAAGCACGGTCAACCTTGTTGACAACAACAACAGGCTTAATACGTTCACCCAAAGCTTGGCGAAGGACAGTTTCAGTTTGAACACAGACACCTTCGATGGTATCGACAACAACCAAAGCACCGTCAGTAACACGAAGAGCAGCAGTAACTTCTGAAGAGAAGTCAACGTGACCAGGAGAGTCGATCAAGTTGACCAAAAAGTCGGGGTGAGTAGTGGGTTCCTTAACATCCTTCAAGTCGTCTTGAGACATCTCAGCAAACAAAGAGATGGCAGTGGACTTGATAGTAACACCACGCTCTTGTTCATCGGCACGGGTATCCATGAAACGAGCATCACCAGCCTTAGCGGCAGAAATAATACCGGCTTTTTGGACCAAAGAATCAGTCAAGGTAGACTTGCCGTGATCGACGTGAGCAATCACTGACATGTTACGGACGTTTGATGGCTTGCCCATCAAATTACGGACCTCCTCGGGTGTGAACGCGACCATACTTGCAACTAGTTTGGGAGTGCGTGGTTAGTTCTGGTTGTGTTAAATAACACAAAAATTTCGTGTCTATTCTTTGCTGTAAAACCCTACCCTATCAGTTTATGGGACTGGTTTTCCATCACTATAGAAACAACCGGGCAGTCTTTTAATACAATTTAAGATAATATCATGTTATTGAAATAATAAAAACTATATCATTTACAAGTCAGTATATATAGTACGTTAGAACAAGCACATATGCTTAAAAGTGTAAATAAGTAATAAGTAAGAAGCAGTAAGCAATTGCGCTTACAATGAAAGAAGTAAAGTCGTTTTAGGTTTCCATGTGATGTGATTTGAATCAAAACACAATCATTACTTTTGCAGTCATAATTTCATAAAAATCTATGAGTGAACTGTTGCAGGATTACCAAAGTTTTATCTTGCAATTTCAGTCTCAACATCAGGCTCACGTCCATTCAAGCTGAAACGTTTCTTCAAACTTCTCCACCTCATTTTCGCACCATCTTTAACCCAGTCGCCAGTGCGTACTGCCTTGTAGTTATAAATCCCACGATGCATACGACGTTCCAGCTCATTGTCATCTCTATGAAGTTGTTTACGTTCTTGCTCGTCTCCTGATATTTCACTATCCAATGTTTCGGCATCTTCATCGTCCATGACTTGAGAGCCCCTGTTGTCTTCACCTTTGTTGTTTCCTTCGTTATGTGCAGTAGAATTTGGATGGTTGTATGTTGGCTTCGGATTACCATTTTGGTTTACTACTTGGCCAAGTGAGATAAATTCACGCTCAAAAATCTGCTCGTCGTGATTCAAATCATTGCTAGGACCACCAGCGCTCGGTGGGATGAATCCATCAAGTGTAACAGTTTGTTCTACAGCGTTCTGTCCGTAGTCATTCATTTCATTTGGGTTCGACTCCGCAAACTGATTTGGACTTTCCCCACTGCCATTTTCAGTATTTTCATCCGCCGTCTCCATGGTGTTAGATCTTGATACTGGTCGCTCCTCATTGTTGGACCGCTCTTCATTGTTGCTGGAAGAGTTGTCATATAAGGGGTTGTTCATGTCCTTTACATAGCCTCTTCGCTTTCCTTGAGAACGTAAGCTCATAAATGTTTCAAAACTGGCACCCTCGTCATCATTACCAATGAGTCGCTCGTGAAGAAGGTCGAAACCACGTCGGAAACTCACAGTAATCGTTAGATAGCCAAGGATTTTGAGATGAGAAAATTCATCTGGATGTTCAATATTTACAGTGTTCTGCAAGATATGCGCAGGTTTGTTTGAAGTAAAGATGGGAATACGAATAACTGGTTCCTCGTTGTCCACAAGTTCCGAAAGCCAGAGAATCGCATAAACATTGTTTTTTCTGCGAATATGATTGCGGAACTCGAAAACCAAAGGGCTGCCGTAACGATATCTGAGCGGTAGACTCAAGCTGCTCCCATTAATCATCCAAGAGACTCTCTCCGGAGACTCCGAAGTTACATATTTTGTACTGCTCTTTTGCATGCCGGCATTAATCCTTACATAGGAGTAGTTAACCTTTGATACGCTATCAATACCTTCAGCAACCAATTTATTGTCAATAAATGCAAGGGTGCCAATATCCCATCCCAACAAATTACGTGGAATCTGAAGTTTTACACTTCGGAATAAAATAGACAAACGAATGCTACCATATCCAATTCCTCCTTCGACCGGGAACCATTTTGTGATCTGGGAAAAGCTTGTCAAGGTTTTGCTAAGCGGAATATTAACAGTGCCCAAAATAGAATCGTGTTCACGAAGTCGAAAGTTTCGGACGGTAAAGCATATTATCGTATTTCTCCAGTCTTTGATAAATTTTTCACTTCCAGCGTTATAGATGGGGTTTGAAGAATAAACCTTCGTCCTCGTCTTGTATGCCAGACTATCGTTGATATCGACACAAACGTATGATGAAGGTAAATCACCACCTTCTTCTGACTTTACATCTCCTACATCTTGAGGTGGAGAAGTGTTGTAAGTTCCTTTAACCTTTCCATATGTACCCCTAGGATGACTAATTTCCAAGTTCACGGCCTGATGAATTGTGAACGACAAGATGCCACTAGGATACTCTGGATCTGGAGGAGTGTGAACAACAGCATCTTCTTCACTATTACTCAGAGTTCCCTGGGGGTGTTGGAAAGCAGGATCTTCACGAAGAGAACGCGAGATAGAAATATCATGTCCACCAGTTCTCAATTCTTCTCTAAAATCTGCTTTAGGGAAATAACCTAATTGATAGTATATATATCCGGGAAGTGATGTCTGCTCACTAATACCGGTAAGTGCATCACGACGATCCATAATCTTTTCAGGGTTTTGGAACAAAACATGTAAGTCAACTTTAGTACGACCGACTACATCGTCTGGACTAAACCGATCGCTATCCCAGAGTTCGATGGACACTTTCTCACCAGCTTTAAGATGTTCTGGAAATACAGGAATTACGGCGTATTCTTTCCAGATTGGATTTAAATCTTGTTTTATGACACGTGTACAAAACAATGGTTTGCCAAATTTGTAGTACCCAATGGTGATATAGGCATCTGAAAGACCATTGACGTCTTGCTTGCTTAAACCCTCTGCCTTCTCAATATAAATGTATATAACACCAAGTGCACTCGTTTCCTTCTTTATATCGTCACCTAAAAGAATCTTAGACATATCCATTGTCATGTTCTTTGGACTGACATACTCGTTAGCAGCAGCAGCAATGGAGTCATTGACAAATTTAGAAATTAAAGGAAGTCCTAAGACGTTAATACCGTTCTCTGCGACAGGAACTGCGGCAACGTTAATTTGTGGAAGGCCCATTAGTGAAAAGGTAAGGTTCTTCAAGAAGGGGATCTCAGGCATTAGCTCACAACGAAGACGAATTCTGGCTACAAATCCTTTCATTTCAACCCAAATGGGCAGGGGAATACCAATTGTACCTTTGATACCAGGGTAGAAAACAATGCGAAGATGTATATTGGAAGCGTGGGCTGAACTGGTATTACTTTGGACTGGCGTCGCATGGTAGGCGACACAAACCTCGAGATTATAAAACCTTTTCGCCTTCTGTGTCGGTTCATTTTCGTTTTTATTTTGAGATTCATTTTGCTCCTTAAATGTTTTCTGGCTTTCAGCTGAGGGCAACGAGCGGATTGAAATAACACGTACTGGATGAGACCCTTGGTGAAAAGATGCGATACGAACGTTTTCAATGAAAGAAGGAATTGAAGCTTGCATAACATCTTCGATTTGGTCAATGAGTGAGGAGAAAAGTTCCGGGTTGATGAGATTCCAAATTTGTTCCAGTAGATGGTTCATCCATTCGGCACTTTCTGGTATGAGATTAAGACGGGCATATTCACCTCGTTTCTGTTCGGAACCCCACTCGGCAGCTTGGGCAACAGTCTGGACATGATTCATCCATAAGAAAATAGAGCATGAGGCAGCAATAGGAAAGATGATGGAAAGTAGGACGGAATGCGAAATAACCCAAGTGACAATCAGAGTAAACAGAAAACAATATAGCGTATACTGGTCCGTTTTCTGTTTAATTTCTCTTGAGACATACGACAGATCCACAGATGGCGAAGGAAAGAAGAGGATATTAGTTTTTTCGTCGCTAATAGGTACATCTCGAGTTATATCATCATGCGCTTCAGGGGGTGCAAGGTCATCTTGGTGTTGTTTGTAGGTAGACGGAGATTGGTTTGAATTTAAATAGGGCTCTTGACCTGCTGAAAGTCCAGCCTGGATTGACTGATTGGGTACAGTGTAATTTGGATCTCTATATGATTTTTGGTAGTCATAGTTAATATCAGAGATTTCAACGTTTCGTTGAGTGATAGGATCGAAAAGTTCTTCTTGACTGGATTCCTTTTGATGCTTTTCTGCCTTTTGCTTTTCTCGTTTTTCAGCACGTTCTTTTCTATCACGAAAGAATTTTGGGATAGTAGGAATAGGACGACGAGAAGAATAGGGATCACCTGTTGGGTGATGCTCACGTTCCGATAGTTTGGATGCCATTTAAAAAATAACTTCCTCAAAATTTTTCTTGAAAAGGCCCAACGTACTAACCGATTTTAGATAATTCGGTAATAAATCTTGTGGTATAGAAAATTAATCAATCTGAAACAGAGGAAGAAACAGACCTAAACGATATTTTTATTATAAAAAACACAGGTATGGAATAAAAGTACCACTTTATGCGTTTTGCAAAATCTTCGTTAAAGTAAGTAATACCCAAAAAAAGGAAAGGCTCGTATAAATTTAAATGATAATGTTATTGCGACGTTTGTTAAAGGCAGGAAAGACGAGCGGTTCTTAGTATACAGCCTATTTATGGTTTGCAGTTAATTCTCCAAATCAAATCAATGAAACTAGTCGAAGTAATTAATTTGATGCTTCATTTAATTACGTTGAGCAGATATGTTTTCATATTTACGAACCAGCTGATTTAAGATTTGATCATCCTTACGTATGTTCAGTTGTAATTTTAACCTTTGCTGAGCCGAATCGGTTACCATCAGTCAGCTGTGAGGAATTTATCACGATGTAAACAAATATATTTGTTGGAATATACAACGATTATAAAAGAAAAGAAGGCAAGGTCATACCAAAGATCATTAACGGTTCGATTTCTCATAAGAATAAATGCAAATGTACGTTCAAGGACAATAGGATGATCTAGTTCTAGTTAGTGAATCAGAGACAAAGCAAAAGACAATTGACTGAAACAAAAGAAAGACAAATACGTGAGTTGCCATAAACAGCAGAATATTCTTTACCTCTAAATTAAAGAGACAAAAAATGTTATTAGTGATGTATATACGTCTTTTCATCTAAGCCGGTTCGACTCTACCATTGTGCTCTCGTTCATTGCGATTTTCTCTTCCACAAAATTAGTTAACACAACTCCAGTTATGTCCACGTTGGAGGCCAAGTATACCCTAGCCAGTCCTTGTCTTTTCGTGGAACGACAGGTGACCAAATCTCGTCGTTGAGTGCATACTCTTTAGGTGGAAAATCCCAACACATCCGAAACCCAATTTGTAATTGAGATTTAGGATTATCCAAATTTTCTTTAGTGGATCTAATAACAGGTTCAGGCGAATTGGTTTTGTAAGTCGGTACCATACTGCAAATTGGTGAATTTGTACCTCCGCTATTTTCAAATAATTGAGGGAAGAATAGCACGCCTGCCTCATATGATTTTATCCTTAATCCACGGGCGGTCTTTGACTTCACACCCTTTCCTTCCATTGTCCCCCAAGCTGGTTTGCTCAAATTGGCGCTTGTTACTAGCGCCCATCGAATCCTGTCACCAGACTCATTTAGGCGAAGATACGTTTTGATGTGTGGAGCAATTCTTTCTCTTCCAGCTTTCATTGATCCCCATTTGTACAAATTATGATTTCGACGCAAATCTTCAACCTGCTCCATACTAGTCTTTCCTAAGATGTTAAAATGAATGGATGACCCAGATTGCCATCCCAACATAGACTGTTGAATTTGCCCTACCGTAGGAAATATAAACTTCCATTGGTTTCTCTTGCAATGAAACGCTTCCATCAATTCTTCTAAATAATCTTGCTTCGGACCGAACGATCCCATGGAGCTGCATTGCGAAACGCAAACATCCGTGTCCAAAAACCTCTTCCCTTTTTTATTTTCTTTCTTCTCTGCCTCTCTAAGTACATGCTTGAGTCTTCCGAGTCCCCATTGGGTTTCTTTATCGCCCATAAACTTTCCAGGTATAGAGCCAAGAAATACAGCACGAACGTTTGAGAAGTCATAATCTTTCAGTTTATTAATAAGCTCTTTAGTATGATTGTAATTGCTTAAATAATTTAAAAAATCTTCCTGAAACTGTTGTCCGATTGAATTCATTTCGCTTTCCAAAGGGCTTTCATCGTCCGTTTCGGCATCAACATCTACAATTTCAACATCACTCTTCATTTTTTTTCTTAATGTATCCTCTTCATCAACGGGAACAGTAGATACCGAGGGTGTTCCTCTTGACTTGGGAAACAGCAGCGGCGTTTTGTATATAGCCTGGGACATGCCAATCCAGTCGGGCTCAACCATGTTTGCCGTATGAATTACAATTTGGCATGATTCATCTTCAAAAAAATTAATCATGATTTTGGAATGATGGGTTCCCCACATGGGCACATACACACTGTACAGGTGGACGTGAATAGGACAATGTTCCTTTTGAGCAGTCAGTCTCGCCAAGCTATCCGAAGTTTTGTCATATCCATGAGTTATTCGTATATCAACCGTTCGGAACACTTTTGGGTGTATATTTTCAAGGATAAAGTTTAAGTCCACACAAAAGTTGAATTGCCATGTCTGCTTCAATTGAGGGCTCCCAATTAGTTGCTTTAGGGACAGACAGTGTACATTCTCCTCTTTTGGTAAAGATGCTATTTGATTTAGATAAATTGGGGAATCAATGGTTGGAATACTTTCTTCTGGAGATCCTTTTCTCTTGTAAGTACCCAGTCTTGACATTATTTAAATTTCACCCTTTTAATGAAATTAGTTCCTTTTCTTTTTAGTATGTAAACTATTGTATAATAATGGAGGATGCACCAAAGATATGTTTTTTACAGTAGCTGCTGAATCTAGTCTATGGCCAAAAGTAAATCCATGTAACACCTATGACCTTTCCAATAAGTTTCTTATGTATAATTGCTAATTGATAATTGAAGCCGAAAGAAAGAAAGAATAGTTCTTTGGTTCTTTTGTTACGAAACACAAAACGTATTGAAGGAACGATTTGTCAGATTTCTCTCGTGACAAAAAGAAAAATACGATACTTTAAAATTAGAACTTTCATTGTTACGTTTTTTTTTTAGATCACAATGCCTTTTTTGAGAATGATTATACCATCTTCATGCTGCTCATGTTCCTATAGTATGGTTTACATCTTGTCTTACTGTGAGCTTTAGAACGTACTTAGAATGTTCTTGAAAGAGAATAAATGACCAACATCGAAACAATCTCAATTTCAAAATTAACCAAAGTGTAACGAAAATAAACGAGAAAATATTATTAGTTCTAAAAATTCGGATGTAATATAACGAAAGAAAAGACCGAGGAAAACTGCACATGGTATGACATTCTTATGTCTCCAGCTGCCAAGTGGAATAATTAAACTTGAAACGAACTGAGTCAACTATGACAGCGGAAACAGATCTTTAAATTTAATACATTTTCTTAAGTTGTGAATTGAAATATTCTTCGTCTTCTGAATCGTCGTACACAAGTCCACTTCTTGAAGCAAGGCTGGCGGCCGGACGTCCATGAGTACGTTGTCTTCTACTCTTACGGACTCCATAACCAGCATTCGATCTTCGTAAACGCATTTTAGCTATAAAAATTTTCCAAGTATCCTTCCGATACGTGTGATATAACAAGATCGTGAGTATAATACCCAAGAAGATACTGGGAACAGCAATAGCTGCCTTCAAGTTACGCTTAGGTGCATAAAAGTCATAGTCTTCTGCACGCTGTTCGTGAGGATCTAAGGTTTTCTGTAAAGTGATATTGGGTCCAGATACAAAAGTAGCATTTCCCTCATCTACAGTTATGAGGTTAACAGTCAGGTTTTGAAGAAAGTCGCCATGCAGCCATTTATCATTTGGTTTAAGATTAATTTCTCCTGAAGGGTAGTATTAGTAAATGATCTTCGTTATATTGATGCTCGTTATCTATCATACCGTCTTTATTTTTAATTTTTTTATCCATGGCAATTAGGCCAGAGTCATTTTGAAAGGATAATACAAGCCGCAATTCATCCACTCCAAAGTACACAGGGTCCCAAGTCACCCTTTGAGGCTTTCCCTTAATCCAACGAGAACCAGGAGTGGGCAAGCAAATAGGTATGTCACTTTGATAGTATTTTTGAGGATGACAATTGTAATATGTATCTGTAGGGACTCCTTTGAAAGTCTTGAAAGGTCGAAGGATGGTTGTTTCTGCTTTCGTGACATGCGTACCGCTAGCTATTCTATACATTTTGGTAGGGGTCGCACCAGAAGGGAGTGCTTGAGATTTGCCTACAATTAAATTATGTTAGTAAATTTTACATAGTATTTCTTTTCTCTTAAAACCCTCCGATAATTGGACCTCCGTGCAAGGTATTTAACTTACTCGAAACTGCATAGCAAAGCTGAGCAAAGCATGCTAAGAGGGAGCTAAGGAAAACAAAATCCTTCATGACAAGCATATTTGGTGGTCAATTTCAATTCCTCTCGGTCATAAAATAATACTGTTGAAAACTCAACAAATAACTTCCAATTTAACTAGGTAGGACTAGCGAAAGTATTTGAATAAATACGTTTGTTCTTTTAGTTTTCTTTTACGAACAAGAAAACCATCCGATTTCGACGGGTTTATATGCCGCTTAGTGTCAAGTTACGAGTAGAGAGTAGACGTAGTTGTGTATATAATTAATAGTCGCATATTACGGTTTCAGGTAAATATGCATTTTTTCTAGAGTTTTTTATGGATTTTATAAACAGAATAAATGAGAATTTAATCAATCAGAAGAATGCTTCAACTTTACTATGTTTGTCTGAGTCGGCAAGTCTCTGTAACAAACCATTTAGTGACACAAGCTTTGATGTATGATTGTAAAATAATCAACGATCTTAAAGGCTAATACTTACAGTTAGATGGTTTAGTTAAATAATTCTTTATAGGGAAACCTTTTGAATATAAGAAAAGATGTCTTGTTTATTTCTATAATCTGATTGCAAATCACGATCTCTGGATATGCGCATATTTTTATTTAAAACCGCTTACAAGCCGTCGATCCAATTCTTTATGCATTCACATTTATCAAAACCGACTAAAAGGTTTTAAAAAATCAATTTCTCATTATTTCTTCATTTGATTTTTTATTTATTAAATAGCGAGCATTTTCTGGGCGCACAAAAGCATTTACCATAACGTTATTTAACATCCATACGCCCTTGAACATGACAGAGGCCTGTTTCATTTAGAAAGGTTTGATTTCGTGGCAGAAAGGCAGAGAGACACAGATACAGGTTGTATCAATGGATCAAAAATGGCTTCTCTCTCGCGTACCAGATGAAAAATCTCGATTTGAGATTGAATTGGAATTCGTCCAAATGTTATCGAATCCCTGGTATCTAAATTTCCTTGCTCAACATAATTACTTTGAGGACGAAAGTTTTTTGCAGTACCTTGAGTATTTGGAATACTGGAGGGAACCTGAATACGTCAAATTTATCATTTATCCCACTTGCTTGCATATGCTGACTCTTTTAAAAAATCCACAGTTTCGAATCGATATATCTCGAGCAGACTTGTCTAAGCAGGTAAACGATGAAATGTATTACGAATGGCTTGCAAAAGGTGGATATCAGATTCCCGTTGCAAATCCTAATCCTAATCCTAATCCAGATCCAAGTTCATAAACGTTGTCTGCTAAACAGTGGACCATTGAAAGCCGTGATGAACACATAGAGCTCTTACTCCGTCCCTTTTTGTTTCAGTTAGTTTTTAGATTTCATGTAATTTATAGTATAATCATTGAATTCTGCAAATGGCTTTATATAGATGATCCTTTCGGTTACATATGAGCAGGAATGATAGTTCAGGTTTGATAATGCTCCTTTCATTCATGGATGTCTTCGGCAATTCTAAGAGAAGAATATTTTATTTATCGTAGTCATTCAAAGCATTCAGAAATAACGTTTCATTATTGGTCCTGCTGTTGCGCTAGGCGTTTCTCTAAAAGTACGAACGCCTGCAACTGAGGAGGCAATTCCTTGAGTGAGCTTGTTTCCTCAAGTGACACACTTTCAAGCTCTTTTGGAAGAGCCAGCTGCTTCTCTAGAAAACTTTTTTTGGCCTTCCGCCGGGCTTGGTTATATTCCTCTAGGTCATCAGCGAATACATCCCACACACAAATCGAACAGCCACTTTGACAGCAGTTCAATGGTTCTTCCGGCTTCGGTGGAACTCGAATACCATTATACATTTGGCTAACGTTTCCAATTGAGTATGTACGTAAAGAAGCGGGGCCTTCTTCAACAGCTAGAAATGAAACATTCGCATCTGTATCCACGTTCAAATTAGGTTGCGGTTGCTTTAATAACTCTTTTGGAATTAGTAAGCTTTTCAACAAGTTCTATCGTCGAATCCTTACGTCTGTAAAACTTGAGATTTGGCTTTAATATTGGCACCTCATGAATACCTCTTGAAAACCAATTGGGACATCCTTTTTGCATCCATTTGGAAGAATAAAATAATACATTAGAAGCATTAACCTTCATTCGCGGATTTTGGTCGATTCACAATTGTTTCCATCAGATCAACCTTGAGTAAGGTGGAAGGTTCCATTCGCCATTGTTGCCAGTTAGAACACTCCATAGTTAGCCATTCAAATGATACAGAATTAAGAAAACTTCTTTACTTTTATTCAACGTTTACAAAATAAATATAGGTATTATTTTAAGATTCGGTTGCTGTTGCTTTCAATTCCTGTTCCCTTTCGCGTTGTTTTTGTTTCATTCGCAACATCGTTAATTCTTCGTAATCCATTGATGTTTTAGGTTTCTTTTCATCAAATATTTGCTTCCCATCTAAGGGCTTCAACCACTGAGCATCCTTAATGACAGAAGGAGCTTTTGCTGTTACTGCAGAATAAGCGGCGTCTAAAGTATCAAAAACAAGAATAGCATAAACGTATTTTTTGTCATCATTAACAGTTTTTTGAATTATAAGATCACGTATACAACCAAAATTAGAGTAAAAAGAACGTAGGAAAGATTCATCGACTTGGTTATTATACTTTCTCTTCCAACGAACCTTCACAGATCGATCAAGATCAGAGATTGACCGACTTTTCTCAGGAATTTCTTCTCTTTTTCTTTTGTTTGATTCTTCACTTTGAAACAACCTCTCTTCACGTTCTCGTCGTAATTTAGCACTTTGCTCTTGTAAGGAACGTAACTTTTCCCGTAAGCCTCTGTTTTCTAAATCTTTTTGTTGTTCAGAAAAATAAAATTCTTTTTCTCTGTCCTTTAACTTATCAGCCATTGTTCTCCTATTCAGATCAAACGCTTCTTCACGTCTCTGACGAGCAAGCTTAGCTGTCCGTTCAGTATCGTACGCTTGACGCGTCTTTGTATCTGTTAAAGCATTGTAAGCGACTTGTAGTAAGTGGAACTTCTCAGCGGCATTTGGATCATCTGGGTTTTTGTCCGGATGATACTTTAAAGACGTTTTCCTCCATGCGCGGTGAATATCTGCGTCTTGCGCACCCTCTGATATCCCAAGAAGTTCATAGTAATCAATTGTTTCTTCTTTTAATCCCATTTTTACCCGATTTTGTATTTTCGCCTGTAAACGCAATAGTCAATTATCGCCAAGCTTTTACTTGAAGAAATGTTTATGTGCGTAGTATAACGATTTGATACAGTACGCAAACTGACCGCACCGCTATCGCTAACATCCACTAAATTCAAGACTATTATAATCTAATATAATTTTATAATAGAGTTGTTTATTACAACATGTAAACGATGGGAAGTCATAAAGTTTTAAAAAACCGATTTAAATAAAAAAAGCAGTATTATCTGGTATATAAGAAATATTTATATAAAATACGTCTAGTTAAAATTACGAACCTTCGAATTGGAAGAATTGATTGATTCGACTTTAGTAAATCAAATTGTCATTTTATTGAACTACTCAAGTTACTGGATTCTCAAAGTACTCAAGAGAAGCTAACTAAGTCGAATTTAGATTGAATAATTTTTACAATTCCTTCGTTTATATACTAAACTAGATAACAATTCAGTGCAAGAACCTGACCATGACACGCTGATTGTTTTCTCTTTTACGAGTAGAATACTTGCAATCTCATATATATTTTTGCAAATACAAGCTCGTTACTGAAGAGAAATTCTCAATGCGCATACCATAATGAATAATGCATATCGAATTAATAAATTAACTTAGAAAACAATAGTGCTGAGTAATTATTAAGCTATTAAATCCCGTTATTAAAAATGAGTATATCTTAAAATTCCGTGTGAATGTGTGCTCAAGAACCTTCCCTTTTTATTTATACGAAATCAGAACACTACTACTACTACTATACAAAAAATAAATATAAGTAAATTACACAACCTTATAACGGCCGGTAGGAACTGCTCTGCTTGATCCTTCGAGACTGTGCTCTACACCCTCCAAAAGCAAGCGTTTAAGCTCAGTGACAGCTTGACTAACAACCAGTTCAGACGGTCCTTCAATCCAAAGATATAATTTCTCTTCGCCTGGTTCTGGGTTCTTTCCGGGAAGGTAAAAATTACCCCTCGTTGTTATACTCGTGCCAGTCAATTCTGTAACATGTACAATATTAGCGTTATTCGTAACTGCCCATCTTGCTTGTTGAGGATAGTCATTAATTTCCACCTTTGCTTTAAATTCGTCGGTATCACTTTTAATGATGGAAATTGGCTGTGACAACTTATTCGCTTGCGCACTTTGGCCACTCAATGCTCGAGCTGTTATACCGCCGATTGCTGCTCTAACTCTGTCAAGTGTGAAATCACCAGTAGACTTTTCAGGGGGTATATTCACCGAAGGAGTTTGAATATCTTCAGTTTGTTCTTCATCTTCTTCGTAATCTTCACCATAGGCTTTTCGTTGCATTTTACGCTCAGCATTTCTTGTTTCGTCCAGGCGGGACAAACCTTTACCTCCGTAGCCACCACCGGCAGCCTTTTCTTTACCGGCTTTAACTTTATCAAGAAATTGGTCTGCCAGCTTCCGCAACTCATCTGGAACATGTTGCTTACTTAAAGTCAGAGCTTTTGTTATATCAACAGCATACTTATCTTGCTCTGGAGTAATGAAGGTTACGGCAACACCAGTATGACCAGCACGACCTGTTCTACCGACCCGATGTACATAATCCTCCATATGATTAGGGCAGTCGTAATTTACAACAAGCTGCAATGATTTCACATCTAATCCACGAGCGGCTACACTAGTGGCTATTAAAACATCAAAAACACCAGCTTTGTAATCACTAATCGTAGAATCACGATCGTTTTGATCTTTACCGCCATGAATTGAACAGCTACTATAGCCACGTTTCATTAAGTCAGAGAATAAAGCATCTGCAGCTTCTTGTCTATCAACAAATACCAAGGTTCTCACATCAGCCTTCGTATTATATAGTTCACCAAGAAGTTCCAAAAGGCGCATAAACTTTGATCCTTCAGAGCGAATTTCAACTATCTGTTCAACCTCAGACGCAACAACGGATCTTCCTCCAACTGTAATTTCTATTGGCTTCTTCAATACTTTTCTGGCTAAAGCTTCCATGGCTCTTGGGAAGGTAGCGGAAAACAATACTGTTTGTCGACTTGGACGAACATTATTAATAATTCGCATTACCTGTGGCTCAAATCCGAGGTCAAACATACGATCCGCTTCGTCCAATACCAAATAAGTACAGCGATGTAAATTGCTCACTCGTCCCTGGTTGGCACTTAAAACATCAATCATTCTTCCAGGGGTGCACACAACAATCTCTGCTCCTCGTTTTAATTCTGCAATTTGATCTTTAATGGGTGCACCTCCATAAGCACAAACGGCTCTCAAATTCAACGCTTTTGCAAAAGGTTTACATTCTCGATGAATCTGAACAGCCAATTCACGTGTTGGAGTCATGAGGATGGCAATAGGACCTTCACCATTTCTCAAAGGTCTCTGATCACGGATATGTCGAAACATTGGAAGAAGGAAAGCAATGGTCTTGCCACTACCTGTCTTGGCTACTCCAATAACATCTCTTCCGGAAGAGATAGCTGGAATGGCCTGACATTGAATCGATGTTGGATTTCCATAACCTAAATTACGAATTACTTCCATGGTTTGAGCTGACAATCCACATTGACTCCAACTAGTGACAGGCTTAGGACAATCTACGCCGCGAACTTTGATGCCTTCCAAGGACGCACGTAGCTCGTCGACTTCTCTAGGAGTAAGGTGTTTCAGTTCTTCAGGTTCCACATAAAAGTCTTTTCGAAAATCTTCATAGTTCATTTTAGAATGGTCAACAGATATCACATCTTTCTTCTTAGAACGTTTAGCAGCAAGAGCCAGTAAGTTTTCCTCTTCTTCCAAAGTTTCTGATTGAGTTATACGATCTTCTTCGTTCGCATGAGAGTCAATTACTTCAGTATTCAACAAACCTGGTCGAACAGTGTCGACAGTCCCAACGAGGGATTCCATATAAGCGTCTAATGGGTCTACCCCATCTTCATCCATGGCATTCGCGTTCGAGTTATCCTGAACGCCTTCACGATCTTCTTTGTCCCAGAAGTCTTCGTAATCCTGTAAATTTAATCGTCGTGGAGCATCCTCGTCATCCATATGGACACGATTCATTCTTTTCACTTCTTTGTTGTTGTCGTTAAAGCGTCCTAATTCGAAACCTGAGATTCCTCCAGAAGGCATAGCATTCTTATCATCATGTATTAAATTTTTAGTGGGCTTAATATCAGTAGATGCATCTGCCTTACTAGCTGATTGTGCAGCTTTCGATTCCTTCCAAGCACGCACTTTTTCTAAGCGTGCTTGAATTTTGGGGTCAAGAGGCGGATTTGTAGGAGTAGTCTCATGTTTATCTTTAGGATTTCTAATTTCTTCGGTGTTATGTAGCCTAATTCCAGCATCAACATCACCTTTAGATCCTTCATTTAAGCTGGCTGAAGGAGGAGGCGGTGGGCGTTCTATTTTGGCTGGCTGGTCAAACCGAGATCTTCTTACAGGACGTGTCTGTTCTTTGTTTTCCTCAAAATTCCTTTCGTGGGCAATCCCAGAGCTTCGTCCACGAGAAGAATCTTCAGATATCAGAGGTGCATTGTACCGTGACGAAAGAGAGCTTCTATTAGGTGACAAAATGTCATGTTTTCTTTCATCAACATCATCGTACTTATATCGATCATGTTTCCAGCTATCCTCTCTGTGATTCCTACGTGAGCTGTGGGATCTGTAATAATCTGGTCTACTTTGGTGACTGTAAGAGGAATTTCGACGATCGTCGTAGCGATCGTAATATTTTGAACTTTTATAATTGTGTCGGTCTCTATGAGATGGTCGTCTTGGCGGCGACCGTGATCGAGTATCTCTTGACATTTTATACGTAGTGGTTCACTGCTAGTTTCGATGTTACAAAATCACTAGAGATGCCAGTAATAGCTCTCAATGTACTATATCAACTTTTTTTTTAGAAAAATATATGAATACAATCAATTTTATGGAATTGAATATCTCCTTATTCTATCTTGCGTTTTCAATTTGGGCATACTCATCAGGTTGCCATATTCACAGTAAAGCTTACCTATAACTAAAGCCAGTATTTACAAATAATTTTGGTTAAGAATTTAAGGAGAAGTTTCTCAAATAATTATATAACCAAATAAATTGCTCAAAATACAATTCTAAAGGGATTTATGATACATACCTAGAAGTACTTGCAATTAATTGCGTTTTAAAGGTTTACGGATTCTAAATATGGAAGTGCCTCTCCATTTAACACTTTCCTACCAACAAAAAATATTTAATGAGGTTATTAATGAAGACGGACTCTGTGTTATGGCACCCGGCCTTTCTTTACTCCAAATTGCAGCAAATGTTCTAGCTTATTTCGCCGTTCCAAGGTCTCTAGTTCTTCTTGTAGGAGCCAATTCTAATGACAATGAATTAGTACAGCGAGAGTTGGAAGAACACTTGGGGAAAGGGCTGCAAATAGTAAATACTGAAACCATGTCTGTAGACAAACGGTAAGTAAACAATCAAGTCGTTCGAGTTTTAATTTAGGCTAACTACTGAATCGTAGAGAAAAGGCATATCAGGAGGGAGGTATCTTTTCTGTCACCAACCGAATTTTGGTTATGGATTTATTAACTCAGATTATTCCCGCTGAAAGTATTACGGGCATCGTTTTACTGCATGCAGACAGGTATTAGTTATTTTGGATGCTATAACTAACAGATTGTTTTAAAGGATTGTGTCAACGGGAACAGAAGCTTTCATAATACGATTATATAGAGAGAAAAATAGGACTGGATTCATAAAAGCTTTCAGTGATGACCCGGAACGATTTTTGATGGGTGTTAATGCTCTCAGTAATGCTTTGAGATGCATGTTTCTTCGTCATGTCTTTATTTATCCTCGCTTCCATGTTGATGTAACTGAGTCATTAGAGAAAACACCAGCGGATGTCATCGAACTAAATGTCGACTTTACCGATTCACAAAAATCAATACAAACTTGCTTACTAGCTTGTATTGAAGCTACCGTTCGAGAATTACGGAGATATAATTCAGCTCACCTTGATATGGAAGAATGGAACGTTGACTCTGCTTTGCACCGAAGTTTCGATGTAACCATTCGTCGTCAACTTGACTCTGTTTGGCATCGCGTGAGTCCCAAAACAAAGCAATTGGTAGGCGACTTGTCGACGTTAAAATTCCTATTGAACGCCCTGATATCTTACGATTGTGTCAGCTTTCTAAAGATTTTGGATACTATCATTCTTTCTGTGCGGACTGGTGGTTACTCTGGTAATGCTCAACCTTCTCCGTGGCTCATGCTGGATTCTGCAAATTCAATGATTCGGATAGCTAGAGACCGTGTGTATCGTTCTCCCGCTGCATCCGCAGATGAATATTATCCTGTTTTAGAAGAACAACCAAAATGGTCTGTCTTGCGGGATATTTTACAAGAAATAAGCCATGAGAACGTACTCAATGAAAGTAATGACCCCGGTATGTTATCGAGATTAAGGTCTTTTGTTAACATTTAGATTCCTCAACGAATTCAATTTTAATAATGTGCTCGGAAGAACGTATTTGCTTACAATTACGAGACTATTTAAGTACTATACACTATGATAATAAAGAGTCCTTCAAGATGATGAACAATCGACTGATGGACTATTTCCATTGGCGTGAACAATACAGAAATATGAGCAGATCTATAAGCAAAATAGAAAAAACATCTAAAGAAAAGCAAAATGCACCTGATGTTAGCAGGAGGGCTGCACCCGCATCTAAACGACGAAGAGTAAGAGGAGGAGGCACAGCTACATCTCGATCAACACCAGAAAGCAATACTACTTCAGAAAATTTTTCGAATGATATAAGGCTGGAACAACTGTAAGTACGTCTCCCAATATCTTATTAACATATAGTTTACTTTCACAAATATCGAAGTCAACCTATACACAAGAAGAAAATGAGTCCTTTGAGGTTCTAAGCGATAATAATTCAATTTATATACATACTTACGACTATGAACTGGATACCCTTCTCCTGAATACTTTGCGTCCACGATTCATTATAATGTTCGATTCCGATCCCGACTTTATTAGAAGAATCGAGGTATATAAAGCTACCAACCCACAAAGGGCAACACGGGTTTACTTCGTTTATTATGGAGGGTCTGTCGAAGAACAAAAGTATCTATATACCGTAAGGAGAGAAAAAGATTCCTTCTCCAAATTGATTCGAGAGCGATCAGTAAGTAAAAAGAAATTTGAGAAAATCATTATATTAATATTTTTTTAAGAATATGGCTATTGTTCTTACTGGAGAGAATGAACGTTTTGAAGGCCAAGAAACGAAGTTCTTGAGAAATGTTAATACACGAATAGCTGGTGGAGGCCGTGTATCAGTCACAAGTGAAAAACCAAGGGTATAGTGATTTTATTTCTACTGTTTTTACTAATAAATATAGATCGTAGTCGATCTTCGAGAATTTCGAAGTTCCTTACCATCTATATTGCACGGAAACAACTTCTCTGTTATTCCCTGTCAGTTAGTGGTCGGTGATTATGTGCTCTCTCCAAATATTTGTGTTGAAAGAAAGTCTATCCGTGATTTAATACAATCACTGAGTAGTGGTAGACTTTATTCTCAATGTGAAGCTATGTTGGAGCACTATGAAATACCCGTGTTGTTAATTGAATTTGAACAAAATCAGACTTTTACTTCTCCGGTATGTAACATAAAGTTATTAAATAATGCTAACTAATATTATAGCCATTTTCCGATCTTTCGACTGAAATTGGAAAATCAGATGTACAATCCAAATTGGTGCTCTTAACACTTGCGTTTCCTAAACTACGAATTCTTTGGTCTTCTAGTGCTTACGCTACGTCTCTGATGTTTCAAGACTTAAAGGTGTTAGAAAAAGAACCAGACCCAGCCGTCGCAGCATCTATCGGTTTGGAAGCAGGTCAAGACTCCACTAACACTTACAATCAAGCGCCCGTTGACTTATTAATGGGACTTCCTTATATATCTATGAAAAATTATAAAAATGTTGTTTATAGCGACCTTAAGAATATACAAGAAGCATGCGAAGCAGACGAACGTAAATGGTCTGAATTAATCGGACCTGAATCAGGACGCTCATTGTATACCTTTTTTCGAAAGGAGTTAAAAGATAATGAATAGAATTTTTTTGTTTTAATAAAATATATTATACGGGTAAATTGGATTCTGTTCTGAGTATTAGTCGAATAGTATGTAGCTAACGCGTACACCAAGAACTCTCTTGATATATGCCCAATATAGACAATGTCAGAAGGGGAAGCAAATGCCGTAGAAAGTGCCGACAATGATTTTGAATCTCCGCCGACGGTGTTTCAATGTAAAAACTGTCTTCAAATTGTTGGCGATTCCAATGCATGGGTAATATCGCATCGTGAAATGGGTAGTTTCACATTGAGTGGTATGGTTTTGGAGTATACTGGTTTTGACAAATTTTATAGATTTAGCGGAAAATACTTTTGATATAGAAGAACTTTTACGAACTTCAGATGATGGACTTTGGTAGGTTCAGGATATTGTTTACTTCTTGCTAATGGTCAAGTGTATATTCTCTAATAAAGTGTACAAAGTGTAATACAAGTATAGGTTGTGTTTTTCGTTCCACTCCTAGGTACTTGGATGATATAAGGTACAGAGAGTCATTTCTTGTTTGATCGAGTTTTAACCGTGTAGAGATATGTATACGCTCACAATGGACAAGATTTCAGCGTAAGTCTACTAACAAGGCGTTCATTAACTTTATCAAGCTACGAAATAGGTGCTAAGACCGTAAATCCCGAAGGATTAACACGATACCAGGTAGATTTAGAGATTAAAGAAGATATATTAAAGGTAGGAGATATATATATTTTTATTATTTGCTAACTGAGATCGCTTATAGTTGAAATCTTTTTGTCTATCTTTGTATGAGAAATGTCAATCTCATTCAGAGTCGATTGAATCTGTTCTGAATACTATAAGTCGGTTGCCGTCGGAATTGAAGGAAGATCGTATTCTTTCACCTAAGCAAACAAAAAAAGGGATTAAAAGGACTAGAAAATAGTTTGCTTACCGACTAAGATTATCGTAAGGTAAGCCTCGGACATTCGTACATTATCGATTTTATTATTCATTATGTTGTCTATAAGGAGAATTTGTAATATCTATTTTTCACTCAAATTGTTTGCGAGTTCTAAAGCGTAGCAGGTTATGCTTGTCTGGTGTATGCTATAATTGCTTCGATTCGCTTAGCAAACCTATTGGTATAACTGCAAAGAAAAGCTTAACCTTATAAGGTATAATATGTTTGGGATTTATCCTTCTGTTAAGTGTGACACTCAATTGAGTCATCCTTGTATCATCTTAAACAAATTTTGACTCATGTTTAAAGCTCTCAACAAGCCCTTCTTTTTTTTAGAGATTAAAAATGTTTAGTTTATCTCCAATTTTACTCTCTTTGACTACATTTCTTTGTATTAAAGGATTCGAAATAGACCCCCATGATGCCTCTTCTGTTGATGAAGCTACGGGTTTGGTCGCGGACGGAATGCTAGATTACTATGCTGGATATGAGAAAGGCGGAACAACAGGAATGTTTCTACCTCCTGCGTACTGGTGGGAGGCAGGAGCTGCTTGGAATGTACGAGTCGAAAGGTGCTAGTTGTACTTGAATCTAACCGTTCTAGGGTCTTTTAAATACTTACTTAGCTACAGGAAATTCTACTTACAATAATCTCGTAAAAACAAGCTTGTCATATCAGGCGGGTGAAAATTCAGATTATATGCCTTCTAACTACTCTACCTCGGAAGGCAATGATGACCAGGCTTTTTGGGGTCTCGCTGCGATTTCAGCTGCAGAATCAAATTTTACCAACCCAAAAGCTAATGAGCCACAATGGTTAGAATTGGCTCAATCAGTATTTAACCAGCAAGTTACTCGCTGGGACAATAGTCACTGTAATGGTGGAATTAGATGGCAAATAACCCAATTCAATTCTGGATTCAACTATAAGAATTCTGTTACAAATGGTGCATTCTTTCAACTTGCAGCAAGGTTGGCACGTTTCACCGGAAATGACACTTATACTCAGTGGGCCGAAAAGGCGTACGACTGGAGTGTTAATGTAGGATTTATTCGGGACGATTATTCCGTATATGATGGAAGTTTAATTAAGGATAACTGTTCGGCCCTTGAAACGACAGAATGGTCTTACAATAGTGGTTTATATATGGCGGGAACGGCGTTTCTGTATAATTATGTACGATGCTTTTTTCTGTTTACTTCTAACGCAAATTTAGACAGGGTCTTCAGTATGGAAAACCCGGACAGAAGGGTTTGTGAACAAATCAATTGATTTGTTTTTTCGTAATGATGTGCTCTATGAGCCAGCTTGTGAGCTTAGTGGCTCCTGCAATTATGACCAAACGTCTTTCAAAGGATTTTTAGCACGATTTATGGTGTATACCGCGCATATGGCACCATTTACTCTTTCTAAAATTGAGACATGTCTAAGCAAAACAGCCATTGCTGCAGCAGGAGCTTGCTGCGGAGGAAGTGATGGTGTTACATGTGGTTTCCAATGGTGGTGGATGAATAATACGTGGGATGGTAAGTTCACTGCATTTCTCGAATAAATGTTAATCTTCCATAGGGCTTTATGGTTTGGGAGAGCAATTGTCCGCGTTGGAGGCAATACAGGGTCCATTATTACTTCAAAACCTCAGAATTTATAATAGTCAAGATGGCGGATCTTCAACAGGAGATCCTATGGCTGGATTATATACGCCAACGGTATCGTTTGCTATAACAGAATTGTCAATCAAAAAGCAACATTATATCCTGTTGAGTATAAGTCTTGGGCTTTTACTGCTTGTGCTAACTTAGACGGTATTTTTCTTTTATTAAAGTAGAGGTCGGATCTTTTTTTTATATCTTTGTCTCTGAAGGTCTTTGGAAAGTTTTTAAGGCCTCATTAGTAGTTTACCACCATTAATACTTTTTCGTTTGCAACGATTTAATGCAACTCACTCGCAATTGACGATCTTTTGGGAATCTAGGAAAATTACATTCGACGTTCATACGAACCATTAATGTCATTACAACTTATACAATTTGTCTTGTTTTATAAGCTACTTTCTTTTGTCTCGTTTCACAGAATAATATGGAATTTTTTAACCTAAGAGAATTTTTTCTGTTTGCACAAAAATAGTAATAAACAACTGTAAATAGCTTCTAAAGAAAAAATAATTAATTTAAAGGCACTGAGTGTGTATTCAATTAAGATCATCAGATTATGCTTATTTACTTAAGACAATTAGGAAAATATGAACTTGCTCAGTACCAATTGCTCATAAGGTAAGTAGGCATTTCAGATTAAAGAGACGAACGACCATCGATTACTATTTATTTTTGTAAAAAATTTATTTTTATTTGTTTGAAACGCTTCTAAAGCTGATGGAACAACGTCTGGTCTGTTTTGTTAGACTGGATTACTAACTAACGCGTGATATAGATTGCTATATCTTAAAACAGGAGAAATGTCGAAGGAATCGCTTCTAAGCACTCCTTTGCACGGAGTATATATCCCTGCGTTTTTAATCGTCTTTGGAACATTTGTTGTGAAACGCGAATGGATAGGTTATTCAGTCATACTGGCCTTTGTCTTGGGTTTTCATAAGTTTTGGCGTGGTCGTGTACGAAGAGTTTTGAATAGTAAAATTCAATACTTTGAATTGAGTGATAAAGCCGTTTTAAACCATAATACTGCAATCTATCGCTTTCGACTTCCCCGTTCTAACGATGTCCTCGGTTTACCAGTTGGACAGCACTTAACTGTTGTCGTTGAGGTTGATGGAAAGCAGCATTCTCGATCTTATACCCCTTTATCTTCAGATGCTGATAAAGGTTACTTTGACTTGCTTGTAAAGGCATACCCCAATGGTATAGTCAGTAAGAAGATTTCAGAGTTGAAGATAGGTGATAAAATTGGCGTACGAGGACCTAAGGGAAATTGGAAGCATCAAGTCGGTCTTGCTCGCCATTTTGGTATGATTGCTGGAGGTACTGGTATCACTCCTATGTTGCAGATTATCCGCGCCGTTCTTTCCAACCCCGAAGATCCTACTCAAATTACTCTTTTATATGCAAATGTCTCCGAAAAGGATATAATCCTTCGCGAAGAAATTGAAGCTTTAGCTCAGAAGGATCCCCGATTTACGGTAGAGCATGTTCTTAATAATCCACCAGAAAACTGGACTGGAGCCGTGGGTTACGTTACTGAAGAGTTGATCAAGCATCACTTTCCCGCTCCTTCTGCTGACTCAAAAGTTCTCATTTGCGGACCAACACCTATGGTTAATGCTGTTCGCCAAGCTACCGTTTCATTAGGATACGAAAAGGCTCGTGCAATCTCCAAAATTGAAGATCAAGTCTACGTCTTTTAATAGCGTTTTTCTTTTACTTGTCCATAGAATTACTGTCTTTGCGTGCTATCGCTACCTTTTTACGATCTCAAGTCGATAGTAAAAATCTGCATTTAGATGAAGATTTTATCTTTCCTGAACTAAATATCGCAAAAACACGCCAAACTTGCATATTGATTATAAATACAACCTTCGTGGCCTTCATTCTAAAACGAGAGCATTAATAGAATTTCGTAATCAAGCAAATGAAGGTGTTCCTAAAATCGTAAATCTAAGCACTCTAAGATATCTAAAGTAGAAATAGTTTCTAATGCAAACGTATTTATGAAAGTAAAATACGGGAGTCCACACTCAATTCTCATCCAACGATATAGAATTACTACCTTTTTAGACTAGAGCTTAATAGACCAATAAAGACTACAATGCGGATACCAGACAATTGGTGAAAAAAAATAAAAAAAAAGGAAAAAAAAGAGACGCCCAGAAGTGAGTAGTAAAAATAAATGAGGAAACCAAATTTTTTTCAAAAATACTTAAAAACTGTGTTATTAGAAATGGACATGATGCAAAACAAAAATAAGTCTTTTCTGTAAGAAACTGAATACAAAGGATTAATTAAAATGATAAAAACAACACAAACCAGATAGTATGAAATCATAAGAGTTGAAAAGAAAGAGAGGAACAAGAAGGTATTAGATATTGCCCTGTTCTTCCAAAACCGAAATTAGATCTTTCAGCGGAAATGTGTCACGGGGATCTAAAAGATGAAACTCTTTCGCAAAGGCAATGAAATGAGCAAAAAAGGAATTCCAATGGGCTTCTAAAGATAAATGAAGGATTCCGGCATAATGAGCATAGTAGATGTGAGCAAACACTCGAAACATTTGTTTGTAAATAGATCGAACAATTGCATGAAAATTAGTAGGAAAAGGAAAGCCAGCTTTTGTTGGGAAAACATTTTGGTCTTGAAGGCGATTTTCGATCCAAGCCAAGACATACTCTATATACTGGGGAGCCGGCAAAGAAAGAGGTTTTCGATTGTTATCCAACCATTTGTAGTCAAAGCTAAATAAAGACAGATTAGTTATATAATTATTCGTTGACTCAATCATAAAAGCACACATACTGAGTACCAGCCTGCATAATGGGGCATGTGTCTACTGTACAGAACGAAGTAAAGACATCATAAAAATGATTCAAATAAGTAAATAGCTCATAAACTAAAACGGAAATGTTAATACTGAAATGACATAGAAAGCAATAAATATACTGTTGAAGACACTAAAAAGGATATCTAGCGCTGAATAGATGTCATACTGTTTCTTTTTTCTTTAAAAAGAAACAAGAAATAAGAAATCATGAATGAGAATATGACATGTCACGCAAGCCCATTTGAAAATAATGGTTGTCTATGCAGTTGTACTTACCATTTAAAGCAAGCCATTCATCCAAATCCACATATTTCGGAAGAGATACGATTGTGAGAAAATTTCCTTTTACAAGGTGATTTCGAACAAATGGTTGAAGCAAGTAAAGAGGAGTTTGATTCGAGCTAGGAGAGTTTGTTCTCGACAATTGAGCAGCAGAGCTCTTCTTGAATGGCGATCCCGACGATGAGTTTCCTGAGTTGTAATTATTCTGATGCTTTTTCGACCGATTACTGCGAGTAATTCCTCTTAAAGAATTCAGCAAAAACATGGGAAAAGTGAAGTTGAATTGAGTAACCTCTGAAAGTAAATACCACCCAGATAGTGCGATGCAAAGAGAATCGACACGTACGATAACCTACTTAACGAACGCTCTATGTACTTGAGAACATGTAATTCATTTAACTATAAATTCCTTTTCTTCTGTTTTTTCTTCTCTCTTGTTTTTTTTTTTTTCGCTTGTGGATGATTCCCTTTGGTAAGACCTTCCAATGATTAATTTGACTTGGCGGCGTTTTCATGAATTTACATGGCTTTAAAGACAGATTTCGCCGAGAACACACGATTAAGGAGATTTATTTTCTTCTGAAAAGAAGTCTTATACAATTATGATTCTCGCAACAATAACGCCAACCTTCAATGGGAAGAAAGTTGTTTACTACTGCAGAGCTCGCTAGATTGTGTTAAATGAAATATTGTATACGACTAATACAAAAAAAGTATTATGGGATAAAACCTAGAATAACTCTAAATTGAAATCTCATCTGAGTGGTTGTAAAGCCAATCAGGAAAAGAAATCTCCCTTGATTTTGTTTTTTATGATCAAATCAGCTTGGTTGTTTTTTACTGCACACACCGTTTCCTTCGTTAATTCGAATACGGAATCTAACATGCCTTGTCAATAGGGTAGGGTTATAGCATATGTGACTGCATTTTCGGGCGCACAACTGTAGGGAAAAAGAACGACCGAAGATTTTGCTCTTCAACCAAAACGAAATGGCACCTGGACTTGTCGTTGGATTAAACAAGGGAAAGGCTTTGACCAAGCGTCAATTGCCTGAGCGTCCTTCTCGTCGTAAAGGACAACAATCTAAGCGTACTACTTTTGTTCGCTCTATTGTCCGTGAGGTCGCTGGTTTCGCTCCTTATGAGCGCCGTGTTATGGAATTGATCCGTAACTCTCAAGACAAGCGTGCCCGTAAGCTCGCCAAGAAGAGAGTATGTTGCTTGTTTTGTTTTATTCGTTCATTAAATATGCTAACCATTTTTAGCTTGGTACCCTCAAGCGTGCTAAGGGTAAAATTGAAGAGCTCACCGGTGTCATTCAAAGCTCTCGTTTGGCTCATTAAAAGCAATGTTATGTGTTGTAATAATCAAAAAGCATTACAATTTACGGTTTTGTTGAAAAAGATTTTTGCGGTGTAAGAAGTAGATCATCTTGTTTGTAGTATCATATGCTCATGTAGTTGAGTTCTTGTAGAAAATTTCGTGTAGTAGAGCGATACTTTAGGGAGTCGATATCAAACTATATTATGTGTTTTTTTTTTGTGATTAAAGATTAAAGCAGAAAAAGATTCTAGCGTTGTTTGAAACAAAAGAACTAAAAACCAAAAAAAATCTCTCGAGCCAGATTCGAACTAGCGACCAACCGGTATCTTGAACATTACAGCCGGGTGTGATAACCAACTACACCATCGAGAGAACTGTTGATAAGCTGCATGAATTAATTATATTTAGAGTCTTTAGATTATTAAAACAGTAAAGTAGGGTAGAAATGGGTTATTGTTGCTTCCTACATCAATCATTCTAATGATATTTAAATAAATGAATTAATTTTTGTTCACACTTTTTTATTTTGGTGACCAATTTTGACTCCTGCTTGAGCTTCATAAGGAGTATGATTTGTTTACATACGTGAACTATTAATAAATAAAATTCTGACCAGGTGAATTTGGAACCGATTCGTCATTTTATCTTTAGTTTTTTTTTCTATTTTCTTTTTTATTTTTTTTATTATAAACGGATTTTAGGAAACCTCAAATTCTCGAAATTTCTTATTTATGTTTAGTTTTACAACTCATAAAACGTTCCACACCAAATCACACCTACGCAACAAATTCTAAAGCACTACGGCACTTAGAGAGAACCTCTTTTTATGTATTTATTTTATTTTTTGAACAATTTCTCCTTCCTATAGTTACCGCCTGCCACAGAATTTAGTCAAATCCTAACATCCAACTTCTTATTTACTGTTCTTATTAATCTCTGTTTCAAATAGCTTTATAATTCCTAGCCTACCAACAGTTCTCTCGATGGTGTAGTTGGTTATCACACCCGGCTGTAATGTTCAAGATACCGGTTGGTCGCTAGTTCGAATCTGGCTCGAGAGATTTTTTTTGGTTTTCCTTCGTTGCTATAGAAGAATACTACTGTTGGCAAAACTAAAGAGCAGAGCGTTGAAAGAGGAATACTCCTCCTTTTTTTTTTCTTTCTCGTTTTTTTCTTTCTCGGGCTCCAATTCATTTCGATCAAAGTCCAAGTTCAGAGGTTTTGAAGAACGAGTTTAGGACGTTTCTTTCAAATATTCGAGCTATAGACAATCAGCTCATGTGTTTATCCTGATTGTGTTTAGTTTAGTTCATACAATTTCCTTTAAAGGTCCTAAAGCATACTTTCATGAGAGCTACATTCGACACTTCTCAGCAGATATCACGACGTTAAGACAATATTATATTATACCATAATCGTAATAGGAAGAAGACATATGTTTCCTTTGCATCCAGTACAGTGCATTCGTCTTTCTACGAGAGCTATTTCATAACTATTGATTTGTTTTTTTTTTTATTATTTCAAAAGGAATCCGGTTTTCTATTTTTGTACAGCAAAAAGTCGCTTCCATCGTATGGAAAGATATCGGCGAAAGTCAGCGGAAAACCGCTTCAGGAGATGCAAACCGAAGCAGTGAAACTGAGGTGAATCAATCAAGATAAATAATTGTCTTTAGACTAGTTTTTTTTATAAACTCTACAATAGTTTCCTTCCCTCTCCCATCGGTTCATTTAAGGAGCCGCGTTAAGCTAGGTAAGAATGCCTTATATGACGATGGGAACAACAAGCCAGGGATATGGTGATCATCGAAACTTACGCTTTTCCTATACTCAAAACACAAAAATAAAAGGTTGAAACAAGCGTTGAAGAAGGGAAGTTTACCAAAGATATAGGATATAGTAATACTAAAGGGATTTAATCAACTCAGGTGCCGATAGAAAGAAAAGAAAATGACCTCACGTGCCCCATATTCAACAATTCCTTTGTCGGTCAATCAGGAGTCTTACGCATCGCGCGCAAACTATGGGCTTCGACAAAGAACAATTTCAGAACGTGCCTCTCAAATTGTAGAACAAGCAGAGATATTTTTGGCGCCCTTAGGTCCCTATATGCCTGCTTTGGGTCGATTCCTTATTGTTGCTACTTATTTTGAAGATGCAATCCGAATTGTTACACAGTGGCCCGATCAGGTCTCTTATATGCGTGATTACCGCCGCTTCCGTTTCGGTACTGCCCCTTTTTTGCTTTTGCTATGCGTAGTCCTCATGTTTGTTGGTTCTACAATGGTGGTATTTAGAAAACGTCAAGTTTATGCTATTGGTTCTTTATTGTTTGTTACCCTTTTACAAGCTTTCGCATATGGATTACTTACCAGCGGTGAGATGTTCTTCCGAAACGTCAGCGTTATCGGTGGTCTTTGTCTCGTAGCTAGCGATACCTTTATCCATCGCCGTCTCAATCGTTTCGCCGGATTACCAGCCGTTTCAGAGCATAACAAGCGTACTTATTTCCAACTTGGTGGTCGTGTTTTGCTTATTTTCATGTTTATTGGCCTTTTAGCCAAGGAAGGAAGTGGCATCACCTACACCCGTATCTTTGTTCATTTGCTCTCTGTAACAGCTTGTACAATGGTTGTCATCGGTTTCAAGGCTAAATACTTTGCAGCTATCTTGGTTCTAATCCTTTCAGTATCCAACTTTATTATAAATAGTTTTTGGTCCATTCCTAGAAACAGCCCTCATCGTGATTTTTACCGTTATGATTTTTTTCAAACGCTTTCTATTATTGGAGGTTTGTTGTATCTTGTAAATACTGGTCCTGGTAAGTTCTCTGTTGATGAAAAGAAAAAGATATATTAGAACCGTTCTTCTTCTATCCCCTGCGCATGACTTCCTTCCTATCACCAAAAAAACCAGTATTGTGTTTAATGCTCCCTCTTCATAATCCTTGCCCAATTGATGGTCTCGTACTTCCTCGGCATGCTTGTCAACCGTAAAATAAAAAAATTACACGAACGATACCGCATGACCTTATGCCGCTTTTCAGTATTTCTTTTGTTGGTATTTACCTTTTTTTGTTTGACTTATAACGCCATCTATACGTATATCGTATTCTTATCTACAGCATTGAGATTTCATGTTGGTTGCTATGTGCTTTTATGATTCTTTGGCATCCACCTATTTTTATATGGTCTAGCTTTTGCTTATGATTATAATCTCTCTTATCCGACATACATTAATTCAACATATATATCTAAATTTCCTCTATTGACCATAAACCGCTTCCCTTTGAGGATACTTTTTATAATTACCGTATCCCATTGTAGCCAAATCTATTAATAATAATGTAAGACTGCATTCACTGACATGTGTGAACCGTATTCCGCCTACTTGATAGGTGATTACATTTCATGACTCGCCAATTCAATTTCCTCATTCAAAGTGCTCATGTTATCGGATAATCCACGCAACACAGGTTCGGATTTCAAATGGCCTCGCAAATGTACATAAACATGAGGACTGGCCTTTAATGGATTCTCGTTTACTGAATAATACAAACAACATTGTACAGGACAAGTCCAAATGCCTGAGTGCTTATCAGATTCCAACCGGACAGGATAGACTTTTTGCAACTCACAAAACATAATTTGCCGTTGTTTCTCAGCTTCAACATCCGAATATTGAAGCATAGTCAAATTTGTTGAATTCGATGAGGCCGCTCGTGGGTTGAAGGGTATAGAAGTGGAAGGAGCAGGAACCGTTGTCGTTACTGGGAGACCCTTCACGATATTTGAAAAGGTATTCTTCTTGTTAAGATACACCTCGTCCCAAAGATTAGGAAAATTACAGCGAACATCCGGATATAATTTTTTCCACAACTCATATAAGTAACTATAAATTGAGAATACCGGCCAGTAGCCAAATTCATTTGAGAAGTACTGTAAAAATTCGGGAAGAATACTAGTTAATAGATCTTCAACTCTATCTTGCTGCGTAGCATACTTCATACTTAGTAAACGCACGTATTGAGCGTACGAATAATCTGCACCTGGCAACCCAAGACTTATTTGTCTAAGGAGAAAGTTATACAAAAACAGAGAAACTTTGCTAGTGTCTATTTTCTTTAAGAATGGATCGATATCATCAATTTCGTTTTCCGACTTGCGGAAAGAATGATCGACCCATTGGATACGCTGTCGACAACGCTCCCGAAATTGCACTCTGGCTTGATTTATTGTAATTTGATATCCAATAGCATGTTTCAATTCGTTAAATAAAATTGATCCTCGCCAGAAAGGTGCAGAATACATTAATTGCAACAATGTTTCTCCATGCCCGACAATTCTTGTTTTAGCTTCCAAGGTTGTGGTATGAAAATTCTGAGCAACAATTTGGGATGCATTCTCAAGAGAAATTGAAGAAAAGTTAGAATTTTCTTGTGCTGCTTTGATTCCTTTCCACAGGGTGATAGCATCAACGTTTGGATCGAGAATCCGAAGACCAGGAAGCCAAGAGTCATTGTGAGGGTATCGTATAGGAAGTGTTTGCACAGAAAACTGTTGTTGGTCTATGGTGAGAGGCGCTGAGTGAACAGGTTGAACAGGTTGAAAAGCCAAAGAAGGCGGTTTCTGAGTTTCCAAAAGTTGAAGGCCTTGATTCTCTTTTTCAGCAACCGATGATCGCTTGGTATTTCTCCGCCGAGAGCGAACACTCTGGATATTTTTATGGATTTGATATATGGTATGTTCATAGGAAGAACGAATCCGGTGTAAAAAGGGTGATTCCGCCCATATATGAAGAGAATGACTGCTGGTCATTTGCGACAAGAGAAAACGAAGGTGTTTTTGGATTAATAAGATAGCATGGTATTCGGATGCACAATTCATTTTGTCCGTTACAACGGAAATGTAGCTGTCATAGTCTTGCAAATGTCCTCGTACCATGTCTTGCTTAAATTTATCCTTTAATACATAGAATAGTCTGTTTTTTTCCAAAATCTGGTCAAAATACGGTTGATACTCAGTTGAAGAAGACAAGATAACATATCGACGATTCAATGTCGGAATGTATATCCTCATTATTCCTTCTTTAAAATCGTCATTCAGGCTGTACATCCAGATCGGTGATATTTTGATGGAATGACCAAGAGGAGTGGTATTCTCTTTCCGACGTTCATTTTCCTGTGTATTTGCTACCAGTATTCCCGTCAAAGTAAACGGTCCGTACTCAAATACGTCCTCTAGGTCACACAGCCTCCCGTGTTCATTTGTTACAGTAATCTGTTCTAACCCATGTGTTTCGCGTTTATACAAAGACTTTCTGCTAGTCGGTGAAAGTCTCATTTTCCTACCAGCAACTCCTATACCATTAAAAGTAAAGATTTCCTTTACATAGCTTGCATACTAGTTTCTATTGGTCCCGCTAACATATGCGTTGTAAACAAGAGAGCCAAGTAGAATGAACAGGAAACACAATGGTAAGCTCTCGTATGTGGTTAACGAGCATGAGCGATGCCAATCCAGTTCATAGTCAGTGTTCGTTTCACGTGAATACGAGTCGTCCTATTCTATTCCCTAAAAATTTGTATAACTTCTTAAGTAATTTTACGAAAAGCGCTTTCATCCGATATGACCTTGTGTTTTCCGTGTCAACGATACTCAGACCTTTTTCTTCATTTCATACCTAATAACATACATATCTATTGTTGCGAGTACTTTCAACAGTTAGACACTATGCCTGAGTGGTTAAAGGGATAGATTAGAAATCTATTGCGGTCTCCGCGCGCAGGTTCAAATCCTGCTGGTGTCGATTTTTGGATTTTTTCCTTTAGTCATTTCTATGCATTAAAAGAATACCAACTGTTTTTATTTTTTAATTTAAAAACGTTTTAGTAACATTATTCTGAGGAAAATTGACTTGTGCTATTTTCTTATGAAGTCCACTTAGTGATACTGTACCCAGGATCGGTAACAAGGATAACGTAAAGAATCCACGATTGGTATGGTACGGACTTGTAACGTGCCTAGCTGTACCCCCACTTAAGTAAAATGTTACTCAGACGTAGCGAAGCTTGATTCAAACAACTTACCAACAACCAAACGCCTCTGAATGAAGAAGTAAACAAACCAACTCGTCGAATTTGGGGTTTAGAGCCGGGATATTACAGCAGAAATTGCTTAACAATAAATATCAACTTATGAATTTATGCAGAACACATCAAAGTGTTACCTGCCAAGTTCGTGTGGTGGTAGAGACGTCGAATATCCAGAGAGAAGAATAGAGAAGGTAAAATGCCTAGAAAACGGTTTCCGTGCGAAAGAAATGAAAAATCGTGAACGAAATTCGGATTTTTCAGTGCAAAAATCTAGACACCCTTCAAAGGTTTCGTCTTCAGGTAGACGACGAAGTGACCAGTTTTCAAAATTTGAATTCGATAACAATGCTCTTAAAAATTTATCATCCGATCATCATGGTTTTGTTTCTCCATATCCTCCCCGTCCGCAATTGAATGAAGTACAATCTCGCACCGCTCCACTTAGTCGACGTTCTTCCGATCACTATCGGCTACCTAGTCCTAACGATCAAGTTTCTTTTCATGAATCTTTAAAAGACCTTTTGCAGGCCTCTGATTCTGCTGATGTGCACCGCCAATCCCCCTTCTCAGTTACTGAACCTTCAATCCAAGTTCAGGAGTCTTCGTTGCTGGATCCGGATGCAAACGATTCTCAAACATCCCAGGACGTTCATCCTGCAAGAAAAGCCAGTAAATCATTACGCGTATTTGCGTCCTCTACGTTAAATACTAATGATGGCAATAATAACACCTTGCATCCTGTTCCTGAGGGTGATTCTGTTGGACGATCTTCTCCTGCCATCCCTGACCAATCCACAATTTATTCTCATCAAAACTATCATTCAAACTCTACCCCCGGTCTTCTTGAACCCAACGTAATTAATACAAATCCTCAAGATTCTTTAACAACCACTCCCAAGGCTTCTCGAGGTCGTAAAGAGGGATCCACCAGTTCAAAGACCACCGCTACCTATATTCCTCACCATCCCTCTACTAGATCATCTCAGCATTTACCTCTTTTACCCGATGCATCTTTTGAATTTGATCGTTCTCTATCTCGTCCTCGTTCTAGCCCTCTATCCACTCCTCGTTCTTCGTTTTCCTCCAATTCATCTTCTCCCCCAGATGAGAATCCTTTTTTTAATTGGAATGTTGATTATCCAATCACCGTCCAACTAGAACCTTTTAAACATCAAGTGGGCGGTCATACAGCTTTTTTTCGGTTTTCTAGAAGAGCTGTCTGTAAGCCGTTGACTCGCAATGAAAATACTTTTTACGAAACTATAGAGACTTGTCACCCCGAATTATTACCGTTTATCCCTAAGTACATTGGTGTTTTGAATGTTACACATACTGAAACAGATCAGAGTAAAGAAGATACAGAAGCTGGTGAAAAGGATCAAGACGCATCCAAGTCTTCTTCTAAAACCCACAAAAAGAATATATATGGGCAATCTCAAAGTCAAACCTGTGGTTACATTCCGGAAGTCAGTGTAGAACAGAATCGACACATTTTTCCCGAATGGATGCTGCCTGGTCACTGTCGATATGATACTGGAGGAAGCTACCATAACAAGTCCAGTTCTTTGGACGATCGGCCATTGTCTAATAGTACCGATTCTCCAGAACCTCGAAAAACACCTTGGGGTACCACGTTAATCAACAGAAAATTGCGTGAACAAGTTTTAAAAGAGGTTTTTGCTCCAAAACATGCTCGTCAATCACTAGCCTCTCGCTACAAGTTACGGAATACTCATCGATCTAGCAGACCCTCTGTTTTCAGAGATAACACTGTTAATGTTTTCCCTTATGATAATGTTCCTCGTTCTAGACGAAATTCCGAGACTGATCCCAACAAGAGTTTGTCCTGTAGCGTAGAGGATAAGTGCTACGACATGTGTACAGCTGTTGACGAGGAAAATGAAGAAATGGACTATGATCCTTTAAATAAGCAAAACAAAGGGACTCGAAACCAAAGACGATATTCCTCGGATGCTGTGTGGGAAGAACCAGAGTCTGACGAATTTCCCCGCTTGTCTGAGATGTTGGGCGACTATGAATGCAAACCAGGTTTGCCGAAGTCGTCTAAGTACATTGAATACTCTAAAAAGATGCAAGCCCAGAAAAATGCATCAGAAGACCCGATATTTGCTATGGATAACGAAGATTCGTTTGAGGATCCTCCTCCACTTGAAGCTGTCGATAATAATTCTACAACTGATCGAGCACATAGGACGACTTCATTTCCAGTGCTGTCAAAGGCATTACCCGAAGAGCATGAAAAATTAAAACAGCCGAAAGAGGATCCTGATGCCTTGAATAGATCAACTCAAATAGAACGCTATATTGTTATTGAAGATTTGACGAGTGGAATGAATCGTCCTTGTGTTTTGGATGTTAAAATGGGGACCAGGCAATATGGTATAATGGCTACTGAAAAAAAGAAAGCATCTCAAACCAAGAAATGTGCTATGACTACATCTCGTGTATTGGGTGTCAGAATTTGCGGAATGCAAGTGTGGCATTCAAATTGTCAGTCGTACACATTTGAGGATAAGTACGTCGGTAGAGATATAAAAGCGGGTGAGGAGTTCCAGCTTGCATTGATGCGATTTTTAGGATGGATGGAGGACGATGAGGATAATGAACACGTACTAATACATCATGTCCCTGCTATTTTAAGAAAATTGAGACATTTGGAACAGATTGTTCGGTTGTTGAGAGGTTCAAGGTTATATGCGAGCTCTCTTTTATTTATATATGATGGCGAGCCTTCGCCGAGCAATGGATCTAGTAGTTCATTAGATCATGAGGGCGCAAGTGCGAGAGAAATCGATATTAGAATAGTAGATTTTGCGAATTGCGTATTTGCGGAAGACAAAAATATGCTTTCAGATGCGACTTGTCCTCCACAGCACCCTGAGTCGTACGACAAAGGATACGTTCGAGGTTTACGCACTTTACGCCTGTATTTTTCTAAAATATACCGAGAATCGAAAGGAATGCATGTTGCTGAACGAGGATATGAAGATAATTTTACTGAGGGTTGCGATGAGCTTGGCGAAGAGCTTGACTTTCCTGATGAAGACCCTGCTTGTGGTGATGCTTCTACTTGAGTGTAATTTGATTGTTGGTAAGAGTGGAAAAAGATATCGACGTTTTTTGGATTGCAATTTTGTATATGACGATGGTGAGAAATCAGTAACGTATTGTCATTGGTTTTCTCTGTTCAAGCTAAAATATCATCTTTTAATAACTTCTAATGCGAAAACTTATAATATGATTGTATTTATCGTTGATTTATGTCCATTCCCCTCCTTACGTGAACGTTACGGACAAGTTGATTTCTTTTGGGCAGATATGAGAGTTGTAAATATATATAAAGTAGGTTAGGCTATGATAACATGAAATCTATCACACTGTCTGGTGATTTTTTGTAGCTTTGTTCGCATGCCCATACATTGAAGTCTTCTCTTTGGTAACATTGTTTCGTGTTGTTTTCGTAGTACTATCTAACTCTTACGCTGTGAGTAATTTATCCCTTCATTGGTTACTATTTGGAAAGGAAAAATCTATAAATTACGAAAATTTAATAATAGAACACGAGAACATTTTTAATATTTCAATCCAGGACTGCCTAGGAAATAAACTGATTCCTGTTTGGTGTAGTACTGGGATTACGTATACTGCCAAAGCGTGGTAAATGACCAATTCGGAGTGCAGTTTAAGGCGTGCTAAAGCAAATAGTGTAGAATGCTGTAACTTGACATTTCATTGATATACGCCATTTCTTAAAAGCGTAAATAAAACCTCGTTCTAATACAAAAGTTATTGGATTTGATGGATACCAGATTTTATTCAAATTCCAAAAAGAAAGGGAATTCTATCAACAGTCATTCAAGATTAGTGTCACCTGAAAAGCATGGAAACTCCAATTCAGCACCAGATCGCGAAAGGCGAGGTGAAAGTGCGATGCGTGGAATGAAAATGCATGATTTAAAATGTTTGTGAATATTGAAATCAATATCTATCTAACTGAGTATTAGTTTTGGTTCAAGAAATCGAGGATGAATGGAAAGATCTATGCCGTGAAGATGTAAGAATCATACCTGCTGAAGCAGTGACTAACGACATAAAACAGTATCGTCCTATATCTACTGCTCTCGAGTTACTAGATGAGGATTCATTTGGTAGAGATCACAAGTCTTTCTTACGGGTATACGATAGAGTGAGTTCTTCTTTGCAAGCTGTCGCAGATCAACACAAAGATGATTTTGCTCGAAGTGTGTCGGCATATGGAGAAATTATTGATGGGATACAAAGATGTCTTGTTAGAATTAATACTTTGAAGAGTTCGCTGGAAAACTCTAGGCAGCATATTGGCGTTGCCAACGTCAAAGATCTACAACAAGTAATGACAAGAAGCTCACAGCATCAAAAGATTATAGAGATCCTTAAGGAAATTAACGAGGCAAATGAAGTGTTTGAGACAACCCCAAAATTATTACAAGCTAAGGATTACTATAATCTTTGTAATTTAGTTCATCGCGTTCGAGAACGCTTAATGCATCCAGCATTCGATGGAATTTTAGTCGTTGAACAATTCAAAAGTCGTCTAATTGGGTTGATATCTCATCTGGAAGATGTTCTATCGGATGACCTTATTTCCATCGTCTTTCTTAAAAAACCTTTAGCTTATCCCATCATCTCTGCTTGCAGCTCTAGTTCTTTACGAAGTATGTATTTTTGTCACAATGAACGTGCGTTTTAACTTTGTTTAGTCTCTGAACCTCTTTTTCTACGTAATTTTTTAGCCGAACCAAAAACCGTTCTCAAGCGTGAACAACATGAACAACTTAATTATTTACGAAAGTCTTTATCATTGGGGGTAAGAAAGATGTAATGATACAAAGGTAGCTAATTTTTAGCTTCCAGAGTGTGTTGAGATGAAGTTTGGCCAGGATAGTTTTCGTGATCTGCGGATTATCTTAGAATCTCTAAATTTACTAGGGAAACTACCAAATGCAATATCCGCACTAAAATCTCGTACTTCTGCTGAGATTTTTTCAACTGTGGATACTGTATCTCGTGAGTTTATTTCAAAATACGCCCTGAGTACCAAAGATACTCACGGCAGTAACCTACCTGGCTTTTTCGCTGAATTTGAATTAAGTGCTGAATCGTGTACCAATGAGAAAATTTTGTCTGACTTTTTTGAAGAGCTGTTTCTAAGATTCAGATGCATCGTTATGCATCATCGCGGTGTTCACGAATACTTGATGAGCCCCGAAACCCAAACTGCTATAGGCGCTTCTCAATCCCTTAAATCCAATGGTGCCACTCATAAGCATTTCGTAGCACCGAAAAGCCCCGAAGTTGAAGCAACAGAATTTCAGCCTTTTACTTATGAGCCTTTAGTGCAAGCCATGGAAGGTGAATTGAGATTACTGCTTCGTGATTACCTGTTGTCAAAAAATGAAACTGCAGAGAAGATTGGAAATGTCGAACATAGCGATGAGTTGTCTATCTACAACCTTCCAGGCCAAAACCAGGTGGATAAATTATTTGATGTTACAAACGAGGTTGCCGTCGAAAATGAAAGTACTTTTCATAAATATGTTAGTAATTTGGTAACATCAGTTGCTCCCAGCTTTTTAGCTAAGCGCTCCACTGCTTCTGTTTCCACAATTGAGCTTTTTTCTGGTTCAAAGGATATTTCTCGATTAGCAGGTCACCCAATTTTAGTGAGTCCATCGATATTTCATGCTTCTTCTGTGCTTTCTTCTACGGTGAGCTTTTTAGAAGATGCAATCATATACCTTGAAGAGTATGTCAATTTTTCTATTAGCTTAAATATACTAACGGCATAGTTCACACTTCTCTCGAAAATTTGCGGTCAATTTTCTTACAGAATTTTTGCAAGTTCATTACGTACCACAGCTATTCCGTTTTATGACTAGTCATCTTGAAAAGATATTCTCTGACGTTGATTCTTTTCGTGTATCTTCGAATTGGCGAGAATATTCCAAGTTCCCCATATTTAAAGTATGCGAAAAATTAACATATTCATCAATTGCTAACCTAGCAGTGCCATATTAATGTTGTTGAATATTTACGAGATTTGCAGGATTATCTACCAACTATGTCCTTAAATCTAAATGAGTTTTACGATTTGCTAAAGGATCTCTTAAGCCGTTTTCAAGTCCGATGCGCAGAATACATGTCAGGTATGGTGGTATTTTTTGTAAATAGAGTTATTAATCATGTAGACATATGTCGATCCGCCTTGTTAAAAGAATACAAGAAGTTTGATGATGAACATGAAGATATCGATGACACTCTCCGTTTCCGAATGTTACATGATGATCTAATTTATCCGCAGTTAATAGGGCTTATGAAAAATTGCAAAAGGGATTCGACTAACCTTGATGAAATATGCATGTCTGAAAACAGGCGATTGCTGCAATACGAAGGTCAGCTAATTGCAGACAAGAAACTGCCTGTCTCGGTGCTTAGTGAGGATTCAGATTTAATCGAACTACTGTGTTACTTCTACAATTCTATGGAGTGGGTTCTTCAAAGATGTTTTTCAATTTATCTAGAACGGGACGATTTATCTGATATTTTGCGTCGATCCCAAGTTAATTTAGACGGCAGCATTATACCATTTTCAAGAACGGACTTTAGTCCCACTGAAACCAATTCACTAGAAAGGTTTGTTTACAATTTATAAAAAATCAAGCTGACCCTTCGAAAGTGTTTATGCAGATACTTTTGACAGACTTCAACAAACAAAGTTTGATGCGCTACTATTAATAAGAATGGAGATACGATTACGATATATGAATACTTTACAGGAAACTGTGACCCTCCCTGATTATGTCGTTGAATACAGAGGCCGACCCGATAGTTCTATTGTACATTTAAATGCCACGATCGTGTCAACAGTTTTAAAATTAAAGAACTGTTTACCTTCATGGGAGCACAAGTAAGCCTTAACATTTTATATTCATTCCTCTAACTTAACGTATAGTTTTGTAATCCATGGAATCAATGGTTTTTTAGATTTCTTGCTTTATGCGAAGTTTTACAAATTAGAATCCATGAATCGAGGCGCATGTTTGCAAATGCTCAAGAATATGTCAACCATGATACAAGTGCTTAAGTCTCTGCAACCCAAAGTGCAAGATGTTTCATTCCCAAAGGCTTCCAAAGTGTTTGGAATTTATCAGAATGGTGCCAAGAAGATTATTGAACATTTTATGGCTACTCCTTCCATTGACTTAATTCAAGACGTGAAACAAATGGTTCGTATTTATTACCAGAGATTAATGAAGGATGCCAATAAAAGTGGAAGAGAGGACCTACAACGTCAGTATTCTAAAAAAGTGGGTATGATAATGACCCAGTTAGAGAATGCTGTTGTTGCTGATCAAAAATAAACCATTGCGTTTATTATATAGACAGAACAAAGTTAATGATTCACGATTATTACTCGCGTTTGAACAAACGTAATACTAATTAATTATACATATCACAAGTTTACATGCGATGCACATGCATATTTCTAAAAAAGAGTAATTAATTATGAAATCCTAAATAACCCCCAATTCAATTATTCACAAAGGGTGAACCAATGACCATTATGTTTCTATACTTTACATATTAAGCATGTACAGTACGACAAGCAAATTATAATTGCATAGGAACAACATCCGAAGCTCCAAATCCCCGGCCACATATAGGACAGCGTCTTTGACGTGTTTCTATTCTTTTTTGAATACATTCATAACAAAAAGCATGCCCACACAGTGATATTGCTGAATTTTTCCAACGTTCAAAATTGCAAACAGAACATTTACACATAGCTCTATACATCTTCATTTCCTCTTCGGATGAAGATACAGCACTGTTGTTCAATTTTTGCTTTTGCCATTCATGACGTTCATTTCTTTTTTCCAAGGAATCAATATTTGATGATAGCATTGATGACTGTTCATTCAAATCGGTTAACTCGGATTTCGCCTTTTCAATTATTCCCTCTAAATTATTCACCTTCTCTTCTTGGCTAGCTATCGAAAAATTATGAGTTGCTTGTTTAACTTGAAACTCAACCGAGTGTCTTGAAGACGTATTTCGAACCTCCGATAATTCAGAGATACTTTGTTCTAATTTCACAATTTCCAAGGTAATCAAATGTTGAGAATGTAACATTTTAGAGGTAAACTCATCCGTTTTCTTGTATTTTTCACGTAATGCTTTAACCTCGGCATGTAGACTATCTCCAGATTTCATGGTAACAAAATATTTTTGCTCTGCTTTATCCTTTTCGAGTTTATATCTATTAATTAATTCTTCCAAGCGCAAATCATTTTTGTTTAAAACTTGTTTATTAGCTAGGCGGAAAGCCCGCTCGGTATGAGCCAATTCTTGAGTTAAGAATTTCGATAACTCTTTTTGAAAAAGCAAAGATTTCTTTCCATTTTCTAACTTAGTAGTAACAGAATCTTTTAATGATTCCGTCTTTTTCTTGGTTTCTTCCACCTGGAGATCTAGTTCCTTAAGTTTATCTACTTTTTCGGTTAAGGAGCCAGCTTTCTCATTTAGGCCTGCTTGTTTTTTTTCACTTGCTTTCAAAAGATCTTCTTTAGCTTGTGCAATTCTACGTTCATCTTTCTGAAGTGCGGCAATTTGCGTGTCTAAATCATACAATATGGAATGGTAATGTGACCTAGAAGAATCATCGAAGTTCCGTTTCTGTTGCAGAAAAAATTCTTTATCTTCAAAACATTCGTTATGCAATTGTTGAAGGACCTCGTATTGAGCGGACGTCAAAGTTACAACGTGCATTAAATTCAATAGTGAAGGGCTTTTCTGGAGATGTTCCCAGTCAACACTTCCAAGCTCATTTTTTCGCTTAAGAATGACATTGTCAATCTCATTCAATTTGGAATCCATAGAAGACATCTGCTGAGAATATAAATTCATTATGACTTGTTGCTCTTCTTGTAGCCGGGAAAGCTCTTGCAACTGAGATTGCTGCCCCAAAGCTTCACCAACAGAAGTACCGTTTTCCATTCCATTTTTTTGGCTTTCCGTTTTCGCAGAGGGATGCGAACTTACGGATTCATTAATGCATCGTAATGTGTAACTACTAGACCGCTCGGGAAGTTTAAGAGCACTATGCAGGCGATCTTCTGTAGATTGGATATCGTTCATTACTCTTTCTATTTCGGAATCAAGAGTCTCTTTACGTTCACTTAATTGGGAATTATCTTTTATGGGAAAAGTGAAAGCAGACTGAGAATCGGTTGATGAAGATAATTTCTCCAAGATTTCTGAAGTAAAAGATTCGTTTAAAATTGCTCGAATTGCAGATTGGTCATTTTCAAGCGATTTCTTTATATGTTCCATGTCAGGAATCTGCTCCAAGAGCGCAATCGACTGTTCAGTCCCAAAATCAGCAGACTCGCGATTTTGGAAAATGCTATAAAACTGTTGAGCTATTAGAGGCCACCAACTGAGGAGAAACGCGATGTGTCGTAATTTATCATAGAGTATGGTCTTTTGTTTTTCCAAGCTGTTGGATGACGCTTCATAACATCGTCGGCTTGTTTGTAGTTGTTCCAGAAGGTACTTTTTTGAAACCTTATTTACCTCATAATAGTCATCCTCCTGCTCTGAAAAACCTCGTTTTTGATGAAGTATCTGTCCTGCACCAGACTCATTTTCACTCATTGTCAACCAGTACAAGCATTAATAAATTATAGTTTGTGATAAATAAAAAAACCAATACTCGAAATCTTGTAAGTTTCGTAACGAGCGAATATAAATCAAAAAGACAGATAGTTCTTATGCGTTAATATCTCCCGAATTCGAAACGATTGCAGTATAATTATTTCCTTAATAATCCTTTTCTAAAAGTTATAACAAATCTTAATATTTAAACCAAATAAAACCCAAACAATTCACGTAAAATGTTTTCATCAACTTTGCTGAGGACGCGTAACGGTTACCTTGTCAAAACATTTAACGAACATTTAGGATGTAGTACACGATGCACGAATATTCAGCGCACTAATTAGTCTCGTTCCGTCGCGGTATTCTAGTTTCGTATTATCGAGTAAAGACTATGATATTCATAGAAATGTAACATTGGGGGATTTTCTTTGACAAGTTTATAGAAGAATGTAGACGTTGTGAATAATTTTAAAGAACTAAAGAATCAAAACGGATATGCTCTTTTCGTTCTTGATTTATAGTAAGGCGAGATGGTGGTTCATAATAGAAGCAGCACAAAGGGCAGAAAAAGAAAGAAAAAAACTGAAGATTCTTAAAGAAAATAAAAATTTCTTCTTTTGTTTCTCTTCAATCTTTTATTACAAATTGAAACTGTTCGGTTTAGCTGAAAATCCTTGCATTGTGAGTTTAGCTTGCTAGCCTCCATAACAATTATTCAATATACTCCATAAAATGGTAAGTGCATAGCAGTGATGCTTTGGAACAGGAAAGTTAACAGTTGTAAAGTCAGAAGGAAACGCACAGGAAAAAAAGATTGAGAATGAACCTGTCAACAATGAACAGGAGCAAAACGAGCCTCCTAAAAAAAGAAGGAAAGAAGCCCGAGCAGAAAAACTAAAAGCCCAAAAATTGGAGAAAACTCGAGAAATCGTTGAGAAGCAACGAAAGAAGAGGATTAAATTGGAAGACGTGTCCTTGAAGTCTCTGTCCAAATCGATGAAGGACGACTCAAACAGCTCTGAACTGAAAATAGAAGAAACAGGTTGTTCAAGTCAGACAAAAGAGCAGGAACAACTTGGTTATCAGATGGGTGATAAGCGGGGTAATCTATTATTGTACGCTTTAGATGAAACTGCTGGTTCTTCATTTACTAAAGAATTGTTCGGAACTATTCAACAGTTTCTTTCTGCTCAAAAGCAGGAACCAAAACAAACCTACTATCTTTTTGGAACGGATTACGACAAACGAGGAAAATCACTAATTAAATCTGCTGATACTGTTCGTTCACTTGCGTATAGTGAGTTGATTCAAAAATGCTCTCCTTTGTTTCGGTTTGCAAGTGGACTCTTAAGTGCACATACGCCCAAATATCATGAGTCCTTACTAAAATTAGAGTTGGCTCCTCAACAAGCACGTTTCGGTGCTTTTCCTAACTTTTCTATCCGTCAAATTGAAGCTGAGAATAAGGTATCCATTCCCGTGTCTGACTCATCTGTCAAGTATGGGTTTACAGTCATTATCGTTGTTGGTGATTTACAAGATGTGGAATTAAAAATCCCTGCAATTAAGCATTCTGTTCGTTTACATGACGGAATCATTCTAGTCCTTAGATCTTCGCTCCTCCATCAATGGTATTCTCTCAATAAGCCAGGAACATTCTACGAAATGAGGCTCTTTGCATTTTCTTCTCTTTGGGAGTCAACACAAAACCATTCCATTGAATTTCAAAAAGAAGAGTAAGCGTTTATAAGTCTTACTGTCTATAAAAAGGGAATAATAGGGGTTTTGGTATAAAAATTCTTTTGGTAGTTTAATTTCTCTATACAAAAAAACATGGTGAATTTATTTAAATCTGATTTTATTTTTATCATCAAACCTAATTAAATTGACCGTATATCAATCCATTTATTTACCAAAAATGAGTTGCCTATAGCACCATTCTATCCATTCATTCATTACTTGCTCATTATATTGTTTTAGAGTCGTTTAGTCGTAGTGGGATCTTTTGTACGAGGAGTAGGTGTCCAAGAAAACTTTGGAATTGAAGCTGTCGTTAAACGACGATGCAGCGGAGATTCCTTATTGGGAGTTGTAAGATAGGATTGGGCTACAAGACGCCTAGCTGCTGGCGTCAATGTAGACAGCCTAGAAGGAAGTCTAGTAGAAGTAGCTGACGTGGGTTCTCCGGAACTAATAGAATTTGAAGGCACATTATTATGAGCTTTTAGATTCTGAAGTTGCATTTCATGCAACTTCTCTCTTCTTGAAGTCTCGGGAATATAAAAACTAGTCGATGAGTTTCCGGATGCATACTTATAATTTGAGCCGATTAATGGATATCCATTGATTGAGGCTTCACGCTTATTAATAGTCGGCTCTGGCAAAGGTTCCTGGCTGGGTGCGTTGGCTTCTTTAAGAAAGTTATCATCAAGCCGAGTGGATGAACTAATGATTCGTTGATGCTGGCTTCTTGCTTTAGTTACAGCAGATTTCTCTGAGGTTTGAGGGTAAAACATTAACGAATTTTTTTGCTTAGAATTCCAAGTCTGAATAACATTGGGTCTTTCTTTCCATGCAATTGAATTCCTTGGCTTTATTTTTTCTTGAGAGGAGGAAGCTGCACCCATTGATTTTTCGTCGAGCTTCACACCATAGCGCTTTTGGAGTAATTCTTTTCTTGCATCTTTCTCAATAAGGAATAATTCAGAAAAGGAAGCATTATCTTCAGAAGTAAACTTTGACTGGTAATCAGCAAGTGTTAAGTCTTGATTATTATGCTGAAGCTTTTGCACAAGATATTCATTCTTTGGGAGTAATGCTACCTGTTTATGAACTGCGTCATTTTTTTCTTGAATAGTATCGTTTTCAAGCTCATTACCAAGACCTTCCACATCAGCTTTCATGTGAGAAAGATCTGGATAATAGGTTTTCTGAATTATAGAATTCAACCCTTCGATATAGTCATCTTCTTCAATAGCAATGGGTTTGATTTCACTCGAATTTTGATTATTTCCTTTTTTAATTACTTGGTTATTTTCATTGCTTTGTTTTATCAAGGACATGAATTAGCTGTAGTTAGCACGTTGAAGAAGTGCATCCATATGGTGTTCTACAAAATAGCTTGAGGGCACCTTTACTTGTTTCAAAAAAAAATGGTTAGAAGAAGAATAAAAGAAAGAATATTAGGGTTATTCATCTGAAGTGTAATCGCACAGTATCCTCATTAGAACCGGCAAAATTAGTAGTTTAAAAAAAATTCTTGAAATATTGACATTACTAGCAGTTTTAATCTTTCAAGGAAGAATGCAAACACTTTTTAGCGATTAAAAGGATAACTTTGTTTGGAAACGATATAGGATTACTTTTAAAAGTATAACTTCCATCACTCTTACTTTCCAGACGACTTTTTTATACCCATTTATACATACAAACAATACCACGTCCACTTTGTACTGCTTACAAGAGGATAGGTACGATAGGGAATATCAACTATCTAATGCAGGAAGTCCATTGTTCTATAAATTTTCAATCCTGGCCATTACTCATACGCACATAGTACATAAAACGAGTCCTTAAAGCTTCCCGTACGCAGCTACGAGGGCACTGAGCGACTCGTCTAGTCTGTCATCATGAAAATTCAGTGGTTTCTTTATTTCCAAACCCAGAAAGCACTGTCTAATCTGTACGTACATTCACATACACTAGCAATCAGTCTTGGTATTATTAGTTACTAGCTACTAATTAAGAAGCTGCAACTCATCTGCGCTTATTGCTATCACTCAACAGATACATTAAATTTGATTCTTTTATTTCTTCATCGCGTTTAAATCCTCTTAAATTGGACTTTCGGACATTTCAATTTCAGATACCTCTATACCACTCAATCCATCCTGTCTCATAAATATTTGGGTAAATAAACAAAAAATGCATAAACTAAATTATATTCATAGTGTTACTAACAGGCGTTTGACAACAAACATTATTTAATGGCACACCATTTCCTTACTAGAGAAAAAGCAGTCACATGTTGAAATTTTGGTGCTAGTCAGATTTTCAAGCTTTCCACAACGCAAGTTTTAAAAAAATAATCCAAAAACAAAAATGGCACGCTACTCTGCAGCTCCTGCTTCTGAGACTAAGTGCGCCAAGGCTCGTGGTTCTTACTTGAGAACTCACTTCAAGAACACTCGTGAAGTTGCCTTCACCATCAATGGCATGAACTTGAAGAAGGCTTTTGCTTTTATGAACAATGTCCTTGACCACAAGCAAGCCGTTCCCTTCCGTCGCTTCAACGGCGGTGTCGGTCGTACTGCCCAAGGAAAGGAATTTGGTGTTACTCAAGCTCGTTGGCCCGTCAAGTCTGTCAACGTTGTCCTTGATCTCTTGAAGAACGCCGAAGCTAACGCTGAGTCCAAGGGTTTGGACATGGACAAGTTGGTTATCAAACACATTCAAGTTAATGCTGCTCCTAAGCAACACCGCCGTACCTACCGTGCCTACGGTCGTGTTACTGCCTACTTGTCTCACCCTTGCCATATCGAAATCATCCTTACCGAGGAAGAAGACGCTGTACCCAAGGCTCAAGACAAGGTCGCCCGTGTTTCTTTGAAACAAGGTGCTAAGGCCCGTAACTTGGCTGCTCGCAAGGCCATCACCTCTGCTTAAATTAGATTTAGTGAAGGAACGGAGCTATTTAATAACGAATGGATTCGGTTGTTGTAGTTTCATTCGTTCTGTAAAGTTCAAAGTATTTTCATGGGTTTGACTTTTTTCGCAGTCTTTTAGTGTTTTTTTGTCTGTAGTTGTAGCTGGTTTTTGTAATGTAGAACAGGTTGTATGATATATTTGAACTTGCATACATTCAATTGGATAAATACTCACGAACAAAAGTTAATGGTATTGCACGTCTTATAGTTATGATGTCGTTTTCAAATGATTCATTAGTGTACATTGGAATTTAAATTATGCAGAAGTCATAAAAGACGATGTTGTAGTATTAAGACATTAGGGAATCATCATTGGGACTTTAGCGTTGCCTCTGGTAAAGCATGTAGTTTGTTAACAGACACACCTAATTTAAAAAGAACGACGAATATAAACAAATGCACCATTATCAGATAGGTCAAAAAGATAGCTCTGGTGCCATTATTCAGTAAAACGGTGCGTAAAAGTACATAGAGCAAGCGCTCAAATGAACCCATTCTTGAAAATGCTCGTTCAGATTCCCTTTTCCTAAAAGATGCAAAAGGGGAAATGTTGTTTTCGTAAGCAGTGGCTGCTTCAATCTGAGATGGATTCTGTAGTATTTCAGTTTGGTATTGTTCACGAAATCGCATCTGTTCGTATAAAAGTGTATTGCTTTTCTCCATTTCTCTCAATCTGCTCTCTAAATTAGCAACCTTCTCATTGCTAGAACTAATTTGGTTGACTAAATCAACGTTTGCACGTCGAAAACGATCTCTTTGTTGTTTGACAACGTCCATGATTGTAGAGCCGTTTTCGGGGCCAGTCATTTTGGATGTAGTGCTCCCCCCAAATATACTAGGGCTACCTCCGATGATGGAAGAAGTAGGAGAAAGGCGACCACTAGATTCACGATAACTGCTATTAGGATAGTACGTGCTCCCTTCAGTGCTTAAAGAGGCCAGTTCAGATTCCAGTCTTTGCAAGGAAGCTTTTTGCTCACGATTAGCTTTCTCCAAGCTCCCATTGCGTGCTTTTTCATTGGCAAGCTTCTGCTGTAAAGACGCTTCTTGGGTTCTAAGCTTAGAGAGCTCATTAGATAGTTCTTTTTCACGTCTGAGGATTTGAGCTTCCAATGAAGTTGACTCAGTTAAGGGAGAGTCTGCATTTAACTCAATTTGTTTCAAAACAGAAAGCTCCCTTTTTAGCTCTTCATAGTCCGAATAGCTTTTCAGAGTTTCTATTTGGCTTTGAATAATTGCCTGCTTCTCCTCGAGTTGCTTTGTAAGATCTGATTGTGCATTTCGAAAAGCATTCGACTCATTTTGGGAGGATTGACGAATTTCTTCAAGCTCAGCGGTGAGACTGCGATTTCTTGATTCCATGAAATCAAGATGCTCCTTCATTTTTTTATCGACATTCTCATTTTCAAGTTTTGGCTCATCAGAATTCTGTTTTAACCTTTCATTTTCGCTTATTAAGGAGCCAATTGACCTATTTGCTTCATCAAGCTCATTTAGCAGGCTTTGATATTCCGAACTCTTGATAATACTCTCCTCCGATGGGGGTTCTAACTGTCCGAACTGAAGAGCATGATCAATCTGAGTAGCTTGTAAGTCACGGACTTTCTTGTTCAGCTGGTTAATTCTCTCAGTGTTCTCTTGTTCAGAATCCTTGTGCAGCTTTTCTTTTTCTAAAAACTTTTTCTCATACTCCTGAACGGATTTCGAGACTCTTTTTTGTACTTCTGCATCAACAGAATCCTTTGTTTTTTGTAATTCTTGCCGCAAATTTCGAACTTCAGTCGATAATGACTCCTTTTGCTTCAATTCTTCTCTTAGTTTCCTTTTTTCTTCCTCTTTAGATTCCAATTCTTGCTTAATTTGATCAATTTCAGCCGCCTGCTCCAATAGAGGATAGGGATCTGGAAAATCTCCCAACGATTCGTACATCTGAAAAAATATTGATTCTGCATATTTTGCGCGCTTCGTGAGGGAATCAATTCCTCCTTGATAGAGTTTCAAAAGGGATTTTATCTCGTTCAGTTTGACATCGTCTGGTTGTTTTTTGAATTCTGTTAAAAAGCAATGTGTGTGAGCATACCATTATTGCATGACATCGTCGCTATATTTTATACCTTTAGTTTTTGAAGACAGATCTTTTCTTTCTTCTAAAGAAACCTTTCGTGTCTTTTCTACTTCCTCTGCCGCTAAATCCGATTCTTTTTGTAGTTCCTCAAATCGGGAATCTGTTTTATGGTTAATATTCCATTCAAGAGTATACCTGATCACATGCCTTTCCAAACGTCAAGTAATCTTTGAAGTACTGCATCTGATACAACAGCCATCTTGGCTGTCTTTACATCCAAAATAAATATGGACTAGTAGTGATTGCTTGTACACCGCGTAACTTCCTGGCTTTTAAATAGTGAAGTATTCGGTAGCGCTCTTTAATAGGTAAGTTAATGTTGGAAACTGATACATGAGACTTAATACTCTTTGTTTTATAATTTGATTTTCTTTTTATTTAATAAGAAAAACTTCTTTAAAAGCAGGCTTGGATGGCTTATAATGGTTAGCAACATCCGGTGATTTATCAAAAATGAATATTGCTTCAACGAACATAGTTAGATTTGGACTTTGTCGACGTTTTTCCTATGGTTAAAATTAACATTTCATCACGAAATATAGCTAAACTAGGTCGTTTAGTGACAAACAGTTAATATTTCACAGGTATTTGTTTACTACAGTAATGCGCTGGGAATTGTTGAACCACCAATGCTACTTACCGAGAAATGCTGTGTCATTGAAGTTTACTTATAGAAGGAAATACGACAATTCTTCTTTAATTTATAGACTATTTTTGAGCTTTTTTATTCATGTGACTAAAGACTAATGTCGGATATATATCTTAACAGTTATGATCTCGATAGTGAGTTGAAGAACCAAATATCTACTGTAGCTCTATATGGTATGGTCCTAGGGTGAAGAATCTTGAAGCTAATTTTCTAGATGATCACGCTTATTTTGGTACAAAGCAAGGATCGATATTTGTTTACGAGTACTCTGAGCTCAAGGTTGGTTTGGTAGGCGTTGCAATTTCATACTAATTCGGAGTTGATAGGTTAAGAACCCTTGCGTGTTTATAAAGTCTATTGCTTTATCTTCCAAATCGGCTGTCAAACGAATATTTTGTATTCCCTTTCTTGATGCTATCCTTGTTCATCAAGGTAAGTAACCTTAAGCACCGATGATTACTGACGCGCCATACCTAGATGATCGAGCATTTTTTTGTCATGCTACAACTCTTGAATTGGTCTATCCATCCTCTTCTCTCGATCGTGTCGTTGAGATTTGTCACGGTGGACACTCAATTGAAGAAAAGTCTAGCTACCTTGTGGTTACAAATTCTCACCTTCGACTTTTGTCACTACAAAAAGATGGCACAATATTTCTTCGTAACGTGTGTATTTCTTTTTTCAGATTTCCTTATACTGACCATTTCAGGAATTGAAATATCCTAATGTACAAACAGCAGCGGTCCTTGGGAACATAGTTTGTCTGGTGACTGATCAATCCTTCGAGCTTGTAGACATCCTTACAAGCGAAAGTATTCCTCTTTTTCCTATAATAAAATGTGATTCAGAAAAGAACGAACTCTCATACAAGCCAATAATTGTTAGTCAAAATAATGAATTTCTCTTGATCACCGGAAGTCCAAAAGATGCCATTGGACTGTTTGTTGACATCAATGGGAACGTTACGAAAAGCACTTTGACATTCTCATTCTATCCTAAAGACGTAGTTGCTACTCCTCATTATGTCTTTGCTCTAGGCCCTAGCATGTTACAAATCATTGATGCCAAGAGTTTGCAACCTGTTAAAAATCTCACTTTCGATGGCGAAGAGCAAAGTTTGTCACTAATTTCCTTTACGTCCGATATTTACTTCTGTGACGAAAAAATAGTAAAGAAATTCCTCATTACTTCTAGACGCGGAAACCCATTGGAAGAATCCTCCTCGGCAAGGATTGAGAAATGCTGTTTATTAAAGCCCATTATTCTGTTTGCATCAAAAGAAACTTGGGGTTTCGGTACCGAGTCATCCTATGTCGAGCGATTAGAAATGAGCATAACTTCCGGCGAAATTGAAGCTCCTCTCCGTCGAATGAGCAAACGGCTCAAAAGTCCTGAAAAGTATCATATAGACCATGAGGCTGCTACTTTACAGTACACATATTTAGAGCAAGTGGCAGCTCTACAATATTGGAAACAAGGACAGTACGAAAACTCTTTGTCTTTACTTGAAACCTCAAAAGTCGATCCAAGGGTAATAATATCTTTATATCCCGATGTATATAATGGTCGCATTAATTATAGTACTTTCCAAGGAATACAAGAGTTTCTTGAGAGTTTCTCTCCAGTAAATGAAGCTATCGTTTCAATGCTATCTTTAAATGATCTCTTCCGAGAGACTGATGACTATACCCAAAAACAAATGATTGAGATCACAAAGGAAAATGCATACATTATGTTGATGCGCTACTTAAAAAACTATAAACGAAATGTCAATTTACCCGAGTATTTTATATCGTCAAAAAGCGAGATTGCTTTTGTTGTGGACCATGTATTACTGAATTTATATTTGAATATGGAAGATACGACAGAAGGAACTAAAGGTGCTGAAGAACTCATTGAGGCTGGCCTGACAGACCCGGATGACATACAACGTTTACTTTCTGAAAAGAATGAGAATTATTTGCTGGCAATACTTCTGACGGGAATCCATAAAGACTCTGAAGCGTTACAGTTATGGAAAAACCTGGTTCTAGGGGAAATACACGACAAACGATCTCAAAATGAATTAAGCAAAATGAGAATATGTCTAATGAAAGCTATCGATATTTCTCTTTTTTGGAAATATGCCACATGGTTATGTGCTCAAGACACCGGTGAAGGAACCAAACTTTTACTAGACAAAACGCATGATGGTTCAATATCCGGTGACGACGTCTTAAGTAACTTGAGTACATCCAACGACAATGTCCTAATAGAATATTTGATCAAGTCAAATTCTGTAACACATCACGAGTTGTTATTAGAGCTTTGCGTGAACAAATTACTAAATGGCTTTGTGAAACATGAAGAATTTCGGATTCGTTTGGAAGCTTTCATCGATAATTATCGAAGACTTCCTTGTTTGGAAAAACCAATATTTTCGCAATATGTCGATAGTCATTTTGGTGATATGACTGACTGTGATAATCATCTCTCATTTTATTATTTGTATTCTATAGGCTTAATGGAAAAGTTAGATGATGAAGAACTTTCAAAGTTTGAGCTATACTTACAAAATGATTCGTCAAAACGGTTGAGTTTATTTCCTCAGGTACAGCATACGCTTTGCCATAAAAAGGGTAAATATGAGGAGGCGTTGTCCGTCCTGATAAATAATGTGAATGATTATAAAGGTGCAGAACTATATTGCCAGAAAATTGAAAGTGTATGCTCTGCTTGTTGGCACACCCTTTTAGAAAAAAGCGTTTTAACTGGACCGGCATGCAGTGTCTATATTCAAGATTTGTTACATCGAAGAGCATCATATTATTCAATTCTTTTTGTGACAAATACAATCCCGAACGATTGGAACCTCGATTCCGTCGCAGATTATTTGCGTGTCCTTCAAAGAAAGAATGCACAACATTTGCATGAATCTCACGTAAAGGCCTCTTTGATAAAAACTGTATCAAGACAAACAGAATCTTTATTTTTGGCCGTAAATCGAAGAAATGTAACGTTAAAGAAGCCGCCAAATCACAACAATGTCTAATGAATCATCATCACATTGTTGTACCAAATTATTTAGCTAATTCATTAATGATTATGACCAAAAAGAAATAATGTGCAGATACAGTATCTACCAAGGTCAAGCGATTTATTAACAGTTATTTATGTTTCCTCTATTTTTATTTAGTCTACCAAATACTACCTGATGAGATGTACCATAGCAATCACTTTAGGTGGGATATATGTATAGAACTATTTCTGTTAAATTTACAAATTCAAATTATAAAAAATACTGCGAATATACATTATTGAAGAATGAAAGTGGATAACATCATGCTTAAAAGATACGTTAAGTCCCTGTGAAAGGCTGCATAGACACTTTCCATTACCCAACAACGAACGCCCTTGTAGTTAAAGCTGCATAGTCAGTGGTTTTTGAACTTGCAAAGTAAGTTAAAAAATGGTGGAAAAAGTGGATATTAAAAATCGGTCTGGAAATATGTCGGCAGCCCCGACACCCCAGAATACTCCTTCCAGCGCAAACAATACTACCTTTGGAGCGAAGGAACCGCAATTCAAAACGATTGACGAAGGTGATGAAGATTTAGAAGCTATTGACGGTAGACTAGACTCTTTGCGCAATCTCACATCGCACAGAATTTCAGAATTGCCAACCTCAGTTCAAAAACGAATTTCGAGTCTAAAAGGTTTACAAAAGCAATACTCATCATTGGAACTTCAATTTCAAAGAGAACTTTTTGAATTGGAAAAAACTTTTGCTAAAAAGTACGGTCCTCTGTTTGAAAGAAGACGTGAACTTGTTCACGGAGAGAAGGAGCCCTCTGAGGAAGAAATCAAAAAGGGAATTCCTGAAGGCGAAGAATTGTCCAAGGTTTTGGAAGGAAAGAATCAAAAAGATCAAGAAATGAAAGGAATTCCTGAATTTTGGTTGACTGCAATGAAAAATGTGTTATCTCTTTCTGAAATGATTACGCCTGAAGATGAGAAGGCATTAAGACACCTTATTGATGTCCGTCTTGTTTATATGGAGAAGCCTGGTTTCCAGTTACAATTTGAATTTGAGGAAAATCCATTTTTCTCCAATAAGGTATTGACCAAGAGTTATTACTACTTGGAAGAAACTGGCGCTTCTAATGTGTTTATGTACGGCAGTGCCAAGGGAGATGAAGTCCACTGGCATCCCAATGCAGACTTGACCATTCGCACTGTAGTGAAGAAGCAACGCAACAAAAACACAAAGCAAACTCGTACCGTCAAGGTTTCCGAATCTCGGGATAGTTTCTTTAACTTTTTTAGTCCTCCTCAAATGGAGGATGAGGAAGAAGAAAATCCAGGATTAGATGAGCTTTTGGAGCTTGATTATCAAATTGGCGAAGACTTCAAAGAAAAACTCATTCCTCGCGCAGTGGATTGGTTCACTGGTGAAGCGTTGGAGGATTACGATGAGTTTGGTGACCTTGATGTTGAAGATGACGACGAGGATGCTGAATCTTCTTCAAATGAAAACTTTTCCGATTCTGATGATGATAGCTCGGAAAACGAGGATGAAGATAGAACTGCTCACTCTAAGCAAAATCCTGCCGAGTGCCGTCAGCAATAAGGAATGTTGCTTGGAATTGCCGATATTGTCTAATCTTTTGTTATATAATAAATACGCCATGTGCACGGTATGAAAGCTGGATGAACTGTGACATCTTTTTGGTCAGCTCTACAGCCTTTGACGAGGTAAAATCTTCTGTTTGTTTGCAGTATTGAGAATATGTTCAATAGGAGCTGCAACCGGTGTATGAATAATAATTATGCTACTGTGTTGAATCCAGTTTATTGAGAATTAAGTATGGATTATTTGTCATAAAGGGAATATATTAAAGTAGTTTTGAATCGCTTAAAGCTGTATTGAAATATAAAGTACAAGCAGAATGTCAACGTATACATAATAAGATGAAAAGTTTTTGGGTGAAGACGAACAGTAGTTGTGTTCATGCTGTCGATGGTGTTTACAAAAGCTTGCTGCAAGGCATTGAGATTTTTTTCTATTTTGTTGATCGTATCTTTTACAACAAAATTTTATTGAGTAGATGAATGGTACAAAGTCCGTTAAAGACGAATCTGAATGTCTTACTGAATTCAAAAAAATTTTAGAAAAACGACACCAGCAGGATTTGAACCTGCGCGCGGAGACCGCAATAGATTTCTAATCTATCCCTTTAACCACTCAGGCATAGTGTCTAATTGTGGTTAAGAGTATAAATAAAGTGATTTTGTTTAATTCGCTTTCTTTATTTCGCGTTTCTCATTTAAGTGAATTTACAAGTCTTGTCTCTCTCTGTGGTACAGCCTTCTTATATCATGATATTTAACTAATATAATCAGTAACGATAATATAACAGATTGGATAACTCTTCGAATGATGTTTGGAAAGAGTATTTACGAATTGGATTTTTTATCAGATTCGACTCGGCAGGTCTGGTAATACAGCAGGTATTTTGACGATGCTTGGAAGCAATTAAAGAAAATATTATGAAATAAAACAAAAAGCTCTTTTTTTTTTTCTGCCTAAAGTTTCTGTAAAGACATGTATTTGGCATAATGTTTTTGATCCCAGGACAATGAATTTGTATTTTTTTTATTTACAGATAATCAACGAATTGGATTACTTTCAATCTTTGTAGATTTTGTCATTTACTTTTTTATTTCTATATGCATATACTTGCTGAGTCCTTTTTATATTCTCTTTTTTTTTTTTTTTTTTTTTTTTTTTTTTTGGTAGTAAACAAACAAAGAATTGCTGCTTAAAGGAATTTTGCCAAGGGTAGAAAGAAAAGGATGGAATCTAACGAATTGTATCCTTTTACAGTGTGCTTTCGTATGAAATGACAATTTTTATTTTCTCATCGAATTCTAATTGACTATAAATTCATAATTTTTCAGATTTCGAAAAAAATTCATTTGCCGAAACAGCTGTTTTTTTTACAAATTATCAAACACCCGTACCTAAGATTTCGCAGGCGGGAAAGTTTTACAAACCAACTTTCATTAACATCTCTGATTTCCTTCAAGATATCAATTCTATAATCTTCTTTTCCAATGTCATGTACTGATCGTTGGACATTTGGGATTCGTTTGCGGCCGGGCTCGGTATCTCAGTTGCGTGCGAATACATATGGCGAATATTCTTTTCTATAAGGTGGACATAACTTCTGACCAAAACCAACATCTTACCACACCTCTGTTAGTTAGAAAGACAACAGGAAAACCGAAAATTGCGAATTTATACCGACTCAATCGATATAACTCGTAGAAATTTTCTAGAAACGACTTATTACTTATACCATCCTTGAAAAGTTCCCAACGAAAATTTCGAAGACTTTTTAATACCACATATCATCGAGTAATTTAAAAGAAACACAGTTGCATTCAAGTTCATAATGGATATTTCGCAATCTCGCCAAACTGTTGAAGAAAGCATGAACCAACTTTCCATGTCTCCCCCCGATAAACCTTCCTTCCTTACAAGCCAACTTCGTGCTCCAGGTTCATATAAGCAACCCCCAAAGCGTGCCTTGAAGCCATTTGCTTCTGAGGATATTAAGATCCTGTTGTTGGAAAACGTCAACCAATCTGCCTTGTGCAAATTGAAGGAACAAGGTTATCAGGTTGAATTTTTAAAGTCTTCTCTTAGTGAAGATGAACTCGTTGAGAAGATTAAGGGTGTTCATGCCATCGGTATCCGTTCCAAGACCCGTTTGACTCGTCGTGTCTTGGAAGCTGCCGACAATCTAATCGTCATCGGTTGTTTCTGTATCGGTACTAACCAAGTGGATTTGGAATTTGCTGCTGAACGTGGTATTTCTGTCTTCAACTCTCCATATGCCAACTCTCGTTCGGTCGCCGAACTTGTCATTGGTGAAATCATCTGCTTGTCTCGCCAGGTTGGTGATCGCTCTATGGAAATTCACAATGGTGAATGGAATAAGGTTTCTAATGGCTGCTGGGAGATCCGTGGTAAGACCTTGGGTATCATCGGATATGGTCACATTGGTTCCCAACTTTCCGTTCTTGCTGAAGCTATGGGACTTCATGTCATCTATTACGATGTTCTTCCCATCATGCCTTTGGGTTCTGCCAAGCAATTGAGCTCTCTTCATGAGCTTCTCCGCCGTGCTGATTTCGTCTCCTGCCACGTTCCTGCTTCCCCTGAAACGAAGAAGATGATTTCTCATGCCGAATTTGCTGCCATGAAAAACGGTAGCTATCTCATTAATGCTTCTCGTGGTACTGTTGTTGACATTCCTTCCATGATTGCCGCTAGCAAGAGCGGTAAGCTTGCTGGTGCTGCTATCGATGTCTACCCTGCTGAACCTGCTGGTAATGGCAAGGGTAAGTTCGCCGATAGCTTGAATGATTGGACTAGCGAATTATGTTCTTGCAGAAACATCATCATGACTCCTCACATTGGTGGTAGTACTGAAGAGGCTCAATACAACATCGGTCTTGAAGTTAGTGAGGCTCTCACTCGCTATATCAATGAGGGTAACAGTGTTGGTGCTGTTAACTTCCCTGAGGTTTCCTTGCGTAGTCTTACCGAGGCTGACACCAATGTTGTCCGTGTCTTGTTTGCTCACAAGAACGTACCAGGTGTTCTTCGACAAGTCAATGAAATCCTTGTTAACCACAACATTAAAGCTCAATTCTCCGACTCCCGCGGAGAGATTGCTTACTTGGTTGCTGACATTAGCGATTGCTCACCTAGTTCCTTGGAGACTTTGCACTCCAAGTTGGAGTGTTTGCCTGGTAAAATTAATACTCGTCTTTTGTATTAAAATGAATGACATCGGCCCAGCTACAATTCAAAAGTGCTTTTTTTGGTACTCAATATTGGCACATGGTTTTTTTTCTTATTCTCTTCTCTTCTTCTTCTTCTTCTTCTTCAATATTAATCCGAATCCTTTCTTTTCTTTTCTGCTCGGGTCTGTCGCGGACATTTTATGGTATGCATTGGAATCCAGAAAAAAAATTTCCTCTGCATATTCAAGAAATTGGATCCTTCAACTGATCCCTTCTTGTTTTCGAATCCAAAAATTTAGATAATGGTACTTTGTACGAATCTACAATGCTTTCTGGTATGGTTAATTTTTATGAAAACAGTTTTCTCTGGTTTATGTTCTTCAACGACAATCAGAATATCATGAACAAAGTTGTGTTACACATATATTTAAAAAATTTTATTAATTTCCTGAATTAATTAGTTATTAATACTATCTGCGTTAGTTCTTTCCAAGTTTAACATCGCTCAAGTGAACATAAGTGAAAACATTCATTTTATGTAGCAGAAATAATGATTACATTTATTAGCAAGGTCGAACATCTACAGTGCTTTGCGAATAGGGTATAGATTCTTCCTCTTCCAACCACTGAACCGATTTGTATTATAAAAAATGTCGAAACCTTTTATGTTTTCTGCTTTTAACGTTACTAACCAAGTATTTTATCAAGCAAAAGTAAGAAATTTTAAAGGATAAGGGTGGAAAGCAATGTTGTTGCGTATTATGAAATTGTTGTAATCAACAACGCGACATAGCTTTCTTTTTTATGTAGCTATTTTTTTTATTAACTTGTATGGATTTAGCATTCCTTTGCAATTGTCAATCTCAAACCAATTTTGCCAGGACACGTTTTAGTAATTCCCCGAAGGGTAGTTCCTCGATTACGCGACCTTTCTTCAGAAGAGGCAAGTCCAAGGCATTCAACCAAGATATTAACATTTATTTTTAGATTGGTGATCTATTTGAAAGTGTTGCAAAAGTGCAATCTGTTCTTGAAAAGATCTACACTGCAACTGCTTCCAACATTGGCATTCAGGTAAGTCATATGGTAGGAAGTACAGGCATTCTCTAATTACGACTTTGACAGGATGGACAAGATGCTGGACAGACTGTTCCTCATCTTCATGTGCATCTAATCCCTCGCAAGAAACTCGATTTTAATGAAAATGACGAAGTATATCAACATCTAGAGAAGGCAGAGGCCAACCTTGAATCGTTACAAGCTACAGGAAAAGAAGCCATCACAGGAGATCAAGTCCCTCCTACATCTATGAAGAAGAGCATCCCGAGAGATGAGGACCGTCAACCTCGCACACCTGAGGTTATGCAAGAAGAAGCAACCTGGTTACGTTCTTACTTCGAACAAAATCAATAAAGGGCGAAAGCATGTTGATTGGAAAAAATCAGTTTCTCTAAATAAATGGAAATTATAATCTGCTACGACACCGAGGGATTTATTTCTTGCATTCCATTTTTTCACCTCTCCGTCTGTATGAACTTAACATGTGTCGAAGTACATTCCGTTCCGATTTACCTAAACATAAAAAAAAAAAGGAATCCCTATATACAAAAACTTGATTTAAATGAGATTTTTATTTTCCAAAAATCTGCATTTTCGTTTCCTCAATTAACCTATTTTTTATTTGTCAAATCAAGTTAACCCAAGTCAACATCAAGCTCACTCAACTTTTATGCACTATGCAACCGTCATGCAAAAATGATCATTCTATAACCGTTAAAATCTATGAAATATTGTTCATACTTCTTCATCTTGTTCTCAAACTTGTTTTCTCATGTCCTCCTTGGAGTGTTTACTAACGAACGTTTCTTAGCATCTTTAAATCGCTCCATTATCAAGTTGGACCGTGCTTTTCATCAATCTCACAAATGCTATTTTTTTGAAATTCTTATTTTAAAATGTTGTTATTCTCTTTTCTGTCATACATCCGTCATTCTTCTTAATGGAATTGCCCCTTCTGTTGCGCTTACTATGACTCAATTTTTGCGCCTCCCCACATTAGAAGCGCATTGGGCAATTCACTTGAGAGTGCTTCATAAACGACATGGTGGATGTTCTGTTATTCGATATTTTAGCCGTCGTCAAACCTACTACAATGATATGTTCGCGAATCTGTTTACGCAACCATTGCACCTGCTGCTTTCTAACATGAATTTCTCTGCTTTCTAACTCTTCTTTAGCAATATCCTGGATAAGTTAGCTACAAAGAATTCTACTAAATTATCGTTTCTTTTGCCTTTGATCTTTCAAGGCAATTTTGATTTCCATACCGTTCCCCGTCATATAGACAGTTTTTGGGTCCCCAGAGAAACGACAGCGTCTTTAAAACAAATCTTAGATTTCCCTGTCATTAGTGAGTAAGGAAGTGAAATTGAGTTGATTTAATTTGCTTTTTTCCCCTTATCTCAACCCTTTGGATTTCAATTCTCGTTTGAATTCACATTGCGCACTCTTTGTGGAAGGCATTTTATATTGCGTTGTCAGCGAGTGTCCTTCCTATGAGCGTTATAAAAATTTATTAATTATTTATAAATTACTTAAAAGTTGTTTCTTTTGTGTGTTGAAAACAATTTGTTTTTCCAAAAAAAGCTTTCTCTTGTTTACACGGTACTGTCGTACGTACTTGTTCCTCCAAGCTTTTCATGCCTATTCTTCCATTCTCTTAATCAAAAACAAAAAAGAAAATCTACCTTATCTATCCTCTCAATTTTGGGTTCATTTTGATTTATTCCATCCTGATTTCTTGAATTTCCCCTTTTCTATTCTTCAAGTTTAGTGACCCACAAATTGGTTTTGCATATAATGACAGTCGTCAGTTCTTTAAATCAGTCTAGCTTATGCCTCCGGGATGAAATCCCGAAGCAACATCGTGCTAAGGTATGTTCCGAACATCCTCAGTTAAAAAATTTGATATCTACTCAATATACCGGAGAAGAATTCAACCCTATCTATTACACCAATGACTACTTCATTTGGAAAATATACCCCAATTCAGAAAAAGTTTTTCAGGTTGGACACATGCTGACGTATCAGCCCGTGTGCTTGCTTGGGAAATGTGGCTACATAGCTTCAGGTGGTTTAGCCGGTCAGTTTGATTATTGGTCCCCCAACTTAAAGCATAAGCATTTGGAACTTGGTCCATATTATAACAACGGCATTGAAATTCACAAACGGCTTTCAGACGATCAGCCTGAGGCGTTGATCTCAACAAACGATCGCTCCGTTAAAGTCGTTGACCTTACTTCCGGAATATTAACGAGAAACCTTCGTCACCATGTGAATATGAATCATGCGTCTGTTAGTAATGATGGCCGATACATGGTTTGTGTCGGTGATTCGCCGGATCTGTTTTTTTACGAAATAACTCGATCCGGGGACTACATGCTTCGACACACAGTGCAAGCCAGTACGAAAGACTCTTCAATTTGCACTAGTATTTCACAAAACAACGAGATGTTTGCTTGCGCTAGTCAAGATTCTAGCCTCAGCGTTTTTGATGTTCGGTACATGAAAGTTCCCATGTTGACAAAAACAACATCGCAAAATCAACCTGATGGAAGCGTCCGGAGTTGCCATTTTACGCCTCCCAACTCTGGTCCATTAGATTTACTGCTGTATACGGAAGGCACAAGAGTGTCTCATTTATTGGATTTACGTACCAATAGAGATGTTGAGCTTGTTTTACCTGATGAAGAGAATCGACCCTTTTCTAATTCACAAGGGATCTGTGGATCCTGCTTTGCAGATGATGGTTCATCGGTATATGTTGCTTCTGCAACTCACTTGTACGAATGGAATATTGACAAGAAAAGCCGAAAATCCTTTCCTTCCTACGCGTTTGCTTAAGCTTCGAAGGAAATAAAAAAGTTGGTTCCTTAAAAAAAAATAAACGGACAATTGATCATAGTGATTTAAGGGCTATGTTTTACGTTCGAGCACGTATGTACCTCAGCAACAATTCATACGTTTTACGTCGAGTTTTAAAAGCTCGAGGAAATGAATTATAACGTGTAATGCTGAATTTTTTTTTTCTTGTTGATTATGTTTACAATAATGCCCCTCGAATGAGTAATGACGATACGAGCCATAGTTTACATTTGTCTACTTGGTTTCGCATAAAATAATGATCGATAGTAATAAATAACTATAATAGTGAGTTAATAATGATTGTTCTTGCATAGTATATATGGTTGCATTATAGTAAATCTAATTAAAATTCTGTAATAGAATCTTGATAAATGTTAACGGTAAGTTGATTAAATACTAACATCTTTCCAAATAAATATGGCAAGAAGGGCTATGGTTTGATCATCGAAGTGTAGAAAGTAGATTCTGTTGATCATTACTTAAAGTTTAACACCAGTATGAATGGCAGCAACTCCAAAGGTAAGGCATTCGTATCCTCGCTCACCCGCTAAAGTAAAGCCAGCACGCTCAATCATCTTGGCGAAGGTATCAGCATCAGGAAAACGCTCAATGCTTTCAACCAAGTACTGATAGCTTTCTCTATCGCCAGCTATCAAGGTACCAAGCAAAGGAAGGAATTTGAAGCTGTACTGACGATACATCTCTGCCAATAAAGGAGGATATACTTTGCTAAATTCCAAACAACTGAAAACACCACCAGGTTTCAGAACTCGGTATGCCTGCTCCAAAACTTTGTCAATATGGGTGCAATTCCGAATTCCAAAGGCAATAGTAAATATATCAATACTGTTATCTGGTATTTTGTCCAAGACCTCAGCATTTTGCTCAATAAAATCTACACGTCTCGACTCAAAATATGGCGTTTTCTTAGCTCTCCTTTTACCAACTGCAAGCATATCAGGATTGATGTCTGCTACAACCACTTTACTATTATAATCTTGATTCTTTTGTGTAGCATGGTCCAATAAACGGAACGCGATATCACCAGTACCGCCAGCAACGTCCAAAATCCTCATAGGAGTAGTACTATTTCCTGGATTCAATGCAGTTACAAACTGGTTTTTCCATACTCTGTGGATCCCCAAAGACATAGCATCATTCATTTGATCGTACTTTTTAGCAACTGAGGAGAATACATTTTTTACCATGTACTCTTTCTCCTCTTCAGGAACGTCTTTAAATCCAAAATGGGTATAGGAATCATTTACTTTGTTTGAATCAGAGCTGTGGAATCTAACCGAAGAAACCCGATTTTGATAGAGTCCTGTCCGAAGCAGTGTAAGCTGCCGGGCAAACCTACCACAATTCAATGAACGACGTACAAGCATTAATTTCAAACGTTGAGAGAGTTGATGTTCAGAGAGAGTGATTTTTAGGGTGTGTATATGTATATGGAACATGTAAATGCTAGTATAGCAGGTCGCCTGTCAGAGGACAATCTACTGTAGTTCGCTAAACCAGTTTCGCTTATAGAGATCCCAAAAATAACTAGTAACGAAACAATTGAGATCATGTCAACAAATTACTATGTTGAATCTGGATGAAAAACGTAGGCTATTTTAGCTGAAAGAGCAGGACCAATGGCTTGTGATCCAAATCCTTGACATGATCTCGTAAGAAGAAACTCTCGATCTTGATTAGATGAACATCGTTCATACGACTCAAATAAATCAATAAAAGTTGGAAAACGCTTTTGGATTTCAAGCGCTTTCTGTGCGCTGACACCACGGATGCTCATCAACATTCGAACAAATATATCACCAAGTGTTAGAGTAGAAGACTTTGACAAGACAGAAGAAAAAGCATTGTAAGTAATATGATAGGTAACCGATGGGTCCAGTCTCTCTAAATGCTTTCTCATGGATTCAAATGTCTTTGCCTCCACCGATAAATCTGGGATTAGTTTCAATGTTTTCCGGTCTTGATACAGACTTTCTATATGTTTTGTCATGTTTGCTAAAGTGGAAATAGTATGATCCAAGGACTTTGTACAACGAACATGGAATAAGTGATCAATTTGTATGTTGGAGACGACTGTATGGATGGAGTCAGAAAAGCTTTCATCAAAGTTAGATTCTTCTAAGATATAAAAAACAGTGCTTAATCCACTTTTCGTAAGACGACGCTTTTGTTCGTGAAATCGCCCATCTTTAATTGAGGCTACCAAATCATCATATCGCTTTCTTTCCACGACGAAATCAAGAACAATTTCCTGACCTGTTACTTTATCTCTCGCAATCCATATAGCATCGCCAAGTTCCAAAGCACGTACTTCACACAAAACGTTATGGTCGTTGTTTAGCTTGTCAGCTACCGTGTTTCGATCACCACGAATCCGAATTTCTCGAGTATCAATTAATAAAACCAAGGTACAACGCTCAAATGGAATAACTTCCGTAGGGACATCATTCTGATTCTCTACGTTCACAGTTGAGGCTGCTGTACTGACATCAGTCAAATCAATATTTGGTATATTGGAATTAGTATCATCTACGAGGTGCTCTTCTTGATGCTCATCCACATCAGTTTTTTCTCCATCAGCTATGTCCTGCATCTCTTCGTCATCTGAGAGCACAAGTTCTGATTGGTTTTCAACATTAATTTCTTGCTGTGAGACCGTATTCAATGTCATGTTTTTTCCTAAACGTCGCTGTAATACGTCGTTATTTTTTAAATTATTTGAGCTAGGAAAGCTAGCTGGAGTGGAGTTGCTCTTCTTCAATCGCAAAGGGCTACCATTTTTTCGAAAGGCATCATCAACCCTTGCTAAACGCGTGCAGACTTCTTCACCATCATCGGTAAGACAATACTTCGATGGATGACCTGTTTGATAAACAAGGCCTTTCGTTATAAGTGTTTTCATAGCACTCCAAGCTGTATAACGTTGATTCCCATCGGTAGCCGACCCAAACGATGCGTCGCAGAACCTCTGCGCAGAAATAATTATTTGTGGTTTCGTAGCAAATTCGTGAACTGAAAGTGAATATAAAGAACAAAGTATGGCATATGCACCCGATCTATAACCAGGTACGTATGGGCGTTTCTTTCGAACAGTCGGCTTTTTTACGTTATTGGAGGAAGGTGCTGCAGCATTGACATTCTGGTCTTCCAAATTGTTCACACTTTCCTTCTGGGGAATAGGTGTTACCGGTATGTCATTTTCTCGACAATAAGCTATCCATCGCTTTTCAAGCTTAGCACATATCGTAGGCCCGATTCCTTTTAAAGCAGAAGCTTGTGAAGGGTGTTGTAAAGTGACTGGACAGTTTTTCATGGAATCATATGCCTAGGAACGTTAATATTTGTTTTACCACTTATCATTGCCATATTCTAAAACTCATAACACCATTTTGATTCACTTTTTGCTTGTATTTTTATTAAGTGACCTAAAAAAAAACTATTCATTAAGAACCAAACAATGAATTGCGTTTTCTATCCTACCTTTCTCCATGTCTGGTAAGACTTGGGATACCGTCGAGTCGACTCCTCCATCCATTCTTGAATCCATTGCAAATACAAAGGATTCCCGCAACTCATAAGCAAAGCATTAGCAGCTCTTCATTCAAAACTACGCGTCTTTTAATTTTGTAGATAGCATGTAAATATTAAAAAGAAGCTTAACGCGTCAAGTTCTCTTTAACCACGGTTGCCGTGGTAACTAAACTCAGTGAAATCTGAAATGTAAACAGATAAATAGTAAACAAATACAAATGGATATGCTTCAGAAAGAAAGGAATTTTTAACAAAATGAAAGAAGCTTTATATATGACTTCATTTTAGAGAAATAGTTTTGATCCTAGACAACTTGAGAGGAGGGGTTTTCCGCATTTTCAGAAGCTTTCTTTTCCAAGTCTTTTGCAGCTTGAAAAGCACGCTCACGTTCCCATAATACAAATTTAATAGTAGCCATTGTTTTATTGACAGTTTTTACGCGATCCTTGGAGTGATCAGGAATCGTTAATCTGAGACGTTTCATCTCGGTTGTCTGTGTCAGCAAGAGGTTTCTTTCACGAAGACAGTTATACCAAAGACCGTGTAAATCGTCAAAAGATTTCCAACGAAGTTCTTCAGCTGTCCAAGAGCGGCCAAACTTAGCCTCTTCATCAGGAGGTGAAAGAGCATTTTTATTCCGAAAGAATTGCCATAATGGATGGGTATCAGAAACTTGAGGCAGCTTCTTTTCTTTTGGAACTGGAAATTTAAAGCCCTTTGGGATGCGAACTGATGCTTGCTTTGATAGGAAAAGAGCGGCCCTCATTATGGTAGTTGGTACGTGCGTTGTTGTCGGAAGTTGATGAGCACTCTTAGAATACACAGTTTTTTCTAAGTTTTTATCTTTGCTTTGAGATAGAAAGTATTCTATAACGAATATGAATGGATTTTAATTTTTTTCTGTCGTTTTGTGGCATAAGTGAACAACGATCAATGTCGAAGCCATATTTACGAATGACAGAAAGCATGGACGAGAGTTGAGGACAAACTATAGAAGGAATTGTAGTTACTGAAAGTATTTTATGTGAAAAAGCTTTTTACTTTCAGTCAAGCGTTTAGAGCCCTTTCAATCATGCCCGTAAGGAATTAGACAGCGTATAAAAAGAAAAAGTGAAAACGGTGAACGAATAAAACTTACAAATTTGATATTTATTAGCAGGATAAAGACAGCACGGGTCGTGCGGATAATAAACGATCAGCATGCTTAATTCGCAGGTAAAACAGTAGCAACAAAGACAAAAACAAATTAATATACATTAAAATACCAATAAACTACAGTACAGTAAAAGAAAGGCTTTGAGGTTCATCAGTTGGGTATGATATCGGCATAACTTTCTGAACTTTTCTTCTTTTTTGAAATGCGGGTAATAATGAAGGACGTAGAGGTGAAAAATCATCTACGCTAGTAATTTGATAAATATATCCTGAACGAACTAATTGTCCGTGGATAACCATCCATCGAAGAGCATCGGAGGCACTTTCGCGGAACGACATCATTAGAGGTAAATGATCAGACATCCAAGCAAAAATGTTTTCTTTTGAAGGAGTGTCCAAGTTTCGTATTGCAAGTCGTAAAATCGTTGGATAATCGTAAAGAACGCCAGAACGAGATACATATTCCGTCGTATATGGCACAAGAGGAGGAACGTCTAAGGCCATCTCATCTTGTTTGGCGTTCTTCTTTTCTTGTAGAGCGCTTTGATTTCGGTCAGCATTTATAAGTAATTGTCGGCGAATTTCACCTAAGTTTTCGCGTGTCTGAGGGCTATATATACGTAAGTCAGAAAATGACTTCTCATACAAGAGAATCAAGTCTACTAGATGAGGAACTGGTAAGCTAAAGAAGTATGCACGCAATTGCTGAGGATCTAATCCTAACATCTGTGAGGTAGCACCCGTCTCCAATGGAAACTGCTTCGCCCGGCTGTACTGGCAGTTCATGCAATACCATTCAGAATCTTCAATTTGAACTGTAATGTCATCAATAGGAGGTTGATGACAAAGCTGGTGAAAGGGACTATTACACCCATCACAGAAGACCAACTGATTGGAAACTGGAGAATGACCCCTATGGCACACAACGCAGAGCGAGACTAAGTCGGCCTTTCTCGTCCTTTTCTTTAAAGAAGCGGCAGTCGGATTATAAGTTACCGGTCGTTGAATCTTACGACCAGATTTAGTTTTCATGCCTTCTACCTGAAAATCATCATGTAACATGGAACTGGACAAATCAGAATCATCACCCAAATCATCCTCGTTATATGCTTGTTTTCGGGAACTGTTGGATGGTCGATAACGAGAAGACGTGTCGCGTAACCTAGTTGCATTAGGCTGTGTAACGGTTCTGTTAAAAGTCATCGGAACATCGTTCACGTTATTCTCTGAGGCTTCGGGAGCAACGACGGACATACCACTAGAAGAAGGAATGGGCATAGCAATTTCACCATAGGGAGTAGCAACATGTTGTTGAAGATTGTGGAAGCTCGGACTCAAGGGAGGGACATCTGAAATTAGGGACGTTGAGGCCACAGAAGACGGATGTATACTTGAATTTCTTTCAGATACTAAATTTTGAGGATTCTCTTTCTGAGATATGGTAGCATGGCTATCGTTTCCGGTACCAAAATGAAAGTTTGCATAATCGTTCACATCATATTCTTTTTCATTAGGAAAAAAATATCGTTCGGACATTTTCTCAGAATCTATAAACTATTCATATGCTATAAACCCGTCGTTTTACTCTTCATAGACACGTCAAAAACGCGAGCAATAAAAGCGTCAGACAATCAGAAGACCAATACGAAGATTTTATAAAAATTCAAGAAAAAAGTTAAGTACGAAATAACTAGAAAATTGTAAATCTAGTTTACGATTTTCCTTCCAACTTAAACGGCCAGACTACTATGGTGTTCATTCAAAGAGTATGAAAGAGTGGCAGTCTTTACCCTCGGTCGTTCCGTCCTAACACCGCGGCTATTCCGTAAACAAAAAAATGCATTCAATAATCAATTTTTTCTATGTTCCTGTATTTGTTTTTTACTAAGAAAAAAAGAGCTCAAGGTTTATCTTTTCTTTTGATTGAAATGTCACAAATCCGTGCGGACATCCTGCCTACTTTCATACCAGTCGTTGTGCTACTGATTACCTTTGAACTCACAACCGCTAATTTTTGTAGTTTAAAAGAACGGCGCTTTTATAATTGAAGCATATTGGAATGTATAAATCTCAAAAAGGCTTTTTTCGGAACATATTTTCATGTTTTGTTTGATTCACTTTAATATATGAACAAGTCGCCAAGATAACTTAAAAAATCATAATTAAGTTAGCGAAAGCTAATCGAGATCACTGGGACTATAAACAACAAATACCTTCTGGCTAAATTTTACTGCGTTCAACGACTCACAAAAAAAACATAAGAACATTATTTTGAAGGGGTTTTGTTCTTATAGCGTCTTGCGCCGCTTAATTCAGAATGCCTGTTTTTTTATTTGACGAGCAAGATTGCTTAAACGGGGACGCGCACTCTGAGTTGTCAAGCGACGACGAAGTTGTTGAAGGGATGGATGGTTATTCTGGCCCATTGAGCTTTAAAAATCTTTGCATTTCTGAGGGAAACGGAAAAGAAGAGGAAGATTCAAAGGAAGACACGGTTGAGTATAAATTGGGAGAAGATGGAGATTTTGTTTCAGAACGCAATAATAATTTTGTGCCAGACCATAAAATGCATCCGAATGATTTCCATCCTATTGCAGTCCTTGGAAGAGGATCATATGGCAAAGTGCTTTTGGTCGAACAAGGACAAACTGGTCGGTTGTTCGCTCAAAAGCAATTAAAGAAAGCAAGTATAATTCTTCGAGCTAAAGGAGTTCAACAAACTAAGAACGAACGCCAAATCTTGGAAGAAGTACGACATCCATTCATATGTCGATTGTACTATGCCTTTCAAGATTTAGATCGTCTCTACTTAATTCTCCAATATGCACCAGGAGGAGAGCTTTTTGCTCATCTGGCTGAGCAGAGAATGTTGCCTGAGGAATCCGTTGCTTACTATACAGCAGAATTAACTTCTGCTCTAATCCATTTACATAAGCTGGGCATAGTATACCGAGACCTGAAGCCAGAAAACTGCCTTTTAGACGCTGAAGGTCATGTCATGTTAACCGACTTTGGACTTTCCAAAGTTGCAGAAGTAGGCGCAAATTGCCATTCGTTTGTCGGTACAGAGGAATACTGCGCACCAGAAGTTTTACTAGGACAACCATATGATTACTCTGTTGATTGGTGGTCAATGGGTATTTTAATTTATGACCTGCTTGTTGGGTCTCCTCCTTTCACGGCAAATAACCATAAAAAAATCACGGAGAAAATTGTTCGTACAAAAGCAAATATACCATTCTATGTCTCTCCTGATGCACGTGACTTGATTAATAAATATCTTAAGAAAAACCCAAAGCAACGTCTTGGTGCTAATAATACCGCTACTGACCATGAAGCCATCAAGAAACATAGAATGTACAGAAAAATCAACTGGGAAAAATTGGAGAATCGGGAATTACCGCCCCCAATTATTCCCTGCATAACAGATCCCGCAGCCGCTGAAAACTTTTCAGATGAATTCACGAAAATGCCAATCTCGGTCACCCCTATTTGTTCTGATAATCTTCCTGTTGGTAGTCATTCATCTGCTTTTCGAGGCTTTACTTACGTTGCTTCTCCTAATTTTATCAATCATAACTGAATTCAACATCGTGTTCATGTTGCTCTCATTGTTATCGATGATTGTTCTTGCTTGTTTCTCGTTTAACATAATAACGATGTTAGTAGCAAGTGCAACCATATTATCTTAATATTAAAGATTTAGGATACATGTTCTGAGTATAAATTGGACGTGGAACTTTCAGTGCCAATTTTTCTTGGCCTTTCATTTCTGTGAAGTTTTTGCTTATATATCGTTCTTTAACTCACATAATCATTCTCTGTTTTTTAACGTTTGATTTTCTAATTACTCTTTAATTCATACTTATACAGCTAATATATTAGAAAATGAAAATGAATTTACGAGGGAGAAGCCATTAGAGCTAAAAATAGTCTACAATAAATCTATACATATGGTTGTAAATAATATACTTGCGAAATAAGAAGTTTGAAAATAAAAATAACCCAAGTTGATTTCCTGATAATAAACGAGTGAATAAAATATACTGTTAGTTCGTATCAAACATAATAGATAACATAAGTTAAATTTCAAAGATGTTACAGCCGACCTGCAAATAAGCGGAATAAGGAAGGTAAAAACCAAAACAACAAACAATTGAGAGAGTAAAATACAAACAAAACGGGAATGAAAACATATCACATTCATGTTAAACATATCATAAGATATGCTACGATGCTTTTTTTAGATGACTTTGTAGTTGCGAAATCAAATGAGAACCTTTGAAACGCGAAGACGATCTCGTAGGCACATGATTTTGCATTTCGGCTTCTTGACCTTCTATTTGAGTTACTGTTTTCCTCCGTTTTTTTGCAATTTTCTGGCGTCTGCGGTCAATGTCTTTTTGTGAAGGACTCCTTCGAAAATTCCGACGAAATAGCAATGATACAAAAGCGTTGGCATCCAATAATGACTTCGGAAGATCTTGAATGACTTGGAACACGTCTGTTTGTTCTTTTTTCGATTTTATTTCATCCTCCCCCAAACGCAGGATACATAAAGCAGTCATAAATAAAACTTTGCTTCCTTCATAAAAAAAGCAATCCCATATGCGAAGGGTAGTTTCGGTTGGCAAGACACCTACAAAAGCACTCATAAACCATGCTGCCGTAACAAGGGTAATAGGGGGTAGCTTGGCAACAATATCATTGACTGGCATACCATCAAAGTTTAAATTAATACGACTCCAAACAGCAGGAAGGCTTTCCCTTACAGAAGCCATTAAAACACTCTGATCGATATTTGCACCTTCCAAATTAGCATCATGCATTCTGGGCAAATATTTTCGACAAGTAATAACAAGCATCCAAAATGCCTTCTCTTCACTCATAAACAACAAAAAAAATCCAGCAAGGAAATTGAGACTCTGACAATAACCATTCTCTGGAAGATATGTAGCAAATGACATGAGAACACGGCGAAGTTTTGCAATCATGATAATTCCCGAGTCTTCTTCAGGTGCACCCGTCGGGTCCAAAGGTTGATCTGGTTTACTCCGAAAATATATATTATCAGGAAACGTTCGATATAGATCACGCTCAATCAAGTCAGAATCAGAAGGCTTGCGAATACAAGAACACCTCCATAAAGTTTCATAAAGCTTCGGATTCCGTTTGCAAAGCTCATACCCGCCACTATAATAAAACCAAGCATTTCCACGAAGATCGTAAGGAATACCTTTCCGTATAAACCTTTGAACCTTCGCACTACGACTAGGAAATACTTCTGGGGTACCCTTAAAATAGTCAATTCCATTTTCAGCTAGTAGTTGCTTCCATTTTTGTTCACGTCGTTCCAAATACTGATTGTATACTTCGAACCAGGAATCATACTGATCAATAGATGTAAACGGACCTTTCTTTTTAAATCCATACATGTCCCATTCAGAGCTGGATTGTTTAAAGTTATTAAAGCACCGAAATATTTGAGAAAGTGGTCCATCATCATTTTTGATATCGCAATTAATAGAGTTGATTTTAAACGTAAGGTTGTCACTATAAATCTTAGAAGAAAAATCTTTTTCATCGTCATTATATTTAATTGTAAAATTAGTTTTGGTAGAAGTTTTAGACGAAAAATGGTCATGGTTGGTAGCTGCAAATTCATTCATCGCCAACGAGTCTTTATTCTCCGAAAGTTCCCATGACAACCTCACATTATCCGTCAGATTATGCTTTGAAATATTTGTAAGATCTGTTTTTGTTGAATCGTTTGTGATGAAACCACAGGTAGAGTAAGCTTCAAGCTCGTTAGACACAACTGTGTCGAAATCACTTTCATCTTCACTTTCACCTTCGTTTCTCTTATTGTTAATATGCTGGCTTCGGTAAATCGGATAAATAAATGAATTAAGATCCTTGCTACTCCGGCTGGAAATACTTGAAGATGGTGAAAGCATAAAAGGACCTGTGTCCTCTATGTCGTCTGCATCATCAGTAGTATCATTATACAAATCTAAAACGTCTTCTAACTCAAACTCTGATGAGATTTTGGAATTATCATGGCTCTGAAATGCTGAAGACTCGTCGGACAATATAGCTTGATCCTCTCTGCTTGAATTCATAGAAAGCCCCATGAGGTCACTAGTATCGTTCATTTTTGATACTAATGCTAGTAGCTTTCCGTCCTAAGATTTATCTGACATGCGAGAATGCTCAAACTATGTTCCTCCTTACGTCTTCCTGTTTTCTTTCAGTTAATCCTTGTCCTCATAAAAGAGAATCGATCAATTGCATGCGTAATTGAAAAAATTTTGGATTCAATCAGTAATAAAAAAGGGTCTTTGTCTGCTATACCCTGTTATGTTCAATACCTCATGTAGCTGGTAAACGACAGCTTGTATCATATTAAACTTGACGATCCCCGTCAAATATGCCCTACCCTTACAAAATTATACACTCGTATAAGATTCTTTTAATGACTTTATAGATTAAATGCTTTATTAAAACGAGTAACTTACTAAGTTGCTACTGTTTTGGAAACCGTTACGTCGAACGCCACCTACGAACACAATGAGCTGTTGCCTACAAGAGTTTATTCTAGAAAATAAAGTGAATTTCATACAGCATATCAATATTTATTTACAATGCAATTATCTGTAGAGTAAGCAAGCAATGCGTAGAAAGAGGTATTAAGTGATTAAACCTAGCCATAGTTTTCCGTAATTCGTTTCCGAATCCGTAGTCCATTAATCATACGCTTCCACAACCCAATAGCAGCATTCCGTTCTTTTGCAAGTTGTTTTAATAGCATTTCCTTTTGATGCTCACGATATTCCTCTAGCACTTTGGGAGCAAATTCTTCTGGTACGACGATACCTGTCGTTACAGGAATTGCACGATGCTTTCGAAAATCGAAGCCTGTCACTGCTTCGGCATAATCAACACCCAGCTTCTTCGCGATCTTAGAAATTCCTCGAAATGGAAGATGCACCGCTCCTCGAGGAACCATGCTTTCAACGAAACAGTCAATATTTCCGTAACCATTTTTCGGAATCTTTCCATCTTCTATTGGCGGCGGAATGTATAATTCAGTTTGATCCGAAGAATATAATCCCTGCATAACTGGTTCCTTGGATTCTATTACTTTAGATTCATGCTCTCGTTTCCTTGTAATGGTTACCGCTCTCGCTTTCACCATTTTTCGTGGCTGTTCTCCTGGTTTAATCACACGGCCTTCTTTATGATAATTTTCTGGTGATTTACACGTCAAAACATCCTCTCGGCGATACACCTCTTCTTGGATAGGATTTTTTTTTGATCCAAAAACTACCTTGTTAACCGGTTGTGCATTATCCGGGATTACCTCTTCACGTTTAAGGTGTCGCTTTAACACAAAATCTGGGTGATTCTTATAATCAGCAATGCTTTTTAATTCGCGCACTGGCACTTTTTGTTCAAGCTCACGATCCTCCAGCAAACCCTTTTCATCGTTCTTCCTTTTCGTAAATTGAGAAAAAATTCTGGCATATACATCGTCTTTTTTCTCTGGTGAAGAAGATTTTCGAATTTTTTTGCAACGACTGGACGACATATCCGCATAACGTGGCGTCACGTCCTTGGCATAATAATCGTCATCATACGCGACAACAATCCCCATACGCAAGTGTTTAGACTCTGCGTAAGCTCCCTTTGGTTCAAACCAGGACATGTCATTCGTATACACACCATTCAAGACAACGGCATCAACACTTATCCAACGATTTTGATCATTGTCATATACCTCTGTCCAAAACACAGGATACCGGAGGTCACCGTCAATGGAACTTGCAGTCTCGTCTGGAAGGGCATGTTTAGACCAGTTATCATAAGAAGCTGTGGAGTAAGTTAAAGGTTGAAGTGAAAAGATTAAACGGGCATCAAGCTTCAATGATCGGCATAAAGCAGTGAAGCCTTGAGCAGCTAAATCACGGCTTCCGCTAAATGAACAAATTTTTTCCATAAAAATCATTTCGTTTTCAATAGATTCGGGTTCAAACCCGAGTTTTAAACCCTCCTTAAAATCACGATATCCCAGCTTCCTTAGACCATGCTTGGTTATATGGAATTTTTTCTGCCACCATGTCCGTAGTCCATTAACTAGCATCAAAAGATCATCGTGTGTTTGCTCACTTCTGATCCAATCTTCTATTATCGAAGGTCGTTCTTCCGATAATATATCAAGTAAACATTCCAAAAGTTCTGGGCGACAGCACCACTGATTGCGAAGTAACCCATGGTAAAATAAGCAACATGTGTGCATGACATGTATAGATGAACGAATCTCTTTTTCAACTATACCAGATGATCTTTTCTTATGTAAGTTGTCAGAGGGTGTTACACTTGAAGTACTAATGTGAACATCTTTCTCTTCGTTCTTTTTCTTATCACGATCTGGTTTAAGATCCACTTGCTCCCATATATCTGAATCCTCATCAGATTCATCTTCCCGGTCAGAAATTCCTGATGAGTTTTCGTCGCTGTGCTCACCTGATACAGGGGTATCATTAGTTGACAATAGACCAAAGGCCTCCTCGTTTTCCTTTATACCCACTTTTTCATCTTTTGTTTCTTTATTAAAGGTAGACTGGTCAATTTTTGTAGGCTCTTGATTCTGTTTCTTAGAATGACTTCTAGTTTGTTGAAACTCAATTGCATTCCGTGGAGTTTTTCGACTATTTTCATGACGAGGCTCCTCCAATTTTCTTTTTACAGCAGCATTACTATTGAGGGTATTTCTTGAGTTAGACATATTGGACCTGTTTTTCTCGAGTGGAATATAATTTCTGCATAATCATCAAAATCACATTAGAACATCTGAATTGTCTTTTTCCAGTACCAAACAAATTATATAAATATAACAGATACTTTTTTTTTTAAAAAAAATAGAGTATAATAACACAAAACACGCGGCCAGATTACAAAATCGTAAGTACCCCAAAAAAAGAAATGTACATAACAGAGAAAGCTTCCCGGTCTGTTTGTACCCTTTTGTATAATAATTAAACCTCTCAAATGCCAATGAGGATTCGGAACTGTTAAAAGTTGAAACGTTTCACAAAACGTGCTTAAAAACAATTAATTCCAAGCAAGTTGCAAATTGCTAGAAATCTTTAAATAGTCAATTTTTATCTAATGTAGTGTATTTCTTTCCAATTTATTGCACTTGGCAAAAGAGGATTTACGATGAGTCATGTGTAGTACTGGTATGGTTATGATACGTAGCAAAGTACCCAGAAAACACCAAGTTCATCGGTTAAACACAAGGTTAGTCTTTAGCTTGACAAAGTTGTTAAAGGAGAAGAGACCAAAAAAAGAATATTCTTAAGGAATTCTTGGTTTTTATGAGTAAAACCCTGGGAGGCAATCGAATATAAACTGTTTATCGTTGACTGCGAGGTAATTTGCTTTAAGAAACAAATCTGCTTAAAAAAGAAAGATTTTTTATTATTTGAATTCCTTACTTATAGAGCGTTTACACGTTCAACAACGGCACAGGATAGCCGAGGGCACGGTCGACTGAAATTTCATTATATATCTAGAAATGGCAAAGCTAATTCGTCGCACATCACTTAAATCCAGAATCTTGAATTTTCCTATCAATCTTTTTATATCCATCTCTGAGGACTTCGACAGTGTGGAATGGGACAAAATCTCTGAAAGATGGTCCATTCCTTTAAGTTTGGTGTCAAATATCCTATTCATTTTTATACGCGCGTATGCGGAAAACACAAAAACACGGTCGAATCGTAGTCAACTGTTTGTGGGAACCAAAACAGCCAAAGCTACAAGTTCTTGGTTTAGAGGAATCCTTTCATTCATTTCGCTATGCCTTGTGGCTTTCAGTATCATCAATACAGTGAGTTGCTTTTATTTCCAAAAAAAGGCTTACAGAACACTTCCGCAACCCGATAAGAATATTCCAACAACGCCTGGTTTACGACCTGTTCAGTTGGAACCAAATGAACAGAAAAGTTTTGAATTAGTTGTTTGGTCTCCCAACATATTTTCTCTTTATTTTTCATGTCTTTTCTCTCCTATCCATCTACTTATTCTATGGGTTTACATTCAATCTCCTAAAATTATTTTTTTAAGCATCATATTCTCTCTCCTGTTATATTTTGTTGCGAGGAAATTTGTGGATATGATTAAGGGTAGGGATTGTCTTCATCAGCAAGTTTTTTACGAGTATGATAAGAAATTTGTCGAACCTCGACTTTCTGTTGCAAAGAGAGACGTCGCTACGAACACTACGTATGGTCCAGTGAGCGCTTCAGTTGAATATTATACCCCGAAACGACCGATCGATGCGTTTTTGGAACACAAAACTTCTCCCTCTGTTCGTAGTCCTAAAACTCCAGGTAGCCCTCTTTTCACATACCGGAGAGGGAACCGACATTCCCTTGCCACTTCGACTCCCAGAGAAAGCAATTCTCCTTTAAAGCGATTGTCTCGGTTTCCTCCTGAACGGCGACACTTCGAGGGCTAATGAATATTCTTGACGAAAAAGAGCATAACAGTGATAAATTCAAATCAGAATGCTATACATATTTATAATTAATTCTTCATCTTCGTAACTAGTAAAACCTTTTATCGTCAATGAGTGATTCCAGTGAAAGAATTCTAGTTCAATAAGAATTTATGAATTTCATCACATGGGTAATTAAAAGAAATGTAAGGGACCAAATGGATTTTATTTAGGCACACAAGAACGCAGTTGCAACTGAGAGCCAAAACATATAAAATAATCTTGCACAAACCTGCAAAGACCCTAAAAAAGGAAGGACAATGCAAGAAACCAAAAATGAAATGGATAAACAGAAAAATATAAACGCTAAACCAACAATGAGAAGAAGAATTACTTTTTCATGATATATTTTTGGACATTTTATTCGTCTAGTTTGTTCAGGTGAAGCAATTAATTAAACATAATATAGAATATATATTTACATCTACATAGGAACCTGTGTTGACGAACAACAAGGTGCGTACAAGCGAAGTAGAAAAGACCTGAGGAAAAGGATAGATGACATAATTTCTTGTTTGTTTACATTGGGGAAATGAATATAGAAACATGGCAATGTATTAATTTATTTTATGCAGAAAAAAAAGTTATTACAAAGCTGTCAAACGTACAATTAGAGCGATAGAGACGCTTTCATGAGAACCGGAAAAAAATAGAATGAAGGCTAGCCTGGGATTATAGTAAATTCCATAAAAGTAAAGAAACAATGCATAGAAAGGGTTTATTACATATTATTAAACGATTATGCGTAATTCTAAAGTAGCATAAATAAATGACAGTGAATTTAAATTTTGCCAGCCGTCAAAAAAAGCAAATTGCAATGTTTGTAGACAGAGTTGATGAATAAAGGCAAGAATTTCATACATGTAACGCTCTTAATATCTTGCTTGCTTTTTTAAAAAAAAAGCTCTTCTGAAACACGCTTTATGAATAAATGGTCAAAGAGTACAGAGTATATGAATAGCCGACATGTAAAGTACTCACTCATAACCGATGCCTCTGAATAATTTATCACGAATGCAAAGGCTCTTCACGATAATAACCAAACAAAAAAGAAAACAATAATAATAAGCACAATAAACCGTCAAAACGATAATCAATGAAACCTTAACAATCTAAGCAATAGTTAAATAAAAGATACGTCAGGCATCTGCTGACTTGCTCCTTCATTACTGGTTTTCACACCGCGTGAACGACACAAAGGACATGAATTGTTGCCCGTAGTAAGCCATTGATCAACACAATCTTTATGATAGAAATGCTTGCAGTTTTTCAATCTCCTGCATAGCACATCGCGCTCAAATGGTTCCAGACAAATTAAACATGTATTGTTGACAGCATGATTTCCATTTTCCATATACCGAAACAGTCCACCAGCACGAGTTAAATCTTCTGCAGTTGCAACAGGCTTTTTTGCAGGCCCCAAATAGCTTGTCAACGCTAACAAATCGTCATATGTTGGATTGTCGGAGAATAAACTTACTGTAGTTAAAATCGGATGGTACTCTGGAAACAATCCTCCAAAAACATATATAAGCCAGTCACCATGGGCATTACTTGAGTTTGTATTGGTCGTTTCATCTATTCCATTACCTTCGTTCATTCGGTTGTTGCCTTCTTCCACTGATGCAAACCTTCTAAAAGCGCTGTTCCGATTATTATCTATAGAGACGGAATCTTGATAAAGATGGTTTGTCGATGCTTCAACGCTTCCAAATCCTAAAGCTTCTCCGTGGTTGTGACTCACTAATCCATCGCTCTCCCGAAAGCCATCTTCCGCGTTGGTGTGTGCATCGACATCAGAGTCGAAATCATTCTGTCGAGTACGCAAAGTTGGTATCTCGTTCAAATCGGTACCTGCTGTGGGCTGATGTCTAGCCCGTATAATTCCGTTTTCAGTACCGAGGTCCTCATCAGCTCTTCTAAGCACGGAAGGAAGTGAAGAGTTAGCAGACGCATAAGATGGCCATCCAGCAGGTTGACGAGGATACTCCGATGAAGAAGCCTCACTTCTCGCTGAAGCCGAGCTGTAATGATCAAATGAGTTAGATATATTCGATAGCCGATCGGCTGGGAATGTCCTTGAGGCTATAACTTCATTGGAAGAGTTTGTCGACTGGGCCATTCGTTCAGTAATGTCATTAATAGAAATGTTATCTCGAAGCTCTTCATGATAACTTTGATTATCTTGAGACATACTTTGCATAGGATCCTCAGAACTGTCGGTAATATTACGCATACAGACAATTAGTACCGGTACAAGGGAAAGATCTGGTCCATTATTTTCTCGCTGATTTTGATCATCACCAGTAGTATCCAACTGACGGGAAGATGGAAATCGGAACATTCTCAAGTACTGCACTTCGGGATTCTCTCCTTCGGTATCTCGATTGACTGCTGCTTCTCTCCGAGAATTAGCTGAATTTTCCAAAACACTAGTTATATTTCCATTACGAAGATCGCTGAGAAAATTTTCGAATGATCCATCAATAGATCTGACGGTAGATTGTCTTCCATGGGCATTCGCGTTAGCTCCATGAGCTTCATTGTTCATAATAGAGGCTGCCGTTTCAATAGCAGCTGCCGAAAGAAGTCGACTCAACATGCTAGTCGCATTTTCATTGTTGGATCCATGAACTGTCGAACCAGTTTCAGGAGGCAAAGCAGAATTAGCTCGATTCCCTGAATTCGTATTAAAATCATTTTCAGGTTCAGAACGTGAAGAAACAGATGACTGAGAATAATTACTAGAATTCGATAGGGTTTCATCACCATAATACACGGCATTGCTGTGCTGTTGGCGTTGACTGAAATCTTGTGTCAAATATTGTCGTAAATGATCGATTAGTGGTGACCGACTTTCGAATGGTTGATTTTGGGTATTATTCGGTAAACGGAGATTTTGAGCAGAAGATTGTGAACCATAATTTACAGGTATCGAGGTATCCGAGGTAGGGGAAGCGTGTTCATTACTAATAGTTTCATCAGCAGTATCAAATACGGAGGAATTAGATTCATGAAATTCGTGGAAAGGTATAGAAGCATTAGCGTGGTCATTAGAGTACGAGAAATCCAATCTTGAATAACTGTTCGAAGGCATTGCGTGTAAAGCATTGGAAATACTTGGATCAATAGTTTGAGAGTCCGTAGATAAATTTCCTATGGGAACACTGTTTGGCGATTGTCGGAGGGAATCATTCACAGGAGTGTCAGGGACAGATGAGCAGTGTGAATGTTGTGATCTATCTTCAGATGCCAGTAAACTTGAAGATCGGCAAGAATTAGATGGCCGTGAAGAACCATGTTTCCTAGTAGACCGGGTTCCGTCGCTTACCACCGAACTATCGTCCCGTGAAATGTATCGTTTCCAGAATGATTTGAGTCTATGTAAGAAGTTGTAGTTTCTATTTGAGTGTTGTTCATTATTCTCAGGTAGCGGTGAGCGAGAATTTGCTTGTCCCATGAAATTCCAATATTTGTATCTACAAGACCAAAACGGTTCAAAATCCTTTTTTCTCTCTTTCTCAAGGATCCTACAAAATAAGAGGAATTATGCTGTAATTCAAGTAAAATATAGAATAGTTCCTTGCGAATATTCCGCAAGAATCTAAGCAAAATTTCCTAGTTAACGTAAACAAACAATGCAAGCCAACCGAAGAAAGATAAACCTAGCAGGCCCAAGACTTTTTGATATATGTATTAAGATCCTCAATGTTCTCAAGAAAGGAAAATATGACTAGCAAGCTCAGAATTGTGCGTTCTCTTTTTTCACAACGAAACGTATAGATGTTAGTACTGTTAACCCTCTCAGTTTTGCTAATGGCTTTTTATTAGATATACGAATCTATACTTCAGCAATAAATACAGTAATTACTTCTTACTAAGTCATCAAACTTGGAGTATTGGAATTGGAAGCGACTCTAAGTCATGAAAACAGGTGAATATACGGTTATGTAAGAATCATTGTATGAAACCCGTTAGTATTATATTACTACGTAAGCCGAAAATAGGCAAAACATTAAACAAGGTGCCAAATCTGGTAATTACTTAAATAACATAAACAAAAACTATCTATTAAACCATAATCATATGAAATAAAACAAAATCTTTGGACTGTTGTGTCAAACAAACTTTGAAGGAAAGCCTTCTTCTAATGCTGGCATTTACAGATCATAATTCATTCAATTGCTAAATCCAACATAGAAGACGTAACTTTTTCAGTGAAAACAATATGTATGAAGCCATTCAATGAGACTCGGGGGAACCTTATGCCCATCATTTTACATTCGAAATAGCATAGATTCTGGTTCATCAGATTACCCTTAGAAAGTCTATTAATTCAACATAACAACACAAAATTTACTTACATAATCCACATTAAGTTTTCTTTTTTGCTGTCCAAAATATGAAAGTCATGGGTTTCAACCATAAACAAAAGTTTAAATGACCTATAATTAATGCCGTTGCAGTCCAAACCCGCTGATGAGAGTAAAAGGAATCGCGCATTAGTAAATAAAAATCGTGTAATAAAATAAAGAAAATATAAAGGACATAAGTCATAATTTTTTTTTTTTTCATTTTTAAAAAGGAAAGCACCATCGCACATAGCTATTTTAGTAAACTTTCATACGAAACGAGTCACTGTAATTGATCAGACAACTTATTTTGCCAGCTACTAAGAAATTCAAGAACATAAATAATGTTGTTTGCCAACATATAACAGAAAATTATATGAGCTTTCCTTCAGCATTGTAAAAGACGTCTGTAATATGGGGTGGGAACGGATGCAAGGAATTACCGTATATTTCCATAGTTATGTAACACAAGAAATCTCTTGATTAAGCATCATCTCCACCGGCAATTTTCTGTTCCATTCGTTTCCGAGCAGCAATTATCATTTCTTCCTTACGTCGACGAAAAAGCTCCTCTCTCTCTTTCTTCGAGTTGGGGAATTTCTGACGTTGGACGGGTTCGGATGCAGTTTTCAATGATGACGATGATGAGGTGTTATTTGTATCGTTGAGTCGAGAAGAAAGTCCATACTTATCAACCAAGCTCTTAGAGACATCTGACATCGAAGGATTGACTACAGTACTTGAACTTTGTCCAGTCTGAGCAACTTGCTCAGGATTTACATTATTACTCATCGGAGAATGATTAGCTAGATCAGATCCAGGCGACAGAGGAAAGCGAGAGTACAGAGCAGAATCTCGTGCTGGCAAAGGTAAATTTTGAGAAGCAATCGCATTTTCAATAGTGGTATCAACACTACCAGTTTTTTGCAAATCATAAGCGATAGCAACGCTCTCAATATTAGGAAAAACTGATTTGATCATATTCACTTGCTCACTGTTCACTGCATGACCGGAATCCAAAGCACCGGGGTTACGAACACTTGTGTGCGAGGACTTGTCCGTAGAAAAAATCCATCGAATAGTTAAAGCAGCAACAGTTAAAAGTATTGCACACCCTGCAACTTGCTCTGTTTGCATATTGACCCAAAATGTCAAAATCTTAAGAGAACTAGTCCAGTCCAATTACGTATCAGTTTCGATGAGTATAGTGTTAAATTTTGTAACAGTTTAAAGAAGTAAATATGTGTTCTTTAAACGTATATCTTCTCCGTTTCTAAGGCTTTCCGTCTCCTTTCTGAGGTTGGGTTCTGGTGAAGTTCTGTTAGCTTCTACGCCGCTTTCTTAGCAGCACATTCCATAACAAACCGTTTCCCTTTAACCATCCTCTCTTCTTCAAAAATTAGTGTTCAGTGTATATATAGTCAAGGATTTGACTATTGAATATTCTTAAGAGATCGTTGAATCATCTTTTTGATTCTTTGGTGATTTTCATACTCCATTAGAATACATCCATATAATTCTACCGTTTTTGGACTAAGTAAGGTAGTTGGGATTCTGTGTCCTTTTTTTTATTATTTTTTATATTTTTAAGTTTATCCTTTGAGTCTGCCATAGGTTAGCTTGAACTGTTTAATAAGTCAAAGCTATATACTCTGCATAGCAACCAAAGAGATCACGAACGGTATTATTTCTACAGATTTGATTGATTTATTCTTTCCTTAATATCATGATCCCTTTTGGTTTACGATCGAATATTTCGACTTTGCATTCTTTTGCATCTCGCAATACCTGTCATCGCTTATCCAAAGCCCGTAGAAATATATCCCAGCCAATTCGACGTGCTTTTGCTTCTCATGCTCTCAATGCGAAAATTTCGTATATTTCGCGGAATGCAAATACAGCGAGACCGTACCGTTTTCAGCGTTTCTTCCATGCTTCCAATCCCGCTTTTGAAATGACGGATCCGTATAAAACATTGGGCGTTTCAAAGAATGCTTCTCCAAAAGAAATTAAGTCTGCCTATTACAAATTAGCAAAACAATATCATCCAGATGCTAACCCCGACAAAAGTGCCCAGGAAAAGTTCGTAGACATAAAGCAAGCTTACGAACTTCTACAAGATCCTGAGAAGAAAAAGGCTTTTGACACGTATGGTTCTGGTGCCTTTAGAAATGGAGAATTTACAGGAAACGATTTTGGAGGGTTTCAAAATGGTTTTGAGTCAGCTTTTGGATCTGGCTTTCCTGGTTTCAATTTTGAGGATTTATTTTCGTCGTTTACTGGAAGGGCAGGACGAGGCAGACGTGCCAACCCTTTTGAGGTATATGTCGGCGAAGATGCTGAAGTTAGTCTCAATATAGACTTTATGGAGGCTGTTAAAGGTGTTAAGAAGGACGTCGTATACTCAGTTTCGTCAACGTGTTCTAGTTGTCATGGTTCCGGTCTTCAAACTGGTGCTCATCGTAGTACCTGCTTTGCTTGTAAAGGAAGTGGCCACCGTCTTCATTTCATCCCTCCTTCTATGCATATGCAGTCTACATGTGATGTGTGCGGTGGAAGTGGAACTACTATCCCTTCTTCATCTGCCTGCCGTTCATGTAGCGGCTCTGGTAACGTCCGTGAACGGAAGACTATCTCATTAGATATTCCTGCTGGTATTGATGACAATACCGTATTACGAGTCGTTGGTGCTGGAAATGACGCTGCTACTGCAAAGGCTGCTCCTGATGCGAAATCTCGTCCTGGTGATCTTTATGCAACTGTTCGCGTACGTAAGCACCAGTTCTTTAGTCGTCAAGGAAACAACGTCTTGTATAGAGCTAAGGTTCCTATGACCACTGCTGCTTTGGGAGGAACCATTCGCATCCCTACTTTGACCGGTGAAGTGGACCTTCGTGTACCACCAGGCACAGTATCCGGTGATCGCATCACAATGACAGGTAAAGGTATTCGCAACGTTTCAGGTATTGCCCGTTATGGAAACTTTTATATTGATTTCGAGGTAAATACTCCAAAAGCACTTTCTCCCCATGAACGAAGCTTGTTGGAACAACTGGCTGATTCTCTTAATGACACTTCAGCACGTAGAACTACTCCACGACCAACAGCTAAAGATGAACCCCCTGCATCATCGGATTCATCTAGTAAAGATAAGCCGTCCGAGTCGTCATCTGCTGGTTCTAAATCAGAGGGTTCAGTAGGAGGTTTTCTTAAACGGGCATTCCGTCGTTTACACAATGAAGACGGAAGCGAAAATGCTTCAGGAAATTCCAAGTAACCATTAAGACGTATGCTCTTTAAAACTAAAGTTAGTCTTGGAGGGTCTTGATGGCTTTTCTGCTAATGTTTAATATCTACGAGGTTACGCGAATAATTGTTTTGGTTTTAAAATATACATTTGCATGTTAATAAATTTCTACTACAAAAAAAATAAATAGATAAATAATGATTCGTTGTCTCTGCTAAGAATCTTTAAAAATACAGAATACATAGTCAAACTGTTGATGTATCGTTGAAACTATTAATTTTTAATTACTCTGTATAGGACATCAAAATTTTTTTCATGAATACTTCAGATGCGAAATTAAAACTAATCATCCATCATAATGATTACCAAACCCAGATTAATCCTTTTGTACAAGTGGAAAGTATACGAGACTTACACTTTCCTCTTCATGTCGGAATAGCATTTTGAGTACGATCTTCCAGAGCAGCATACATAAGCAAGAAGTCTTTTCTGATTCTTTTCCAGTGAACAGGATCAAAAATCATGTAGTAACCACGTTCAAATTGAGGCGTGCGTTGAAGTGGCTTCGTGCCAGGTACTGGTGTTAACCACACTCTGAATTCTTTGTGAAAGCGCCAGTTACGGTTTGTACTAATTAGTTAGACAGTATTCTATAACGAAGGTACATACAGTTCTTGAGCAGCTGCCTCTTGTAAAATGTCTTGAGGTTTTGTATAAAAAATATAAAACAGGGTTTCGTCAGAAAATTGAATGATTTTTGAGAGTTGAGAAGGAGGATCAACACTCTTGTAGCATTCAGGAAGCTTAAATGGAGGTTCGGAAATTGGTTTCTTAGTATTTAGCTCAGCCCATGGAGACGACATATTTGTAGAAATTAATCGATCCTCCCTAAAAAACGAAGTTAGGAAAAAGAATAAAAAAAATTCACTCGAAGACTTACTCTACTGGTGCCAAGTCAAAACCTAATGCAGACAAATCACAACCTAACTGCAACATGCACAAATCGGTATCTTCCATGCGAATTATGGGTAAAAGGGATTCGAGAGAATATGCTTTCGCGGACTCGTCCAATGGACCGGATGAATCTGTATTTTCGGAAAGTTTCAAATCTTTTGTTTCAGTGGCATCAGAGAAAGAAGGTGAAGTCGAACCAGACTTTCCAGTAATCACTCCTAAAAGTTTGTTCTTATGACTATTTACATCAACAGTACTGCCATTTCGGTGAGGCGCATGGGAATCGTTGGCACTGTGGATAGAGGAAGAAAACAAACCGTTTGTGCCGAAGTCGGCGATTGTACTAGACGATTGTGAAGCAGATGGTCCTATAGTTCCTGAAGAGTCTACATAACGCAATAATTAGTATCTTTTATATCAAAACACGTCTACAAATATCCATACTCGGTTTTTCGTTCGGATTTGCATTCATCGAGTTATAAGACGGCTTTAAATCATCATTTCCATTCAATTGAAGACTCGAAAGTCTACTGGAAAGACTCATTTTTTAAAAATATGTGTTTTTATCGCTCGGTCTCAGGTTGTGTAGTGGGTGCGTTCTGCGAGTTAACAAGATGATACAGTAAATAGCGCATTTCACGAACTTGACCACTTCCACTCATAACTCTGCAAGAACATTCAAGCTGTCTTTTATATCTTTTTGCACTTGAAGACTTACTAAAATAACTTCCAGAAGAATCCGTTTTAACCAGTCGGAATTGGAGTCTTACGGATTTGCAAGCCTTGTAAGATTGGTTCTGTTGAACGAAACATTTCAATTTGATTATACGTCGTAAAGCTTTTTATAGCTTGTATACTAGTATGGAGGTTCCCTCAAATTTGTATGCCCCAATTGAAGAAGTTGAAGAAGATGTGCAAGTTTTATTCGCCGTTCACAAAAAGAAAAATGCTGATTTGGGAATGCTTGATTCTAAATTAGACAGAGTGGATTTAGAACTCGATGAACACAAGCTTCACATCAAACAAAATCGTCAAACCTTGCACCAACTCCCAGGATCTACAGGATCTGTAGTTTGGAAAACATCCATTAGCATCGTTCCATGGCTAATTAAACAGAGTTGGTTTGCAAATACCCTTTCCTCTGATGTTTCTGTATTAGAGCTTGGATCTGGTATAAGCGGAATTGGCGGAATCCTTTTGGGCCCTCGAGTTAACAGGTATATTGCTACTGATCAGAATGATTACTTAAAGGGACTTCGTGAAAACTTGGATCAAAATGGGGCTAGTACGGTGGAGGTATCTGAACTTGATTGGACCAATCCTCCTTCGGAAAAGGAATGGAAAGACATGTCTTTAGATATATTGTGCTTGTTTGATTGCATATATAATCCGAATCTTAATACACACCTCGTTTCTACAATGGCTTCTTTTGCGCGATTATTCCCAGACCTTACTTGCCTAGTAGGTCAAGAGTTGAGGGATCCTGAAACACTCACAGACTTTCTACTGAAAATACAGCCATTTTATCAGGTTTTTTTATTTAATTATGAACAGGAGGGGTTTCCAGAGAACATGGCACTTTTCTTACTGAAACCCTACAACCACAAAGCTTTAATGTATGCTGCTTTAGAAGAAGCCAAGAAGTGTGAGCCTACTGATTCAGCTTTTTGTATTGGATCTGTTCTTGTCCAACATGGTGAAATAGTATCAACCGGATATTCACGTGAGTTACCCGGTAATACGCATGCTGAAGAGTGTGCCATCATGAAATACTTGTCACAACAACCTTACGGGTCTTCCTTGAAAGGTACAATGATTTACAGTACAATGGAGCCCTGTAGTAAGCGTCTATCAGGAAAGAAATCTTGCACAGATTTAATCATCAGTCAAAACATATCAACAGTTGTACTGGGTTCCCGGGAACCAGATACTTTCGTGAAATGTGAAGGAGTTGATTTATTAAAAAATTCCGGTGTAAATATTATAGAAGAGCTTTCATTCCAAGACGATTGCCTCAAGGAAGCTGTCCGAGGTCATCATGGTCAATAGACGATATACTGTTCCATGATTAACTTTTCTTTTTACTTTAATGAATTAAGACACTGGATATAAAAACGATTTTTTTTTTCATTTAGCTGAATGGATAAATAAACGAAACGATGTTTTTGAATGACCGACTAAATATCCTTTACTTATTCAGCGCTAGTTGTTTTGAAACTATTATATCTAAAACAGTAAATTGGAGGAACTGTGATCTAGTTTAAAAATTATTTCTGCACGAATAGAAATTCGATGAATGCCATTCTGCCAAGAGCAACCAACACCAACTCTGCGATACACGCGTTCGGGTTTCAAATTTTTCGGAGAGGGTGTTCAAATTTATATTTGTTTTTGTTTAGTATTTTCTTATTTTTTTGTTTTGTTTTTTAAAAACCAAAAATTCAGGTCGTTTATTTACTTTTTCGAGGTGTAGGAAATTTTTTTGCTACCGGCTTGTCAGTATATTAAAATGAGTGTTTCCCAATCAATCGTTCCTTTCTTAGAGACAATATCTAAACTAAAATCCACCCCGAGAACAGGCTGGCTCTACCATGGTATAGAAACTCCTGAGTCCATCGCTGATCACATGTATCGTATGGGTATCCTAACCCTGCTTTGCAATGATTCAGGAATCAATAAAGATCGATGTGTTAAGATTGCCATCGTTCATGATCTTGCTGAATCTATTGTTGGAGATATCACCCCCCATGAAAATGTTTCCAAAGAAGAGAAGCATCGCCTGGAAATGGAAGCTATGAATAAAATTACCAAAGAAATAATACCATCAGATTTAGCAATGAATGCTGAAGAAATCAAAGATTTATTTTTGGAATATGAGCATGCTTCGACATCTGAAGCTAAGTTCGTTAAGGATATCGATAAGTTTGAAATGCTTGCTCAAATGTTTGAGTATGAAAAAAAATATCAAGGAACAAAGGATCTTAGTCAGTTTTCTTGGGCTAGTCAGTTGATTAAGCATCCTCAGGTGAAAGGTTGGCTACAAAATCTCATGACCGAACGCGAAGCTTTCTGGAAGACAATAAAAGGAAATTCGGAAAAGTAATTAGAAGTTTATAAACTTCACAATTGAATTCTCTTTATCGTGGGAAGATTTTTTAAAAAAGAACTGTAATACTGCTTATGTTATATCTGGCTATGGACTTGCACATTCCGCCGTGTCTGTGTATATTACATAAAAGACTTTTCAGTTAATTTTTGAAAAGATATAAGTGCTGGTTGCTGACGTTTGTTTTTACATTCATTCACCTCAAATTACCATCTCTTCACTTATGTAGAGTCATTCTTTTGTACAACGTTTAAGATGTCCTGTTCCTACAACCATAGTCAATAATTAGAAATAATAAGCTCTAAAAACAAACTCTACTATAGAATGTTATATAAACGTACAAACAAGTGGCTACCTTTAAATCCCATTCGTTTTTCTATTAGCAAAAAAAAAAAAAAAAAAAAAAAAAAAAAAAAAAAATTCTATAGCTTTTATTTTCCGTACTTTTCATTAAATATCCGTGAGAGTTGATTCTTAATCTCGCGTAAATTAATTACTCTTATTTATGTATGCCTCAGCACTTACTTACCACCTCCTACCTGTCATAAGTTCAAAAACGACTTGAGGAGAGAGTGAGAAGTTAGTTTATAAATCTACCATTAGAAGGACTTTATGCAGAATTCAATGACAGATCTTTTGGAGGGAGGATCTCTTTCTTTGGTAAAATCCTGGTTGTCAACCAGTTTTCCAAACGAAAAAACTTTACCCCTACAAATTCCGATAATAGCTGACATTCTTTTGAAGCAGAAATGTATTAAAAATTTAGGATCGAGTGAACAAGGTCTTCTAGTCCGTAGTAATTGGTGCACTAGTCTTACTCGCATGTTGCATCACAAAGACTTTAAACTTCGTTGGTCTGCTATTATTCTGATAGATTGCACTATTTCTCAAAGTTGGGAATGTCTTATTGATCACGGCGTTACATGGATTAAGTTACTGATTCAATTGTTGAATCGTCCTGAACTTCCAAGAACGCTTGAAAGCGCAATCAGTACTGTTTCGAAAATCTTTATTTCTTCTTCAGGTAAACCAGGAATCACCCGAGAACTTGTAACTCCTAATTTATCCTCATTTATAACTGCTTGTCTTCGAGTAGGTGAAACTGGGAAATGCTTGGAAACAATTTTTGTATGTCTCTACCAAATTTTAATTCATCATGCCCCTACTTTTCGCCCTTTTAGTTCTTCCATAAAAAACCTTTGTATTGAAGTGTTGGAAGAACATGAAATTATAGATTCAACTCTCAAGAAGAAGGCTGCTGTTTTGTATGCTTCTCTGTATCGATGCCAAGGGAAAGGAAATCTTTCAGACAATTGGAAGAAGGACTTTGTCAATTCCATACAGGAATATCACGTCGCTTTAAATTTCCTTTTTAATTTGATCATAGAGGAACAAACGTATGCTGATGTTGCTAGAGATGAGGAATTAAGTTTTCCAAAGATTAAAGGCCATTATGAGGAGTCATATCAACTGGCCTTGCAAAGATGTAGAAACTTGCATTTGATACTCATGTCTTTCTTGTCTACAAAGACTGAAAAGTCCGTATCTTTACCAATTAGACATTTACTAGATTTGATACGACGGATATACAATGTTCAGCTATCTTCGTCGGTGAAATCTACAATTGAAAATTCTGTCCAGGCGTTATTGTTCATGGTTTTACCTCATTTGCACACTCTCGCTAATGAACTAAGTCGGAAACTACTTGCCGTCTGTCCCAGCTCCCTTATGGTGGTCTTATCATCTACACTCGATTCTGTAAATGACTGTCTTCTTTCGGAGGCTACTCATGATGGCGTGTTCTGCACCTCACTGCAACTCATTTCTGAGTTCTTGGAGAAGATGCACGTTGACGTTCCTCTGCCAAAGTATGAAAACGTTGTAGCTTTAGCTTTAGAAAGGATTACTAAATCAAAGGATCGAGCTTCTGGTGAAGCTGTCGTGGCTGGTGCAGATCAAGCACGAGCTACAAAGAAACGCAAAACCTTAGCCGGAAGCCAAACAGGTGATTCCTTAATCTCATCGGTTTCTGCCGGATTTTCTTTGGATGATAAGTGTCTCACTCATTGCTTTTCCTTTTTGAGTTCTGTTTTAAAAAATACCATCAGTTTACCTAGAATGCTTAGGACCAAAATTGATCGTACCATTCTTCAGCTTGCTCTTGCGGAACCAACGCCAGATGCTCTTACTCATTTACATGATTTGCTGATTGCGTCTATTTTGGCACCTGGAGACTGTCAAGCAATCATTCTACCACATGCTTTACATGTCCTTACAGGACCTCTAGGAATAATGCATACATCGCCGGTAGTTTCTTCCCATGCAGGACAATATTTGAAAACCTTCGACATATTATTGCACCCCAGATTTCCACCTCTTCAGAAACGACTTCCCGTATATGAAGAAGAAAACGCTTTTGAATCCCGATTCGAGCCTGTTTCTGCTATATCCCGAACCTCTCCAGTGTTGCAACCGCTAGGTCTATCCGGATTTTCATCCAATGCTGTTGGTGGAAACGAGGAAGCCAAGTATGATAGTGTCGAAGTTAAGGATCATTTGGAGTCTAACAATTTGACCTCCGAACACAAGAAAACATACCTAGCATCTGAAAAGGCCTCAGATGAGACGGGGAAGGAGACCATGACAATCGAGTTGGATGAATCAGAAAATGGTCAAAAGGGAACTGAAAATAAACAGAATGAGTATGGATCTTATCAAAAAGCCGAAGGAACTGTGACTTTTTCGAGGAGCGATCAAAATGAAGAGGATACCAAAATGACAGCTGAAGACACTAAACAGGCTACTTCTACGATTGACAATGAAGAGGAGGATGAGGATGAAAATGAAGAAATTGATTTGTCAATTAATGCATCAATTGACACGGACGGAGAAGAGCCTGTGATACACGAAGAAGTGACCACTATTGAACATACTTCTCAGAAGCAAGACCTTACTGAAAAAGATAAACTGGAACATACAAACAGTTCAGCGTCTTTAGATCGTTCTAACAGTGTTGATCAAGGAACTATTGGGTTAGAAAACGATGAAATAACAAGTCCGTCTGAGAATAATGTTTCCAACGGCGACGAGGGTGTCGACGAAGACAATGAATCTTTGCCTAGTATTAATCTGGATTCAGACAGTGATTAAAGTTGAAGAAAAAAAAAGGCTACATAAGGGATAACTGGCATTTATTTTAGGGTTAATTTTCAATGGGAATTTTGTTCAAAAATTTTATAGTACACAATAGTATAATGAAAGCTTAATAACTCGCTTTATGATGATTTTTAAATGTTTATTGCTTTTATTGACTAACTAGGAAAAAATATTAAAGCAGCCAAGAATTTCCTCAGCTCCTGTAAAATTGCTGGATTGGATAAATAAGCCTTTGTTGCAATGCGTTATACGATCTTGTTCATACCTCTGACCGTGGATGGGATGTGTGCTGTTGTTCTAAACCTCTGGCGGGACCAGAAGATAGAAGGATTCATTGTACAGAATAGGATATATTAGGAAAATAGAAAGAGAAATTTTGGCTAGGGTTCTTTTTTTTCTCCGACTATTTTCTACTCCTACTGAAAGTATTTGAAGATTTTTTGGAAGCGAACCATTCTGTTTTTACATTTAATTTTCTATTCAAAACTCTAACAACTGTGCCGAACAGTTCATGCTTTTATTAGGATTTCTCGATGAGTAAAGCGGATAAGAACTATGATTCTGACAAGTCTGAAAGCGAAGATGAACAGCAAAACGGAAGAGTGAGTAACAAAGGACGCAAAAGCGATGATAACGAAGGATATACTTGGGAAGGTGAATATCAGCGTTCATGGGATATTGTTCAAGAGGATGCTGAAGGGAGTTTAATTGGGGTAATTGCAGGATTGATCAATGCAGGAAAAAGAAAAAGGTAAGTCTATAGAAAGAAAGACAAAGAATTTAACAATTCATATTAGATTGCTTCGTGACACGACGCCTTTGCGAAGAGGAATCATTCGTCACATGGTTTTAGTTTTAGATCTGAGCTCTGCAATGGAAGAGCGAGATTTTCATCATAAGCGATTTGAACTACAAATTAAATATGCAGTTGAATTTGTCATGGAGTATTTCGAACAGAATCCCATTTCTCAATTGTCAATTATTGGCGTAAAAGACGGTATCGCTCAGCGCATTTCCGATTTACATGGAAATCCGCAATCTCATATCCAAAAGTTAAAGTCACTTCGTGAGTGTAATGGAAGTTTTTCCCTTCAAAACGCTTTGGAAATGGCAAGAGCTTCTTTATCCCACATTGCTTCTCACGGAACAAGAGAGGTATTAATTATATTTGGTTCTATCTTTTCTTCTGATCCTGGAGACATTTTTCGAACAGTTGATGCTCTTGTTTCTGATCAAATTCGAGTCCAGATCGTTGGTCTCGCTGCTGAGGTTGCTATCTGCCGTGAAATTTGTGACCGAACTAACAGTTCTTCTACAAACGCGTACGGCGTTGTCTTAAGTGAACAACACTTCCGTGAACTACTTATGGAAAGCACAATTCCTCCAGCAACGAATTCTTCAAAAACCGCTGACTCCTCCCTAGTAATGATGGGGTTTCCCTCGAAGGTAATTGAGCAACTTCCAAGTTTATGTACGTGTCATTCTTTACCCTCTCGTGGTGGCTTTCATTGTCCCCGTTGTAGAGCAAAAGTTTGCACTTTGCCCATAGAATGTCCTAGTTGTAAACTAGTTTTGATTTTATCCACCCACCTTGCCAGATCCTATCACCATTTATTTCCTTTAAAAAATTGGATAGACTTACCTTGGTCCGCAAAACCCACTTCGTCTCATTGTTTTGCTTGTCAAGTTCCTTTCCCCAAAGCTTCAGAAGCGTCTGATCAGGATCAGGCAGCATCTTCCATGCGCTTTGAGTGCCCTTCCTGTAAACTTCACTTTTGTATCGATTGTGATATTTTTGCCCATGAACAATTACATGAATGTTTCGGCTGTCAATGCTCTGATAATTGAATAATGATCTCATGAACATACTTATCTTTCACTTTATTTTTATTCCATTTACACATATTGCAGGAACGGTTTGCTTTATTTTCTGATCTTGGTTAAATAAAATAAACCTATAACAATAAAATTTATACTACAATAGAAAGTCATAATCTGGTCGACTTATATGGTAGAATGTACGAAGAATTTAGAAACTATATGTACGGATATTACATTTCAAGAGATGAGGAGGCTTAATCAAAACCAGTGTTCGAAACGAACTGTGGGTTCTGGGTTTTCCATTTCTCGGCAAGGAATGCGACCTTTTGGCCATATTTGCTTCCGCGAAGAGATACCATATGCTTTTTTATATGCGTAATCACAGTTGTGCGGTCACTGGGTTGAGCAAGCTGAATTATCTGTTGGATTAAATAGTTACCATATTGGTCTGATGCAATGTCAATTAATGGCTGTCTTGTTCGATCCATTCTGGCGTTCGTGATTTGTTTTAGATATAAAGAAATAAAATCCCTTGGGCCAAACTTAATTGCTTTTTCCATGACCTTGGAGGCATATTGATCCACACTATACTCTGTAGCCCGTAGAAGCAGAGCACCGACCACGCGTCGTAAAGCTTCGCCTTGTGAATTCTCAACCATGTGTTGAATTACCCAATTACCCCATTGACCACGTACAATTAGGTCAAGGTGCAGAATGACTTCCTCAATGCAATCTTGCTTATCCTTCTCAACGCAATTTTCAAACATGTTTTGAACAACCAAACTTCCATTTTCTCCTAGAGCTACCTCATGCCATTTTCCTTTTAAGGCTATATTTACTCGGTCCATAACATTCACTGGATATTTGAACCAACGTGTTTCAAAGAGTTTTTGCCAAACATGACAAGCATAATGATGCATTATAGTTTCATTAATCGTTAAGAACAATTCCTCCATCATGGAATACTTGATATCTTCGTCGATATTATCAAATGCTTTCTGTACGACATGACATCCGAAAGGATCAGTTGCCAATTTGTACATATTCCCCATGATAGTAGAACCAATAACTCGAATCTGATGAGGGGTGCCATGTTCAAAGCAACGTTGAATTAAGAAATTACCAAATCTATTCAACATCAACGGACAGGCCTGAACTAATATACAATCTATGATAGCTTGTTTAATCTCAGGAGATGCCATCTTTAGTTTTTGTTGAAGGAAAATAGAGGATTGCTGATCATTGTTTAATATAATTTTGTTAACAATAATATTCCAATCGTAAACAGCATTTCTTTCAGATAACTTTCTGTAGCGGATAGCATTTTCACGAGGATTTGTAGAGTCATTAACAATAGGCAATGCTGCATTGTTAGAAGGATCCCAAATTGACGGTACATTTGAACCGGAGGAACCTTTCGTATAAGAAGAGCTTCTTGAAGAGCTCAATGAAGGAGCTTTTAAGGCTGATACAAGATTTGATCCTAAAGTTGCAGAGGTCATGCTTGCAGTTGTTTCATTAGGCCATAGGTCACGAACGTAAGCAGATTGATCAGTACTAGCGATATCCGCATTGGTTGAGAATACAGATTTTTGAATACCATGTTTAGAGGAGTTTGATAAAGGGCTGTTAGCAATAGTCGGTTTAGTTCCATCTATTTGTAAATTGGCCAAAGTAAAATCAGAATGATTGTTATTGCATAAATCCCAAGGGGTAGATGTTAGTTTAGTTTTCCTGTCTATAGCTTTAGATGATTCAAGGATATCAGATGTCGATGAAGCAGACGAGTAGTTTTCATTACTCAAACCTTTGGAAAGTGAAAATGAGTTGGAGGAAGTCGATTTTCGGCTTGGTAATTCAGGTTTTCTAGGGAAGTTGAGGGAGGCCGAAACATCGCTTAAAGCAGATGGCGCTGTATTAGAAAGCGTGTAGAGGCTACCCACACCACTGGAACTAGGGTGCATTAGCTTTGGCGCCTGCAATCCATTATCGGAAGTAGTAGCTGAGGGTACAGATGTTGCGGCCAAAGAAGGGCTTCCAGAAGCATAATTATTTAAAGTAAGTCCTACATCAATAGGAGGTTTCGTACTTGCTAAAAGAAGCTGTAATTCTTCAACACATTTCGTTTTCGAATGGATTTCTTTTTTTTGGTTTTCAATCTCCTTTTGTTGAGCATCAACAATATCAGCTAGTGCGTGTAGTTTTCTAGTAACCGTAAAGTAAGGATCTTGTGCGTCCATTACATTGCCATCAAAGCTGGTAGTTAACTTTGATGGATTTGTTTTGCTGGATACAGAAGAGGTATTAGATGCTGCAGGCATTCCAAGTTCAATGGTTTGCATATTATTATCAATCTACAATAGAATCAATGATTTCAGGGTAATGTTGAAACGGGAAAGGAATTGGGAAGGAAAATATGTTGTGTTTTTTACAGAAAGCAAAAGCTGGGAAAGTAAACAAATAGTCTGTTTACTAGCGATGACGAGAGTGAATAATAGTAAACAAACATAAACCCACCAAAAACATATAAACCAAAACAAACAAAACAAAACAAAACAAAACAAGGTAAAGTAAAGTAAAGTAAATTATAGATTGCCAAGAAAAAAAAAGCAAAATCCATCTATTAAAAGTAGTAAAAAGGATTATTTATGAAAATATTAAAAAGAAATGAATTTTCCAAATATTTTCTGAAAAACGAATTTTTTTGTAAAAGAACACAGAAAAGTCAAAAAAGACTCAGTCGGAGAAGGTAGGCGTGGAGAGGGGGAATAGGTTTGGTAGTTGTTGATTTTTTGAAATAAAAAAAAATCAACTATTAATTAACCATTAAACAGCTTACTTGAAAGCCTTGTCAAAGAAAGGGATTAAAGTTTGAGCCATAGTGAATGAGAAAACCAATTTAGGTCCGGTGGTCAAAAGTTTAGGAGTAAGACCCTTAAAGAATGAAGTAAAGCCTTCATACTTAACCATGTTCTTCAGGATTGTAAAACCGGAAGCAGGGTTGTCAAAGCTCTTGTTTTGAATACGGGTCTTGATGACATCCAAGGGAGCAGAAACAATCAAACTAGCTGAAGCACCAGCGATGGAGGTGAAAAAGTTTTGGATAAAAGTGGCATGAGAATAGTCCTTTAATTTAAAAATATACTCCTTAGCAAAAGCATTACCACCAAAAAGAGCGAAAGAACCGGGAGCATTACGAGCTGCAGTCCAACCCCATCCACGGTACAAAGCGAATTTTTCGTCAGCTAAAATTCGGAAAACACCACGTCCCTTGAAGGCTTCAGGGTTGGTTTGGCGCTTGATCTTCAAAACATCCAAAGGAAGAAGGAAAATCTCACCGATACCTACAAGACTACCGGCAGTAGCGTGCATGATGGCTTTACCGGAACCTTTTCCGAAGGTTTGATCAAATTTATTGCCATAGTTGGTAGCCAAAAAATCTTTTACAATAGGTTGTCCACTGTACTTGTAAATACGCTGGACTACTTTGTAGCAAGCGGCGTAACCCAAACCTGGAAAAAGAGATCCAAGCTTCTTCAAAAAGGGAGCGTTGGCGGAATCTTTGAAAAGGACTGTATTTAGCTGGTTCAAGGAAGTAACGCGTCCATGATTAGACATCAAACGCTTAGAGATAGTGTCAACGGGATGAAAAAGAGAGAGCTCAAGAATACCAGCTGAAGCAGCGCCGGCTACACGAGCAACTTGAGATTCTGATTTATTTCCTTGGACTGGTGCCATTTTTTATATCGAATATTTTGAACAAATAAAAATTCCAGCAATTTTGCTGATGTTAGACCGAAAAGAAGAAGAGAAAACCCTGTATGTGTATTAAAAAAAGGGAGATAACACTGATCGCTTAAGAAAAATTTTTTTTTTGATTTGAACGAAAGATAATCAAGATAACCGAATTTCCAGTTCATCTACAAATTAAAAAATTTATATAAAATAAAAACAAAAAATAAAATAAAATCAAATCAAAACAAGTTTAAAAACAGTTTTGAGAGTTTCGAAGGCATATTGCTTCAATTTGTATTCACATGATGAATTTAAATTTGATCCTTCCTTAGAGAACACCACAGTAACGCAAACTATTTTTTTTGTCTTTTTTTTTATTTTTAAGATCAAAAATAACAAAATAAATAGAAGAAAACAGTTTTAGAAATGAAAACCTCGTCTTGAAACCTCTCCTGCCATCTCACATCCACTCCTAGTACTTGCTAAAGTTGTTTTCCATTCTGTTACCTTCTTGGTCCAGGCAAGTAACGATACGCGTGTCTTATGTTTAAAATAGTTGTAAATGTTATATAAGAAGGAAGATCTTTTTGTTTAAGAAATACCAGAATAGAAAAAGACAAGTCAATACGAACGCAAAACAATACCTTTTTCGCGTTTACGCGTCAATTGAACATTCATTCGAGATTCCATGAAATTGAGCGTTTTCATTAGCATTTGAGGTTTTCTACAGTCAATCTCTATTAAGTAATTTTATTTACAAATCGACTTCGATGAACATTAATCCATTCTTGTTTTCCAGACTTAAGTATATGTATTTGGAAAGGAAAACTCGCGAATACACCTTTCATTTAAATACGCTTTCTAACAATGCATAGACTCATTAACCTGCGTTCGAGAATAATACGTACTACTGCGCACTGCGTTACAGTATGTTACAATACATAAAAAGACGCTCATCCTTTTATGTAGAGAAATAGCAGTTTACGAAGAACTCTTCGTTTACCAACACCTTTGAAAAAGTATAAACCAAGAATTCATAGTGAAAGTAAGGACAATGCCACCTTCACCTTCAGTTATCTCCGAAGGAACTACGGTTGTTCCTCAACATGTTGTAAGTACAGGAAAGCGAAGATATTTTAGTAACCCTCGAATATAGATTGTTCACCCATTGGTCTTACTCTCTGCAGTAGACTCTTATATTCGTTCAGCACAAGGAACGAAACGTAGAGTTGTTGGTATTTTGTTAGGACAAAATAATGGTACAGTTGTCAATGTTGCCAACAGTTATGCGATTCCATTCGAGGAAGATGAAAAGAACTCTTCTGTATGGTTTTTGGATCACAATTTCATGGAATCGATGAACGAAATGTTTAAGAAGATTAACGCTAACGAAAAACTTATCGGTTGGTATCACACCGGTCCTCAATTACGTCCATCTGATTTGGAAATCAATAATTTACTTAAGAAGTACATCCCCAACCCTGTGCTCGTAATCATTGATGTCAAGCCCAAATCTGTTGGATTGCCCACCAGCGCTTACTTTGCTATTGATGAAATAAAGGATGATGGCTCAAAGTCTAGTAGAACTTTTGTTCATCTCCCTTCTAGCATTGAAGCCGAAGAGGCTGAAGAAATTGGTGTCGAGCATCTTTTACGTGACACTAGAGACGTTTCTGTAGGTACTCTTGCTACTCGTGTCACTCAGCAAGCTCAATCTTTGCAAGGGCTAGGCCAGCGTTTAACTGAAATCGCTGATTATCTTCGAAAGGTTGTGGGCGGTCAGCTTCCACTTAACCATGCAATCTTAGCCGAGCTTCAGGGAGTTTTTAATCTTTTACCCAACGTTTTCTCCGGACCCGTATCCTCTGAACAAGTTTTGCAAACGGAAGCCCAACGTGCATTCAATATTAACTCCAATGATCAGCTTATGAGTATTTATATTTCTAGCATTGTCCGTGCTGTCATTGCTCTACACGATCTTTTGGATTCCCTTGCGGCAAGCAAAACTGTTGAACAACAGGAGATTAAACCACTTCTACAACAAGAAGAATCTGCTGCTGCTCATGCTGAGCAAAAGCTGTAATTTCATTCTTAGACGTTGTTCATCTTAAAAGTTGGTGATAAAATTTTATGATTCCCGAAACGTGGTTTGACTGTCCGCCTGATACTTTTTAATGACTTTAGAATAGTTTTTTTCTCAAATTATATTTTGCAGCTGTACAGGTCATGAATATCCTAGTCTTTTAATGACTTGTAACCTTACAGAATTCAACGAAAAATAATAAAGCATGGTTAGAACGTGAACTATTATAGATGATCGTTACAATAATACATTACTTAAAAAAGTTAAAGTAATACTCTCCAGCTGGGCTTATGAAAACAGTTGATCATAGTACTACTTTAACGGACCAAAAGAAACGAAACTAAACTTGCCAATGAGAACGAAGCAATTCGAATCACGATTGAACTGAAAATCAGAAATAAAAAAGCCGTATCATTAAAAACCATTGGATTCGAAAAGCTGCCAAGCTTCGTAACAGTGTGAACCATTAGGGTCTCCTTGACAGCTAGAAATATCAATTATAGAACATATTAACAAAGCATCAACCCTAGTTATCAAGTTAGTAAGTATTAAAAAGTAACTTTAAACCATACAGCATACTCAGTCCTCCTTCAATCACCCCTATAATTAACCATGCTAAGAATCCACCAAGAATTCCCACAAGGTATCCATAAAAAATCCCGTTTGAGTGGATAGAAAAATTCCACGCTGTGACACCTACACCTACAGCCAACACACTACGAGCAACAAGTAGTGTATATTTCGAAAGGTAATAGCAACGCCGACGTAAATTTACTCGATTTAATTGTTCAATTTGACTAAGTGCTTTCGATGCATTCATGTAAGGAATCGAGTAAATTGATGCGTAAGCAAGTGCTAAAGGAGAAGCCACATAAGAAGCCGAAACGGAAGTAAACATGTAGTACACCAGATGTGAAGTATGCCGTAACCATCTTGGAAGAAAATGAAGGGGGACTTTAGTTGTAACTCTTAATAAGGAAGAAAGTGAGCACAGTCCGTAATGATTATAAAGGACGTCGGAAAAAAAATGAGCAACCAAATTAGTCTTGGTTGCGGTCATTCTTGTATTTCTATAGAAAAACCATTGTGAAACAATGGAAGATAAAATAGCACTTTTAAAAAAAAGTTAGTAAATGGAAATTATCTCTTTTGTACTTACCACTGTAGTGAGTTTAAAAACACGCAAAGCCAAAGAAAATGGAAAGCATAGAAGGAAGCCAATATCCATGAGCTTTTAGGTGAAACCCAAACTGAACCTACAAATGAAGAACCACGCAGGAACAACCTAGCAAACAAACGGACCCATACAAAAATTAATATGTAAAAGGAGACTAAAAAGCTTATGAACACCAACACTATTTGGGGAATGTCTGAAATCACGCGGCATGCAAGTTTAACAATATTAAAAGAGGTTGCAAACCTACTCCAATGTCGCCAAATATAGGTCGAGCAAATTAAAGTGAATAAAAGAAGGCTTACTCCGGTCACTCGCATAATATTAGACTGAGTGGAATTTTCCAAGTGAATTTTAGAAGCGTTTAATAAATAAATAGAAAAAAAGAACATGGATATAGGTGCAACGGCTAAAAGGAAAACAAGGAATTGGGGGACTGCGACAAGGAAGATGAGCCATGCTATAGCAAGAAACGCACAAATAATAGCGTCCTTTTGAAATAGTGGAAATGCTTTTTGTATAGTGGCATATGCAGATGTCTCTGGAGGTGAATCAGGATTCGTCCGCCATATAGTAAGGATACTGTAAGTGAACATTACAAGACAAAGGCTGCCAAACAAGATGCCCCATTTTTTATCCGGTACTTTCCTTTCAATTTTCATGTATCTTTCATTCGGCAGTTCCATAAATTCATCATTACCACTAGGGGACGAGTTCAACTCGCTTTCTGGTTGTACAGACGACTCTACGACCCCATTTGACATATACATGAATCGTTTGTCTTTTGAGTCACTATTTGTAAGTATCTCAGAACCTTCGGACTGCTCCTCTTCTCTCAATTGCCAATTTAGTGATTCCGAGTTTAAGAGAGAATTTAATCCACTCGTTCCAGCAGAAGAGGCTTCATTAGTCCTTAAAAAATCATGCTCATTATCAATTGACCTTGGTAGGGAAGTTCCAGTTACGTCTAACTGTGAATTCGATGGTCTAAAGCCAGATTGTTGCTGACCGGCTGATGAAAATCTAGATTGTGCAAGAAAACGTGAAGCATCTATTTATTAGCTTTTAAACTTCCTATAGGGTTCTTACAATCACTAAACATATAATTGCCTCACGTGCTGAAACGCCTTTTAAACAAGATATCAAGAAACTGGATGGTTATGTTGCTGGTTCGCAGATGCTCTTCGCTGTGCTCACTGACCCAATTGAAGATATTTAAGGCAGTTGTAAAGTATAGATTAAGTTGCGAATAAAACTTTGCTACTTTCTTTTTTTATTGGGATTATTGACTTTATTGGAATTGGCTTGCAAATCCAACTGCTCCATTACAATACATCATCGCTGGTAAGATAAATTACATATGGATCCTGTTTATACGAACAAGCTGCTAAAAAGAAAGAGTCTGCTCATGATGCTAAAATTGTACGAAAGAAAGAATACATTGTCAATATGCTAAGTTCGTCAGAAGCTAGACTGTTAAAGACAAATAAAACAACGTGAAATACATTAAGAAACAAAGGAATTAAATATAAATTAAAGAATGAATGAAAGAATCGATAGTTTTTGTATATCTTAAAAAGAAACACTCTTTTTCTTCTTCTTTTTCTGACTATTGGATTGTGTAGAGACGCCTGTATCACTAGTTTTTCTCTTACCGGAAGAAGATCCAGGAATACGTTTGTATTGCAAAATATAGGCCTGTTGGTTCAATACACGGTCGATGCTAGAGTTTGAAACGAATTCATCGTCAAACTTAAGCCACATACCATTACTACTTTTGCAGAAAGAATAATAATGACCACTTCGAGTACTTCCACCAGCGTGGACTAGGACGCCAATCAATTCATAACGACAAGAGCGTGAAGGATCCGACATGTAAGGAGCAAGATCGAATCGTTCAGGATAGTTAATGTGCTTACCAATTTTGCTAGAACTATATCCATTGAAGGTAAAACGCTTGAAATGAATAGTAAGAATATTGGGAGCCCGATAAACAGTCATGGTTTTTGTCGCGTCCACTAGCTTTTTGCAATTACTACAGCGATAGCGATTTTGTTTAACTAATTTTTCAGCTTGGACAAAATGCTTTAAGCAATCCAGCATAGATGAGTCTTTTGCTTCTATGGATAAATCAAGCAATGCTTGATAAGTGTTGGAAGGCTTTTTGCAAACAGAACAGAGTATTTGCTGGCGTAGGTAACCACCAAAAATACGATGCACGACGGAGGTTTCCCGACTGGGATGATCTAGATTCTTATAATTTTGAAGACAAGACTTCTGCCAAGCATCTACCAAACAACGCATAAATTCGTGTGCGTCTTCCTGGCGGTATGGACGAAAATGACTTGCTATCACTTTCAGCATACCCTGGATGCCTGATGGTTTAAACGCAGAACCGCGCTTCGCACCTTTATTAGGAAAGGCGCGAGCAACTTGCTGTTCCATTTTACATAAGACACAAGAATTTAATCGGCAAGCAATGGAATGCTGAACAGAAAGTAAGTATTGTGCCAAAGGAGGGGTATGGGTCATTAATTGTAAGACAGAATTCATAAAGCAAGTATTGCCCAAATTGACTAAACCAGGCGCATTTTGGAGAATTGATTGCCAATCTAAAGCGACTTTCTCCTCTGGATATAGAATGCGAGCAGGAGGAATGAAAGACGGGTCTTCGTCAACAAAATCATCCGCACCTTCACCCCGGGTACCAGAAGGTTTTTTACGCTCAGCGGAAGGAACACTAGCGGAAGAGGGCTTGCTAGATGTTAAACCTTGTTCAGAATGCTTAGAACCTGAAGAATCTCCTGTCTTTTTGTTCTTGGGTGCATTTAAAGGGACATAGGGAGTTTCAGGTGTAGAGCTAGTATTGACAGACGCCGCACGAAAGCGAACTGGATTACCCAAGAGATCGTCAAGGGAATGCTTTACAGCAAGGTTCACTGAACCATTCAGCATTGCCAACGACATATTAAACAGTGAAACAGAAGCAAAAATAAAATACCAGTAATGACAACACAAGAAACCAACCGATGTAGTCTCGTATGAAGAACCCCAAAAAAAAACCTGTTCAAAATTTGTTGAGTAAGTTGTAACCCAAAAAACGAGGTTGAACTTTTAAATAAAATCTGGAACAAATTGACCAATTCTTGTAGGCCTGAAAAAGAGATGCAACAATGAACAATTAGGGACAAAAGAACATACAAAATATCTCCAATCAATAAATTAAAAACAGCCCCAGAAGCTCACGTACACGATACACGCACGTATTGTGATTTATTAGCCTAAAACAAAATGATGGGTTTCGTCAAATGTAACCCGCGGACCCAAATGAAACAAAAAAAATGAAGTAAATAGAAGAAAGAACGCAATAAGAGCCCCTTTAACCCAAGAATATACCCAGCAAGTCTTAAATTCCTTTGTCTTTATGCTTGCTAAAGAGAAAAAGCCAAACATGCGAAATTTTTCCAGGCATTTGCATTCTACGTTTTGTCTCTGTAAATCACATATCGTTTTATTTTCCTACACAGTAAACTACATAATGAGATAAAACGCAATGAAACATAGTTAGCTTTTTAATGTGGGACCATAGAAGAACAGAGAAGAAACTAAGAATAGACATGGTCTCATTGGCTACTGGTCTCTCGGAGCATAAAGGCTAGGGAAAGCAACATTGTTCCTGCGTTGGGTAACATGGGTAGCAATGTTCCTGTGTAAACAAATAAAGAAAAGCAAAAACTGTCAAGTCCAAAAAAAAAAAAAAAGAAGAATGTCAATAGCTCAAGCGAATTCAATTAAAATAAAAAAAAAAATTAGAAAAATAGGGGCGCAATGAAAATGCAACATGTCTTTTCTTCGAGAGAGAGAAGCACGGCCAAATGCAGCAGGTCGAGTCATTTGCAACTTCAACTGTAGCTGTTTTTTGAATTTGCTGACGTTGTGTCTCAATGTCTTTTTTTTTTATTTTATTATTTTTGTAGGTTAGAGGAACCACAAAACGCTATTTCCATGAAAAGAGTCTTAAGTCATTGTACAAGAATTCGTAGTTTTTTTGGATGTAGAGAACAATGTATCATATATTTACTGATTCATTCTGATTCCAATAACTACAAAAAAATAAAGTAAAAAAATGATTGTAATTGAAAAGTTTTACGCCCATGCTCCCGCTGAAACTAGCAGTGGTTGTTTCTATACATTGACAGATCTTGAGTACATGAAATCAACGTTCAATTTCAGCAATGCAAAAACTACAATTATTAAAAATGTAAGGACTGAAGAAGAAAATTATTTTGCATTGAGAACGTAATGACCAGCTCAAGTGGTGGTGAACAATTAGGGTACCATTCTAGGGCTTACAAAAAAAGGTATCCCACTGAAGGTGTCTTTAGCAAGATACCAAAACCTCATTTTTGGGGGTATAGATTAGGGCCATTGGATTGAGTGCTGAAACAAAAAAGGTATAGAATGCATATTCTTAAAGGACAAGAAAGTTCAACTAGAAATGGAAACGATTGCATTCTTATAACACCTCCTCTTTCACCTCCCAAGCCAAAAGCATTGAACTTTCATTTCAGCAGCGTTCGAGATGTTTCTTCTCTACGAAAGCAACACTTGTGCGCTTGTATGAAGGGGATTGTTTATGAAGTCTACAAAACCCAGCCGAAGCTTTGGCTTCAGCAAGAAAGGATATGGCTTCGCAAAGAACACGTAAAGCCAATTGCAAAATTGCGTCGTCAAGGTTTTGTTGGACGTCGTGGAAATCGCATTGTTTCTTCCGTCGTAGAGTCAGAGGCTTCGTCGTCAAAGAATACCTCTCGCGAACCTTCACCATCGAATAATGGAGCAGGCACTCGCAATTCAGAAGTACCAACTTCTGAAGCTTCTGCTTCTGCTTCCCCAGTTGAAACGAGAGGAAGGAAGTCAACTCGTGGTTCAGGCCAGTATAATGGCATGGAGGTTGCGAATATCCCTTACGAAGCTCTGCCTGATTTTTGTCCCGACATGTCTGTACTTGACAGACGGTCCCATCCTCGTCCTCTTCGTGCTGAATGGAAGGGTCCCCCTCTAGATCTTTCAAACGATCCTCATTACCATCTTTTACACCCTGCTGAAGTCCATTTAGCTTCTACACTTCGTTTACCCTGTTCCGTTTATTTAGACAATAAGCGACGCATTTTTGCCGAATGGCATTATCGTAAACAACAAGGGTTGGGCTTTCGAAAAACAGATGCACAACGTGCTAGCCGTGTTGATGTCAACAAGGCTAGTCGATTATGGAAAGCTTTTCATGAAGAAGGTTTTTTTGATGAGTAACTTTTTCGTATGCTATCATTTATGTCCCATTGGCCATGCGTATACCCTTCCTCCTTTTGTACCTCTACTTATTTATTACCGAATGGCTTCTTTGTCAGTCCTTTTCCACTCCTTTGTTCTCGTAGGATGAGAGAAAATTGCACGCTCTATTCCCATTCGTTCCTTTTTTGGATTTTGGTTGCTGTCTATTTTTTAAAAAAAAAACAAATCCCTTTTTGAACTATAATGACTCTCTTGTCAGTGTGATTTCTCTTTCAATCTTTCATACCCACTCACCCACCTTAAATTGGTTTATTTTTTGGATAAACATTTTGAAAACATATTGGGCATTCTCACTATGAATTAGAAAGTATACGTTTGACGTTCGTTAAGTATTTATTGTTCCCATGCCTTTCCTTTTATTAGGGTCATAGCTTCTTGGGATGCTTACGACAACTCTTACTTGCATCTTTTACTATTAAATCCCTATTTTGGTTTTCTATAAAAATATCTATATCTATCTAAATGTATATATTTATCCATACAGCTCGCCAGTTGGATGCATTTCTATCTTCTGAGCTTGATCGGATAGTACTTGTAGACAAATCTTTCTTCCATATATAGTACGTTGTCTTACCAGACATAAGTAAGGCATACAAAGCGATGTAGTTTAAGTAATGTAAGGTTGCTGTAACGATAGATACTCTCAAACAAATGATTGCAAGCAACCTTTAAATAATTCTTTTAATAGTTTTATTTGTTTATTCTTCTGTTTTTGACGCGCATTCAGACCATACAAAAATGGCTTCCTACATACCTCACCTTTTTTGGATTTCTGTTTTGTTTATTGTTACCTATGCCCGTTACTTAATTAAAATGTTCAGGGTAGGGTACAAGGCGAAACTGTGACTGCTGGCGTGAGGCCCAGTTTGACTATGAGAATTCTTGTGAGACACTCCCCTTCCAACCGACCAACACAATGGCAAATCTCACTACGCAGAAGCGCCTTGCTTCTTCCGTTTTAAAATGCGGTAAGCGTAAGGTTTGGATGGATCCCAATGAACTCAGTGAAATTAGCAATGCCAACAGCCGCCAAAACATTCGCAAGTTGGTCAAGGACGGTTTGCTCATCCGCAAGCCCAACTTGATGCATTCTCGTTTCCGTATCCGTAAGACCCACGCTGCTAAGCGTCTTGGTCGTCACACCGGTTACGGTAAGCGTAAGGGTACTGCTGAAGCTCGTATGCCTTCTGCTGTCGTCTGGATGCGTCGTCAACGTGTTTTGCGTCGTCTTCTCCGTAAGTACCGTGAATCTGGTAAGATCGACAAGCACCTTTACCACAGCCTTTACTTGGCCGCTAAGGGTAACACTTTCAAGCACAAGCGTGCTTTGATCGAGCACATTCAACGTGCTAAGGCTGAAGCCAACCGTACCAAGTTACTTCAAGAGCAACAAGACGCTCGTCGTGCTCGTTCCAAGGCTGCTCGTCTCCGTAGAGCTAAGGTTGTCGGAGAGAAGCGTGAACAAGCTTACACCGCTGCTGAACAAATCGAGGAGTAGATGCCTTAATTTGATTTTCGCTTCTGTTTTATACCTACAAATACTACTTTTGGTTTTTTAAGGCAGTAATTAATTTCTATGGTTGAGTTGAGTATGTTGGTAGCATTTATAATAACTTTTGTAAATATTCGTATTATTCTTTGTTTCACGTATCAAAAAAAGGAAGGCCTTAAACTGTGGTACCATAATGTCACAGATACATAGTGGATATATCTGGCTATGGTCAAAATTGCAGCCGTGGTATGCATCTGCCCAAAAAAGATGTATCAAGTTACTATAAAGCACCTGCATTTATAATAAGTTAACGCCCTTTTTCCTGCCCGGTTTTAGAATTATCGAATTCATGAAATATCTTAAGTTCGATAGAATACGTTGGATTGCTTTAATGTTTTTACGAAAATAAAACGGAGACCCGTATTATGTCAGCTTAAGCTATGGGTGAGAGAGGCTGAACAACTTCATGTATTCCTTTGCAAAAATCATGATTTATATTTAATTCCTGTACACGAGTTATATATTTAACTAGTTAACTTGTCTTGAAATACATAAATTTAATACATCTTCTCATATCCGATATTAATGCGCAATTCCTTCCTATACCGATTGAAGCTAAAAATAATTGGATTTTATTTTACCTCTACAAATTTCTGACGGTCAGTTTACTCGTTTAGCTAATAAATAGTTGAAATTAGACGCGAAACTGAGATTTGAACGTACTGAGTCGAATTCATTGTTTGACTTTACACATGTTGATGCAATGGGATTTACCGACGGCTCAAAAGGCGGTTTTTAACTTAGGGAATCATCCAAGATATATAGGAATCTTTTTTTGTTTTATATTATTATTTTATTTTTTTCATGCTTTTTTTGGGGGCCTGGTGTATTTCGCACTAGGCATTATTGTGGGCGTTTGCGCCCTGGGGTTAACCCACGAAAATGGTAACATCGTCTTGAATATAAAACATCCGAAGGTAGAGGGTCCTTCTCAGTGTATCCCTCAAAGATATCCTCAACATAACCTCCCAAAAGAATTGGAAGCACCACTTCTTCTTCTCATAACAAAACTGACACATCACTATATACACGGTTGGTATTCGCATGTGAGTAGTGATATGTCGTTTGTTAAAGAGGTTGAGAACACCATTGGATATATCATGAGAAACTTCTACTCTTACTTGAGCACTCAAGATTCTTCCTACTTAATTTTTGAGATGCTGAAGAACGTTTTGAATACCCTTACGTTGTTGCTTTCCGATCTAAACGTATTTTTGAGCAAGAAAATGCCCATTGCGGAATTTGCCGTCCGTTATCCCAACTCGGCTGTTGCAAAAATGCTGGACAAAGCGGCAAACGAGCAAGCCTTACGCTCTCAAGCTTCTGCAATGATAACAAAGTTTTGCAAATCTGAAGATGCCGCTTGCCTTCCGTTACACGTTTTACTTCGGGAAGTTCTCGCTATGCAGGTTTTTAAAAAGATTACAACTCATTGTGCAAAGCCAGTGTTTGTTAATCGTTGTATTATCCTTTGCCTTTCTCCTTCAAAGGAAAAGGATGAGTGTATAAGTAGGAACAGGTATATAAATCGATGTCTTCTAAATAAAACACTCAAAGACTCATCCCCCTTATCGACCTTACCTACGGATGACAGCCCTCAGACTTCTTACTCATTTAATAATGCACTTTTTGAAGCGGAAATTCATATTCAATATCGATCACTTGATGCTAAAGAACTCATTTCTCCGATAAAGGATAAAAAGAATCTGAAATTTATTATAACGGTACATTCTTCGTATCTCGATATCCCTCCTTGGATTGTCTACCGGACTTACTCAAGTCTCAAATCTATGTACAAAGATCTGCGAAAAGAGTTCCTTCATGCGACTGGAGCCCCTCTCATGTTTCCCCGGTGGAGAAACCAAACATATGGTCATTTCCGACAGAACTTGTCCGCATATTTGAATGGGATAGTCCAAGTTCCAAAGTTATCCAACGATGCCGTTGTTCGGCATTTCTTTTGCAAGTCTTTGTCGTTTCAACCTTTACCCGACGATATAGTCGATGGGATGGAAAGGCAGAACAATTCATCTTTTTCAACCGTTTCAAATAAGATTTTAGAAGTAACGAGGATCGTAAGTGGGAGATCTGGGCATTCAAAAACTTCAGAAGATTCCTCGACTTCGGAACCTACGTGGAATACCAAGTTTGAGAGAAGCATGCTGGAGGATACCGATTTGAGCAATATCCCGTCAAATGAACTTTCATCCATGGAAGATGATAATCAATCTTTTGAAAATAAAAATGAAGGAAAAAATCATTCCAGATGTTCTTCTGAAAGCAATCCATTTGGGGATGAACCTTCTGCCTTTCGTATTCAAGAGGAAGCTTTAAAGGAGATTATTGATAGTGGGTTTGCCCTTTTTGGTGAACTTTCTTGTTTAAATCCTAAAACTTGGTTTTTTCGGCGAACTGTCTTGTCTGTACTGAAGTCATTACTTTTGTATGGGCCGGTAGACGTTTCTGGGATAGTGGAAAAAATGCTTAAAGACCACGTGTTTGCAAAGCTCTCAAACACGCAGTTGCTTGGTGACTTTTTTACTTCATTGATTCTCAATATATGGCCTGAAGAAAAAGAAAAAGTTCAGGAGCATTTAAGGAACTTACAACAAGCAAAAGCCCATGAAAATGAGGATGGCGCAAACTGGGATTCTGCTCCAGGTAATAAAGATGATACTGACTTGTATTTGGAGGAAGCTATGAAGAATAGTTTATTTAATAGCCATTCGGCATTTGCTGTGCAACAAAAAAATGAAGAACAGATGCGGGTTGAAGCCAAAGAACTCTTTCTTAACAACGCATATGCTGATAATGCTTCGTTTCTAGGACCCTTGACATCAGGAGATAGTCTACGGGTTTTGTTTGACCTGCTTCAAGAATCCGATTTAGTTGAAGGATTTTTGGCACACGTTCTTAGTAATGCGCTTCATAGCATTATTTAAGACTGTTCGGATTTGCTATGCACCATATTACGTTTTATTTATTTTACTGTGCAATAATGTAATAAATAGCATTTATGATCTTAATACCTTTTAATCTTACTTTTATATGCAATTAGTACTATCCGCTCAACTTTGAAGCAATCTGATCTATGCAGGAGTTTTGTTCCATTGAAATTAATTGTTTGATTTGTTAGATCGAGGTTGTCCATACATTTTAGAACTTTCTTACTAAATTTAGTGATAATACTTGTCTTTTTTGTTTTTATTTTTATTGTAAGTACGTCTTCTCATTATAAATAACGGTATTCAGTCTTTACATTCACATGCTTACTTTTACAAAATGCGTTCTTCATTTATTTATTCTTCTTACAGATGTGAGTATAGTGAAATACACCGTTATCACTATTAGCATAACGCCATTTGCTCATATGTCACTATGTCGTGTTAAGTAGCTTTACTAACGCATCGTAGTGTACAGAAAGGCTAAAGAAGAGTCCTTGGTAGAAACCAACAATTCCTTCACCAAACCCGAATGTCGGAAAGAGAAGTGTCTTTGGAGAAATATAAGGCAGCGCTGCTGCAACATCGAGAGTTTGATGCAAAACTAAAAGACTTGCGTTTTGGAATTCGCGATTTAGTCAAGAAATATGACAAGACAGAAAATGATATCAGAAGTTTGCAGTCTGTAGGTCAAATAATCGGCGAGGTTCTGAAACAGCTTGACCCAGAGCGTTTTATTGTAAAGGCTAGGTAAGGATTACATATACTGATTCAGCGGATTATTTAAATGCGGTTTTGGAGAAACCATAAACACACGTTGTGTTTGCGGTGAACAAAGCATCTACTGGTTGCTTTTAATACTTATTTATAAGTGTGATTATTTAAGAGCGACATTAGGAGGCGATTTGTATAAAAGAAAAAGGATATCCGGTTGAAATTAGCACATTTGCTCATATGATTTGAAACAATTTACTAATGTTTTAGTTCTGGTCCTCGCTATGTGGTTGGATGTAGAAATAATGTAGATCAATCCAAGTTAATTCAGGGTGTTCGTGTTTCCTTAGATATGACTACCCTAACGATTATGCGTATACTTCCCCGAGAAGTCGACCCAATGATTTATAACATGTCTGTTGAGAGTCCTGGTGACGTGTCCTTTGCAGGTGTTGGTGGTTTAAATGATCAGATTCGTGAATTGAGAGAAGTTATAGAACTTCCTTTGAAGAGTCCTGAATTATTTCACCGTGTTGGTATTAATCCACCAAAAGGTGTTTTGCTTTATGGTCCACCTGGTACAGGAAAAACCCTCTTAGCACGTGCTGTTGCTGCTTCTTTGGGAGTTAATTTCTTGAAGGTTGTCTCAAGTGGTATCGTAGATAAGTATATTGGTGAATCTGCTCGTATTATTCGTGAAATGTTTGGTTATGCTAAAGAGCACGAGCCATGTGTCATTTTCATGGATGAAATTGACGCTATTGGTGGACGTAGATTTTCAGAAGGTACTTCTGCCGATCGTGAAATCCAACGTACGTTGATGGAATTACTAAACCAAATGGATGGTTTCGATTATTTGGGACAAACTAAAATTATTATGGCTACCAACCGTCCTGATACCCTTGACCCTGCTTTATTGCGTCCAGGTCGTCTTGATCGTAAAATTGAAGTTCCTCTTCCCAATGAAGTAGGTCGTATGGAAATTCTGAAAATTCATCTTGAAAAGGTATCTAAACGAGGTGATCTTGACTACGAAGCCATCATTAAGCTTACCGATGGCACTAATGGTGCAGATTTACGAAATGTTGTGACTGAAGCTGGATTTTTAGCCATCAAGGAGGACCGGGATTACGTTGTACAGTCCGATTTAATGTCAGCAGCCCGTAAAGTTGCGGATCTTAAGAAGCTTGAAGGTACCATTGATTATCAAAAACTTTAACGTGATATAAAAAGAAGGTTCGATGATATGATTAGCCAGGTCAATGAAGTTTCGACTTGCTTTATGATAGTTTAATTCTTTTATACCGAAATAGATGAATCTAATTGATAGATTGAGAATGCATAACATTGAAATGAATGAATCTGTAAATAAAGACGAAAACTAAAAGCCACTATTATTATCAACCTCTTTCTCTGGCTTCTCTACGGTTTCGTGCACTTTAATATCTATCTGTCTCCAAGCCTACAAGATTAAGTAGCATTAAAAGAAGGGAGGTTGTATTTTATTACGGAAAATGGAATTAACATGTCATTTGCAAACGTGGATTGAGGCAACAAAGTAATATCGGCAACTCTTAGCAGATTTGATGAACTATGGATGTTGCAGCAGATCAATGGTTCATGTCACCACATGAAAAAAAGAAAAAAAAATATTATGCTCAAACAAAAGCTGAATGCGTAAAAAGCCCAAACTGCAAACAGAGTAGCAGAAAATCTATGCAATCTTCACATTGTATGTCACTTCCACGAATCTTTGTTGTTTGATCGTCGATGAGTCGTCCTCGAGAAACAAAAAAAAAGAAAAGCAAGTCGATTTACGATATAGAAAAGCAGAATCAAAGAAAGATTTCTAATAATACAGAAGACGAGCTTGCTGGATGAATTTATAAAAAGCATATATCTATACCTGTTGCTCGACGGCTTCAAAAGCAGATTCAACGGGTGGTTCAAACAACGCACCATGACCAAGGACGCAGACGGCAGATGCTCCAACTAACCAAAAGATAGTTTGAATAGGTGATGCGAAAAGCCCGAGAGGAATTAACACACATCCCAAGGTTGTGTATAAGCTTGACTTAGTATAAACTCGCTGTCCAATTTGCACCTCATTGCCTTGGCGTTTACGAATTCCATACACACCAACAGCGCCAGCGGCAATAACTATCGATAACAGAACATTAGTCAAGAGACAGTAAATGGCGAGGATTGCAATAATGGCTAAGTAATTTGAAGAGAATCGTCGAAGGTTAAAACGGACTCTTGATTGTGCTTCTCCAAAATTTTCAGGTCTTGAAACGCGACGAACGTCCAAAAATTCGCCCACAGATTTGAATCCGCTCAAGTACTGCGACTGTTGTTTTGTTAGCAATGCTTCATTCTACTTCATCGATCGTACCCTCGAAGAAACCAATTCTTGAACGTTTTCACTTATTTTAGAAAATGCATAATTCGACATTTTGTTTGTTCTTGTTGTAAGTAAGTGATAAAAACAAATTCAACAAACGGGGCTTGTTTATTCTGACTGCTTGTCATATGGCAAGTAACGATGTTTCCTTAAGCAATGATAAGGCAAACACCTTAAATGACCTTAAGTTATTTATTCTGGATATCGTTAATTAGTAAACAAACCATGAAAATGGTAATTACGATGAATGGATGTATAGGTTCAGGTATATGACTCTAACATCCGGCAATTCTTTGTTTCAAATATAAATATTCTGTTCCTTTATAAAATTTTCGTTCGTCAGTGACTTCAATTGAATGGAAGGAAAAAAGAGTTCTTTGTTTAGTACTTACAAAAAAACAAGCAAGTAGAAATTTCATTCATTCACAAGTAGATTCATCAAGTCTTTAATTTCTATAAGGGGATAGAAGTGGATTAAAACACATATCAGGAATGATATTGACAGATGACTGTAAACGAATTAATGATACGACGATGACTTTGTCAGATTATTGGCAAAAGCACCTTGAGACATTGCTTAGATGGTAGGTAGAGCCATACTCTAAACAAAATGAATACAACATAGATTAAAATAAAAACAAAAATAAAGAAAGAAAGAAAAGATTATAAAAGATGGAAAGGTAATCCATTAAACCACTTCTTTCATTAAATACAACCTGGGATTCCGTAATAAAAAAAAAGTAAAAAGAACGTGAGACACTAATGGCCAGCATAAATGTCATCATGAAAGAGCCATGTTATATATTTTTTTCCAGTTGTTCCAAGCTAGTCAAGCTAGGATCATGTTGAATGAAAACATCTGAAAAGTCTTCGTTACTTATTAAGTTTAAAGCGTTTTCATTGGCAAGGTGTAATAAACAAATAAATGCAAAGCTTGTAGAGATATCCTTGAGTTCTTTTTGTCCATACAAGTTTTCTAACTGGGAAACAGTTGAAGAGAATGTACGCACAGGTTCTTCCTTTTCTTCTTCCTTTGGTTCTTCATCATTATTGGATTCAGCATTCGATTTCGACGCTTCTGGTATATTTTTTTCTTCAAGATCCAAACATTTCCATATATTTTCTTTCAATACCTTTACATCCACTCTTTTCGCTCGTTTTGCGTAATTAATGCTATCCGGCTTGGCAAGACGAGCATTCAATAACAAATTCTCCCCAAAACCAGCAGAGGAAGGTGGTGTAGGCGATGATGTGTTCTCCCGCAATTCTTGCATGGATCCCCCATCAAAATCGTGTAAGCCTTGTTCTTCCATATCTCCACCATCGCTGTCCTCATCGAATCCACCAGGGTATATTGGGGCACTAGCATCTGCTTCATCTTGTCCTTCAAAAACCCGCTTAACACCAGTTTCTCCATTGAAGGATACATACGGCATGAGAGTTACCTTTGGTTTTAGAAAAAGCTGTAAAAGACGCTTAGAATCGTACTGATAGTCGTCCGGTAACAAGCAGCGATTATGTTTTTTCCAATGTGATTTTGGCAGCTTTAAACTACCAGAAGCAGGAGTAAGTAGAGAGTCAAGGTCAACTTCCTTCGTAAAGTCTATCGTGTTATCCGTTTCACGACGCCGCCTACGTTCTAAAGAAGTGGACGTCCGAGTAGTGTCAGCGCCCTCAGAAACATTTGACAAATCCATACCAGGAGGTTGAAAAATGCTTCTTTTACGAAGAGCTTGAATCCTCCAATGCTCGGGACCGGCCCAATTCTTCTTTATTGACTTGTCGAAATACTCGTAGATTCCATTTACGGACGATTGATTGTCCACAGAATAGTTTGCTAAATTAATCGTTTCTCCCGTATCAATATCATCTTGCATATTATTGGTTGGATCCTCGAATTCATCTAACGGTTTCGTAGATAAATCAACATTTTCATCGCCATAAGCCATATCTTCAAGTGCGTGAACAATATGGCCTTGTTCATTATCATCATCATCAGAACCATCAGAATCTAATGGTGCAGAACCAAGTTCTACATCTCCATTCATAGCAGCTTGCTCTTCCAACAATGAATTCGGTGCAATCATATTCACTTCGTCGCTCAAAGACTTTAATAATGAAACATCCAAGTTGCCTTTATTGTCGAATTCGAATCCTTGTAAAGAAGGACAAATTGTAAGTTGATCAATATCAATAAAATAACGCTTCTGAATACTTCCCAAAGCTTCCAAAGAAATACCGTCAGTATCAGCATCCTTATTCTCGTTCTCCGCTTCTGGATTTCCGGTATTAATGTCTTCTAGATTTCCCTCTTTATTATCATTTCCTTCTAAATCCTTGATAATGGCATCGCTAGAATCAAACACTATTTTACCATGCTGATCAACAGACAAATGGTTCATTAATAGCCCTTTCGCACCGTCTTCATCAAAATCTGCACACATTTTTTTGAACAAAGGGTCAAAAGATCCTTCCAACTCAAATTTTTTAGCACGTAGACTTTCAAAATCTTTAGCAAGTGTATTTACGGATCGATTGGCACGCTTTCGTTCACGCTTTTTTCTTCCTTCTTCGTCTTCTGCATTCTCGCTAGTATCCTCGGTTTCACCTAAAGCTTTGGAATCGTTTGCTAAACCACTAAGTAGTTTGCCTGTTTCAGTAGCAACCGAATCAATTCGGGACGTATAGATTTTAACACAACCATCTAGAGTGCAACTCGCTTTTTGAAAATTAATAGCTTCACCTTCTCGAAGTAGGGACATGTCGTGGAAATAATCAATTAGTGCAAAGTTCCATGTGTTTGTCGAATTGATCTTATTATCCGTAGCTAACTTGATCCATTCTTCAAAATTAGATAAAACAGGAACTTGATAGGAACTATTAAAAGGTGATCCATAACCTGGTCCGCCCAAAGATTCTCTTCTTGGAGTAATTGACTGAAGCGCTGAACTTCGTCTTAATTCACGCTCCTTTCTACTTTTCTGTTTAGCTTTCTTTTTTTCTAAGGCATCATCATTTAATGAATTTAAGTTTACAGGCGTATGACCTCCTAAACTGGCGCGCTTCATTTATCAATATATGTATTTGGTTTTCTGGTGGATGAACAGTGTCCGACTGGTAGGACAAGTACTATTTTTAACCACTCAAATGTTTGGTTACAAAAAATAAATGTGACCTACTAATAATTTTTATTTTGTATTTTCTTCATTGTAAAAGAGTAGTAGAAGTTTCGTGCATTAGCATGAGTACGAGATATCGCAGGCGTGAAACAAAACAAACAAAAATTAATTATTTTCTATTTGACATTACTAAGGATAAATTTAGACCTTGAGTAAGCATGGCCACTAAATTTCGTATTGTCAGTAAAAAAGAATGAATACAAATTATCTAACTGCTATGCTATAGTTCATCTATTAATTCAAATAACCACGGCAGGTAGGTGCACCACACAAACATGGAATTTTGTCAGCTTCCTCAGGAAATTTATAGTCATAAGTTAACTCCTCTCCTTGCATAATGTCCCTATCAGCATAAATGACAATTTTTCTTTTTCCTTCTACACGAATAATACGAGCAATACAATTAGGAGCACAAGAATGGTTAATAAACCGAGCTATATTACCCTTCTTTGTAGCGTCAACAATAATGTCCTCGTCGATACGGAAAAGATAACTGTCACCAATACCTTCTCGAACGTAGTTCTTTTCACGGTTGTCAGCAATACGTTGGCGAATTACTTCGCCCACATATTCAATAACCATGTCATTCTTATCAATATGTTCTCTTGCGAATAGACCGAGAGTGTGAATGCGACTTGGTCCAAAATTAAGTTGTTTCTTACGAGCTTTCAAAGCGTTGAAACGAAGCAAATCTGCTTCAGCAGGAAGCAGTGATTTTTCAACACCAGCTGCCAGTCTACGATTATTAACTCGATGCATTCTAGAGGTAACTCTGCTAGTCGATTGGTTACCGCCTTCTACCGTTGAACGATTACGAAGAGGTAGATATTGGGATTTTTCAGCAGTAGGAATAATATAATATCCCTCACTTTTAGCAGACCCAGTAGAATTAATTCGTTCATAACCAACCGAAACCGGTAATACTAAAGAACTTTCGACCGGAATATCACCATTCTTATATTTGCAACTTTTTCTCCTGTATGCCCAATAATTCGGATCTCCAATTTCATTAGCATCTTCCGATGAAAGTGCCTCACGTAAACAATGAAGATCTTGATCGTCCTTTACCAAAAATTGTATTCCATCTAGGTCAACCAAAACATCATCCTCAGGGTAATTATAGGGAAGGGTGCCATAATACAATGTGCCATCCTCGCTAAATTCGTTTTCCTTCTGTCTAAGTGTTGGCTGGTGAATTTCCAATGATTCCTTCTCTAAACCAGGCTTCTTGTTTCTTTCTAAATGAGATTTGGGAACCGTCGCAGGAGAAACGAATTCATCAGATTCAGTTTCACTAGAAGAAGTATAATCTATGTCAAGTTTATCTGATTTCTTTCTAGAAAGACGGTTCTTAGGGCGACCCCGGTGAAATTTTTCTAAAAATTCTTCATCTTCAGATGTTTCTGAAAGAAGAGGTGTTGATTCTTCAGTCTTAGTAGGCTTATAGCCATCAAAACTACCGTCAAGGGGCTTTTCTTCATCTAAACCATCTTCATGTTCAAACTCTGAGTCAGAGAAATCTTCGGTTTGTTGGTTTAATTGATAATGCAAAGGTCTGGCCTCAATTTTCTTCCTTCTTCTTCTCTGTAGCCTAGATTTTATTTTATTCTCAGTTGGAACTTTGACTTTGTAAGCATCTGCTCGTTTTTTAAATCTGGGTAAATGGGGTAAGGTTGGTTTTGCTTCTGTTTTCACTGATTCAGAAATATTAGAAGCTAATATTCCTGGTTCATTTTCTTCTTCTTTAATAGGTATAGGCTTTGGAAGTGACTCCAAGATTTGAAAGATGCATGGCCGTGCAACTTTGTTCTTTATGTCACGTTCCAATACCTCTTCCAAGTCTTCAAAGATTGCGGATATTGCTGAGGCACAGGCCTCTTCTATCGGTAAATCTTTCTTGCTTTTCACAGAAGGTATTATATTTTTCTTTGATTTTGGGGCATCATGAAGCTTTAACTTTATACGACAATTCTGGACAAATGTTTTGTCAAGAGTCCAAAAACAACTACTCGCTTCACGATAATTACTGAATGTAATATAAAACCCATCACTATTCATGTATATACCTTCATAGCGAAACTTCCGAAAATGGTGTTTTATATCGGAGTAGTACACGCGGTCAGGCGGAACAAACTTATCGTCAATGAAAATATATATGTAATTTTCAATATCTTTAGGAACAGACGTGTCGTTCGGTTTTGGGCTATTGGGGTAAGCTTGGTCTTTATTTGAAAAAACAGAAGTCGCATTTTGATGTCTATTAAAACCAGTATTATTTTGCGCCCGTCTCCATGGAGGTACATTTGAAGCCTTACGAATAGCCTCCATTTCCTCTTCTCTTTTTTGTTCTTCTTTTTTCATTTGCTGTTCTCGTTTGCGTAAATCTTCAGCGAAATCGGCTTCAATCACTTGTAGAGCTTTGTTCCGAGCAGCTTCACACTTCGACCCATCACCATCCAAAACAATCATAAGTTGTTTTCCCGAAAGCTTGAGACCACTGGCTTGTTGGACGGCAAGCTTAGCAGCCAAATGGGCCTTTGATACTGATTCATGTTTTGAAAAAGAAATCTGACATAAACCCAATGATGTACCAGTATATGGATTCAATTGAAGATCTAGTTGGGATATATCTCCAAAAGACTTGAAATGATATCGTAGCTGATCTGCCGTTACGAGAGGCGAAAGATTATATACGAATACCTGCGTTGGCGGTTCGGGTCCTAATGAATCTTCATTATATTCGAACTTGACCTGTTGCAGCGATTTTAAAAATGGTCGCCCACTTTTTGGTATGCCACGAGAATAGAGGGGGTTTTTGTGCCTTGGGTCACGAACTACTAAAGGAGGTTTAGTGATACCATTAAATCTGTATATTGGTTTCTTTCCCTGAGACTCTTTATAGCCTAACTCGGGGTCGTAAATTAACTTGTAATTATTTCTCTGAAGTGGTGGATTGGGCTTCTGGGAAGGTGGTTTTGGAGGAAGATGGTCCATTATATTATAGATAATTCACTCAGAAAATATGCAACGGACTGGATCAATACGTAGAGTAGGAAATTCTTATGGATAGCAAGTCAAGTCGATATCAGTGAAATGAATCAATGTAGAATGTTCTTGCGATCTACAGACATGTGTCAATTAGATATCCGAATCCTAAGCAGAAACCATTCAGGTATTACGATGGTTTTACGATTCTAGATGCACATGAATCGCGTTTGAATAACTAGCGATACTGTAAACAAAGCCTAGAAGCAACCGAATGGAGACCTTAGAATCAAATTTATACAAGTACAGGTTTTTTTTTTCTTTTAGTAAAAGATTGAAACAATTACATACACACCCTTGTCTCGCCCTCCCAGGCAAAGTTTAGGAGTAAGGTAGAGAGTAATGATTGAGTAGCGCACCGCGTTTCTCAATCCAAGAGCAAATAACGCTCCCTAAAGATGACACTAAACGGTAAAAAACAAAGGAATGAATTTACAGCAAAGAACTTTTCCCAGTTGTTAGTAAAAAATAAAAATAAAATAAAATAAAAAGTGTGCACCTTGCTTTTGTATTACATTATGTTGGTTTTCGTGTCCTCTATTTGTATGCTTTTATGTTCAGTAACTGATGAAGCTAATTAGTTTTTAGATGAAACATTTGTTGTATTTGTGTAATAAGACCATATTTCAACATCAGTTAGTATTTATACGACGAAACTCTTGGGGTGCGAATCTAAACAGAAGCATTTTCGAGGGAGGTACCGACCGCTGGTACAGTTATTGTGAAGCTGTATATTTTGAATTTTCTCATCTACTGCCTAAAACTTCGTTGATTTCAACTTCTCGGATTGATGCACCAAATTGAGTTGCCAAAGTATAACTGACAATTAAAAATAATGAACTGGACAGAATAGCGATTAAAACATCGTATGGATAACAGTAAGCATTTCTCGAGGATATAAAGACCAAAAAAATTAAAACGAGTATAATAAATTGGAAAAGTATATACGGTGTTTTAACCATCGCCCATATATAATATATACCAGAAAAATGTCATAACAAGTACAAACGTAAAACAGAAAGAATCATTCACCGAAGAGTCTAGCGCTTATAAGTCATCGTAAAAAAACCTAAAAGAGGAGACGACCGGCGTTTCCCACTATTGTTGAGGCAGAGAAAAGAATCATAGGGATCCAATAACGAAATTGGTATTCTGAAGGGTTGGGTTCGAAAAGACTAACATGTAAGTAAAGAATCATTATCAAACTAAATTTACGTACCTGAAAGGGGTATTATCAACAAATGCATAGTACGCTATGCTACCAATGATACTCATAATACACGATACAGTAAAACCATTTTTTGAACGATCAAAGACGTACCATATAGTAGCTGCACTAGCGACCATGGCAACAAAAGAAGAGTGGGCATTCTGAGTACTCAATAATTTCTATAAGGAAAATGGTTAGTCTCAACCAATATCAGGATAGGTTGATTTCTTTCGCTGAAAATTGAAACCATAAATTCAACTTACCTTCATAGTCAGAAGAAGAGTTGCAAAAGCTGCAAGGTATCTAGAAAGTATTTGAAATTGTGAAGATTGTGATGTTCTTCTATTTGCGGCAGAACCAGACGGACATCGTACATCCATTAAACGATATGCAACAGCAAGTCCCATGGCTACAAGCCCAAAAGCCACAGACCAATTGGGCTTAAAAACCCAGCTCCCAAGTTGTACTGTCAATGATGATAATTTAGCTTCCTGAAGAATGCCTTCAGCCATGTAAGTAAAAATCGATCCCAGCCCAAAAATTGCGAAAAATTTAAAAAACAACAGCTTCAGAGATAAATTTGGTTCAATTATAATTCTCTTCTTTCTTTTCTCTTTTTTTAGATCGTCATCTTTTTGCTTACTTGCGTAGTCTTCATAATCATGAACAGATGAATTATCATCTTCATCCAGTTCTTCTTCTTCTAGTCTTAAAGGAGTGAATAAACCAGACAATGTCGATCGCATATTGTCCAAAGAAGTGAAAGACATCACCGAAATAGAGCGTTTCATGTTTCCCTGACTGGGAAATCCTTCAGCATATCGAGGATTAGGTCGATACACTTTTTGAGAAGTCATATTGATCCAGTTGTGTTCTTCTATTATTCAAATCAATTTGAACTGAATACTCCGATAATTTGAAAGGATGTAAACAAGGGTTTCAAAGTTGGTTAATGAAGGGTATTCTAGCTACCAGTAGGGACAGTGGGGATGACAAAACCATGATATTTGGATTCATGTATAGACAGACTTGATGAAACATTGAAAAAGTGATATTATTTATCTAATAAATATGAAACAAAATGTATGTAATTCCAACATCTGATTCTTTCCTTATTCGAACCATTATACATTCGATTCAAACAACATTTTCGAGAATTGGGAACCATAAATCTCGCTATTAAAAGGAATCAAATCGTCATCATGTTATAGCCTTTCAAACGTGGTGAACGGCGTTTTTCTAAAACTGCACTAGTCAAGCGATTTGCTTGACATTCTAGTCTGTTTACTGCGGAGTCTAAGAAGCAAAACACATATTCAGCGTGATTTTCTTCCAATGTCTCGTACTGAGTTTGTGTTCATAAAAGCAAAATTCAATTATATAATTCTCGAATATCAACGTTGAATCCATTTATTATATTCACAGAATTAAAGTCGAGCAAGCGTTATGTTAGGATCAAAAGACCCATCCTTATTAGATTTAAATTATCTTTCATACCAAACAAGCAGTAGAACTTTTCAATGCTTTCTATAAACCAAAAACACAGCAGTTCTAAAACACTTTGTGAAAATTAGCAAATAAGATTATTGCTTTGTAGATACATTCTTTTTACGAGGGCTGTCAAAGGCATGGTAGCTGATCTGAACGGATGAGAGTAACTTGCAAGAAATTATCAAAGTAGGCACCAAAACCACTAGAGCTAGATATCCCATAAAGATTCCTGGGGTAAAAAATTGATAACGATCAAATAAGCTGCCATCAATATTAGACACACTTTGATTATCTTTGTTATGCGTCAAAGAGTTGCCGCGATTGTTCATATTTTCGACGGGAAGGGAAATGGGTTGGGCATGACGAAGGCGATTCATACTCACAAAATAATTTGACTCTATTGCCAAAGATTCCTCTTCATTTTCTTCCTCCTTTTGTTTAGTACTGTTGTCCTCTGAAACCTGCACGGCTGCAAACTTTGGAGAGGAGGTCAGGAAAAAGGTGTACTCAACATCATCAGGAATACTTGAATACAACGAATAAATGACCTGATCTAACTCAAATAATTCTTGTTCGCGTGATTTAGCATCTGAAGGCAAATCCTGCATAAAAATTACACTAATTTGGTTTTTTTCCAAAATAGGAAATGATTCATGAGTGGAATCAATGTTTACGATTCTCGAAAAGCAAGAAACTTTAGCATCGTACAAAAGTTGATCAGGGTGTAAACGTTCCTTGGAATATGGTAAGATGTATTGAGACTTAGCATTCAAGGAAATACGTTTCATATTAGATAAAGCAGATGAATGAAAGTCTTCTGCCTGCAGACCAGGCTGGTAAATGAAGATAGTAGTAGCATCACAATTCGACAAGAGTTCTTCTGCCTTACTATTGAATTTCGAGTAAGAAGTCAAGACGGGTCCTTCTTTTGCATCAATTACAGACCTTAAAATAATAATTAGCTTTGCAATCTTGATTTTACTGCACGTTGGACTTACGAAAATGACGAAAATGCAAATAATGGATGAGTATCTTGGAAAGCGGCTGCAATCGAAATGTAGAAAACCAAAGAAATACTCCACAAGTTCATGGCGCAATTGTCTTTGACTCAATTCCTGAAAATTCGGCTTTTTCCTCAAGAGTTTCAAGAATGCTTGAGGTGGGAGGTACAGAATGAAATATCGTTAAGTTAATATTACTATAAGAGACTAATGAAAATTAGCTTGGATGAATAAAATAAACTAGCACTAAATGTATATGTGTATGTATATAAATAATATTTAGTTCTTCTTTTACTTTCTTTCTTTTTGGAAGATTGTAAACTAACGTCTAACCTTTTGCCTGACAGTATCCAAAACCCAAGTTCTTATTATATACCTGCCTTATAAAGAATCTTTCTAGGGTTGGTTGCTGAAATGAAGAATGAACCCGATTAACCAGTGTTATATCCCAAAAGAAATACAAAAACTTTGTCTTAAACCCATGCCTAGAGACACATTACGCAACTTGGATCCCGATGAACCAAGCAATAGCTTAATAAAGCCGTTTTAGAGGGGTTTATTAGGGACTTGAGTCCCCTTTTGAATTGCTCGTAACTCCTTCTTGGTAGGAGGACGGCTGTCTTGGATATGAACAATATTCCTCTTATACTCAGCAACTGCCTTGTCTGATTGCCAAATAGGAAGAGAGGCACTGTCTGCTGTCTTTATAGCAACATTGTCAATCGCATTCCATCCCCTAGGAATAAATTTTCCTAGCAGAAAACGAAATATGGCTTCTATATTTTGGTGCAACTGTTCGCTGCTTTGTGAAGCGAGTCCGCATAGAATAGAATGACTTGTACCGGCGGATAATTGGAAAAAAGTGGAATGCAGACAACGCGCAACCTGGTGACGGATGGTATCTTTCTTTTGATCGAGGGAAATTGGGAAAGTTTTGATCTTTTTCTGAGCAAGCACCATACCCATTAATGCTGTCACATCCTTTGCAGCTCGTTTATCCATGAAAAAGAATCCATGGGAATCACGTAACTGACATTTTTCTTTCACAGTTTTGTATTTTAGCTTCAGTCTTGCAATGCTAACAACTTTTGTAATCATCTCGTCTAATCCTTGTTTTGCTATCTCGTCCTGTATTTGCTGCTGTGATCCTTTCACGAATAAACAAGCATCTTCTGCACGTAAAACACGATTAGGAAGAAAACTAATAAAACATTAGTAAAACTATTGATGGCTGGCGTATCGTCTAAGTGTCAAAACAAATCCATATGAAATATGCCCAAAATTGAAGAACCACAATCAATTCTTTCTACAAAACGAACAGGTTGTAGACTGTAAGCTTCAATGGGCATGTATCCTTGAATTGTCGACTCCTTAAACAATTTCACTTACATTTTACTGGGTCTCCTTAGCGCTTCGTTTTCGGGTGGATGAAATGTGTTAATTTGCAAGTATATCCTTTCTTTTTCAGGATTGTATCCCTTTTGTTTCACATATTGCAATAATGCTGAAGAAGCTTTTTTAACCTGTGCGTTGTTGTTAATAATCCTTTCATTTCACGATAATTGTATATACCAATTTTTGATCAAGTTTTTCTATTGATTTATATTCCGTTTTTCTTTTCAATGGCATTCTAAGTCAGATATTAAGAGGTTGATAGAAATATGCTGTGTCTACTTAGTTCAGTGAGAGGATATCGTAAAGGTACGCCTTGAGACGTCGTAAATGCAGAGACAGGATGTAAAGAAAAACCTAATGCAAAATACAAAACTGATTTCGCTGAAGAACACAATAAAATTATATCGGTACGTAGTTTACTATTTTTTGCAGCGGCTAAAAGTAGTATGCCACCGCAGCACCTAGGTATGTTGGCATTTACAGTACAGGCAACATTGAAAGCCATGAAAATAAGAGTAAGATTACATTTTTGGAATACAAAAAACAATAATAATAATAGTAATAAAATAATTTCATCTAGGCATAGATATCATTAACAAATTGCGTTAAGACTAAAGAACGATTGGAAAAGCATGCGAAAAGTTCGCTAACGTAGTTTATGCAACGAAATGTTCACCCTTTTCAATGCTCTTCTTCAAGTCAGCAAGAGCAACCTTGAGAAGACCTTCTTCGTATTCATTGATGGGGCCAACGGGGTGGATAGTCTCAACACCATCCTTACCCAAAGTGACGCGAGAGGAGAAGTAATCAATACCTTGATCCTTGAACAAGGGAGACTCGACAAAGGTGCATTCCTCAACACCAGATTCACCATCCAAGGCACGGATGACAGAGGAGGCCATACGGGCTCCGGCGTAAGCCATAGACAAGGTGGCACTTCCGGCACCAGCCTTAGCCTTAACAACTTCATCACCACCGAATTGAATACGGTGAACGAGGTTGTCGCGGTCAGCACCAGTCAATTCAACACCACCCTGAGACAAGAGGGGGACGATAGTGGCACCGGAGTGACCACCGACGACGGGAATACGGAGAGTCTCAGCGACACCATTGGTGGCCTGAGAAGCAAAACGGCTAGCACGGACAGAGTCCAAAGTGGTGACACCAAACAAGTGCTTAGGTTGATGAACGCCAACACGAGCCAAAGCCTTCTTGAAGATAGGGACAGTGGAATTGACGGGGTTGGTTACGACAAGATACTTGGCATTAGGAGCAGTTTCACCAGCAGCAAAAGCCAAGTCGCGAACAATAGAGGCATTGGTCTTGAACAAGTCATCACGGGTCATACCGGGCTTACGAGGAACACCAGCGGGAATGACAACCAAATCAGCCCCCTTCAAAGCCTTTTCAAGACCCTTGTCATCGGGAGAAAATCCATTGACCTTGGAAGAGGTATTGATATGGCCAATATCGGCGGCAACACCAGGACCACCCTTAATATCAAAAAGAGCCAATTCAGAGACCTTTGTGTTTGTCTTTAAAAGCATGGACAAAGGTTGGCCGATACCACCACCGGCACCCAAAACAGCTACCTTATAATTAAGTCTAGAGCTAGTGGAGAAAGGGCGAGGCATGCAGGTCTTCATGCCCATTCTTTGCAAAACTGTTTTATGCATCATCATTTTTGAAACAATACGTTTAGATTTTTCTACACAAAATGTTAGCGCATCTTTATTTTTTTTCTTTTCGCTTTTTTCGTATGAAATGATATCACTGGGCAAGCTTTTACTTCTCTCATGCTGAATACAGATGAGCTCAATTTCATGGAAAAGGAAGGAGCCTCGTAACCACAAGACCAACCTAAGACAGATGAAATGGTAGAAACAGATCAAAAATAACATTCCACCATATAAAGCTAAAACTCACTTTACGGGGCTTGTTTTCTTTTTCTTTCCTTTTTCTTTTCCATATTCATCCTTTCTTCGTTCCTCACTAACCTCCCTCCTCCAGCTTTGACTGACCATAGTTATACTCAAGGAAAACAGCACATATACACTGTGAAGCAAGTTAAACTCATAATTCAGCAATTCAGCCTCGCATTGTTTCCAAAAAAGCCCATCGTAATAAATTCCAAACTGCAATTCCGAAGCAACTTACCTTGAAAAGTTTATCGTTATATATGAATGAAATGAATCGAAAACCGTAGGTAGTCTTCTTTCCTGTCTGTGTTTATAACTTTAGAGGGGGGTTGGTAAAGGTAAAGATTGTTTCTTCTCTTCAGGTATATATACTCTCGGAAGCATCCGCTCATGGACTGACGTTTTACGTATTCCACAATATGCTCCCATACCGAGCAAAGAACATTGACCAACAAGCCTCCGTTTTAATAGCCGAGGCGTTCGCTCCCCACTACTCATTTTTGGACATTACGAATCCTCGCTTTGTCTAATAGAAAAGCAGAAACTTATTGCCGAATCTCAATAAACAGTCATTGTCTTTTCATCAATCGATCTTTTGTTTTACAATCCTGGTTTTATTCTTTCTTGGTATAGATCTAGTATTTTTTTTTTTTGCTTGTTTTGCTTGGAAATGCATCAGATAAAACGAAAAGGAAATCACAGAGAAAAGAAAGCAAGAGGTTCGAAGAGTCTGCAAAAAAAAAAAAAAAAAAAAAAAAAAAAAAAAAAGGAAAAGAAAAAGAAAAAAATGTTTACTGTTGAAAAAGTTACATGATCAAACTAACGTTGAAGAACTAGAATTCTATATTATAAAACAAAATTGGAACATTCTATAAGAAAAAGTAAGAAAGAAAACCTTCAGTCAATAATTCTTTGCTTTTAGAATAGCAAACAGTATATAACGATGGAACGAATGGTTGGAAAAAAAATATTTCCATGAAAACCAAACTAACCAAATTTCTTCCTTTCGACTGTATATAAAAGCAAAGCACTTTCAGCTCGAGATATATCAGTATCATTCACATTATTCGTCGTAAAAAGATCGGCATTGACAAAAGTTCATAGAACACGTATTTCTTTTCAACGCTCTGTTCATCGTAAACGTGAAAAAAAATTCAAGAGTAAAAAAGAAAACATACAAAATATTGTTGATGAATAATAAAATCATGGTTTTTGGTCGTCATGGATAGATATTTCTTCATTCGAAACACTTCCTCCTATTGGCATTCGAAACTCAGTTCTTTTGGCTATCATAAAAAGATTGTAGATGTATCTATATACACCTTTGAGCAAGTATGTAGATGTAGAGGGTTCATCCAACAATAGATTGTATCACGTACCAAATTTCTTCTTCATGCCTTCGTTTACTCATGACGAACGATTTCGGAAACGAGTTCTCCTTTTTCGTTAATTCTATGCTTAATTTGTTCGGGAATAGCGCGTTCAGCGTAGTCTCCCTCTTCAATAGGAACATTGACATTCAAACTGGAAGAGTTACTGGTGGTAATCTCTGTGCTGAGAGAGTTTTTGCTCAAATAAACGGCTCCTCCGTCGCATTGGTCAACGACGATCATAGGAACATAATCCATGACTTGACAACCAAAGTTGCTGCATTTGGTGATTTCAAATGAGGCAACCAAAGTGTCTACGACAACGCTCGTACGCTTGCAGTGGGACAAGGAAACAGCGTTAAGCTTTCCCTTGATAATCAGAGTACAGTTCGAGCAGTCAATCACTTGAACGGTGTGCTTCAACTCAACGCCTTCCAAGACAATGCTATGATTATTGACTTGGTTTTCAACGAACCACTTGGTATTTTCCAACTCAATTCGAGGAGCCTTTGCTGGCTTGGGTGGAACGGCCAACTCGTCCTTGACTCCGGAAGAGGTAGTCTTGGGTTTAGGACCAGGTGTAGGACCGGTCTTTCGTAATTCAGGGTTTTTATGGGTCATCTCACGTTTATCGACTTTACGAAGGTGAGAAGTGATGTCTTCTCCTTTATTGATTTCAGCAAAGACGGAGCCCATATCGGCCTTTTCATTACCCTTGGGCTCTTCCTTGTCTTTCCAAAAGTCGTTTCCCGGAGGAGGTGGTGGTGGTGGGGGAGGCAAGCCACTAGCTCCACTAGAGGAAGACTTTCTTGAGGATTCTTCTTGTGATTCTTTCTCGCCGGCATTCTTTATAACTTCCTTCAAAGGAGGAGCATCGGGTTTATTAGACCAGCCCAAGCCGGTTTTGTAATGGGTCTTGACGTAGTTGACGAGTTCTGTCAAGAGAGTAAGGTAAGAACGAACCCAAGAAACTTGAAGTTCGTCTTTTCCCTTGAAATCCTTCAAAACACGGTTTGCGTAAAATTGAGAGGAATCCTTCATTTCCGACATAAAAGAGACAGGAGCTGGTTCAATGGTGACCCAGCCTAAAACGCTAATACCACTCATGACGGTAGAGAGCTGGTTAAACAAAGGATCCGTACGGTGTTCATCGCGGATATTGGTTGTGCTAAGAAGTTCGGATTGGATAGGCTTCAAAAACTCGAAAAATTCAGGGGATTCGTATTCGGGCTTCTTTGCCTTCATGGCAACAACCAAGATACCACGCAAGAGTTTGAATGCATTTTCAACGTGTTCACTTTGTTGTTGAACAAGCCCACCAAGCTTTTTACTTAATTGGACATACTCGTTGAGGTATTTGGAACAAAACTCGTCATAGGCAGCGATGGAAGGAGAACAGGATTCCGGTTTCGGGTTACTGGCACTCTGGCGATGTGATACACTTGGAGATGAATGTTCACGGACAGCAGCGATGGCAGGGTTACCGGTTCCATTGTGGGATCCCGCCGATATGTTATGGGTTTGGGAATTATTGTCTCTGGAAGCTCGGTGCAAATTGGGAAGAGGTTGGTGGCCGCTTTCTACTAAATCCTCCAAACGAGAGGTTGCCGCTTCCAATCTGAACAAACCATGGATTAGTTACACTTGTCGAAATCGGTTAAGGATGAAAAGGCATGTCTAGTTGTGACAAAAACTTACCGTTTGAGAATCGTAGTAAAATTGTATCCAGCCTCGCGAAAATTAATGCTATCAGACATCTCTCTAAAAAGATGCGTTGGCAAAGGGTACGTGTACGTCCACCGCCGCCAGTGTCATGTAGGCCGGGTAGACCATCATAGGTAACAGAAGATGCTGTGTTGTGCCTTGATACTTTTAGTGGAAAAACAATGTGATTTTTGATTTTCAACATTTCTTTTCGTGGTTTTGTTTTTTTTTTTTCTTTTCTTTTCTAATCCACCTGTAATTTTTACCATTTACTTTTGTTTACTTTTGTTGAATGGATCGGATTGTCGAGACGAAATGGGTCATTAAATAGTAAACAAAACAAGGACTAGTACAGGTCCCTTCTTTTTATTTTTATTTTTTTTTTCATTTTCTCATTCTCATTTGAAACAGGAACACAATGGAAAATCAATTATCTATCATTTAATTTTATTCGCCGTAGTCTGCTCTGCTCTGCTCTGCTCTTTTTTCACATTTGGTATTTCTTTTTCGATTCATCAAGACAGAATAATACATTGTAGACTGTACCATACTATACTATAGTAAATAAATGTAGGATAGAAAAATTTGCCATCGCCAGCCAAAGGAGAATCAACCCGTTAAATTTTCTTCATCTTTTTTATTTTTTATTTTTTTTTCTTCTTTTATTCTTTTTCTCTACGTATCAAACCCTTCCAAACCGCAAAACATTAGATGGCAAATGCTATGCTACGTTTTTTCAAATGAGCGCTCCTTTAAAAAATTGATCTAATCTTCTACATGATAATCAACCATCAAACTAGTTTCGAGACTCCATCGTCAATAAACCTACAAAAAGCGGTTCCGTTAATATTTTCATCTTCAATTTTTGTTTTGTTTATTTTTTTCTGTACTCTTCTTTCAATTCGTCTTGTTTTGCTGTTTTTTTAACAGGGTTCAAACACCGGGTGGCTTGTTTACATCGACGTATGACTTTTGTTTATTTATTTACAATTGACGTCATATTTTGTTGCTAGGTGAACGATAAAGCCCGTTATGACTGTTCATAGGTCAAAAAAATCTCGGTCGCCACGAGATCTTATTACGAAGTATGTAAACAATCTTACCTATCTATGACTATATAAATATGCAGGTACGGCGTTATGCCTACGCCATTCAAACACATTTCTCATTCTTTCTACATCCATTGTAAAGGATATACGAACAAAAACAACCTTTGACCGGTGTTTCTATACCCATTGTTCCTTCTATTCTATTTTATTCTGTTCTGTTCTATTGACATCGATCCATTGATCCTTTTTGATTCTCCAGCTTGTTCAGGTTCTCCATTAAAAACAAAAGGTATTCATTAAAAACAAAACGTAAAGAAAAAGAAAAAGTGTTGTCTTTGAATTTTTATCCGTAAAAAATGTCTTCCTTGTCTCTTACAAAACCTCTTTCTGTCATCCTTTTGGCTTTGGCTTTGTTCCAAGCCTGCGCTGCTTTAAAACTATGTGGTTCCCCCGGTTACCCCGAATGCAGCCGAGACGCTCTTGAAAAACGCTCGGCTATGTTTCCCGACATCAATAGCAGAATTGCCAACACTGCTTACTACAACATCTCGGAAGGCACCTATTGCCATGTCTCTGGTTCTAACCTTTGTGTTTCTCCCCAAGTCATTGCCATCTGTGCCAACCACAGTACCGTCCTTTTGAACTGTCCCACCGTTCTTGGTTATCCCAGCGACCAGGGTGCCTCCTGCGTCTCCACAGACCCTTCTTATGGTCTCACTCGTGGTCTTTGCCAAATTGGTGCCTCGAACTTTTCCGGAACTACTAACTCTTCCAATTTTGACGCCAAGTCTTCTTCCGCTACCAACAAAAACACCAGAAAGAGTGCATTCCCCAAACTCTCTTTGAGCTACTCCAACATCGTCGAAAAGCCTCTTGTCTTCGCTCGCGATTCTCTTGATCAATGGGCTTGCAACAAAACTTACTGCAACGAAGACTATCCCTATCTCGTCAATACTTGCTTCAACGGTACCCAATACCCAGTCAATTGCAACAATGCTTTGCGCACTCCTTTTGGCGGTGCTACTTGCCAAAATATCGGTTACCAAAACCAAGGTATTTGTGTTTACACAAACAAAACTCGTTCACCCCTTCCCATGTTGAATAACAGCAACTCTTCTTCTTCCTTTATTAACTTAAACAAGACCTCTCTCTACCGTTACCGCAATGATGCCTTCATCTGGTAAATCCTATTCTATTCTATCTTATTTTATTCTACTTCTTTTTTGCCCTGGTAATTGATTTGTGATACCCTTACTTTCTTCTCTCTCTCTCTCTCTCTGCCACCCTCTTTTTCTCTTTCATTCCTCACTTCGCATATATCTTTTCCTTCCCGCGGCATTATTATCTTTGGTTTATTAGCCATCTCACGTTTCTTATGATGAATGATCAGCTTCACGTTTGAAATTGGTTTTGTTCTTGGCTTTTGTCTGTTTTCTTTTCTTTTTGGGCATACTTAACTCGTTTTGTGGTACAATTTATTATTATTATTATTATTATTTTCTTTTTTTTTTCTTTTTTACCATGCAAAAAGAAGCTTTATTTGCATTTCTGAGAAAACTTGGGTTAGCAAAAGACTTCTCCTATCCATATATTTACATTACTATTTTTTTTTATGCATCTAAAATATGTTTAAAAGTTGTTGGTTGTTTATTTAATAATTATCCTTCCATAATATCTTAAAATTAATAAAATTGTATAAAATATCTATGGTTTGTTGAGAATTGGAAAGAGCTTTTGAGAAGCATAAAATAAAAATAAAAATAAATATTCAATTGCCTTGTCCTTGAGCTTCGTCAATAGAGGGTAGTTTGGCTTCTACTTCTTTTATTAACAACATCAAGCTTTCTTTATGCTTTCCATTTATTTCAGAAGAAAATATGTTGACTGGCCTGTCCGATGAAAATGAGGAAAGCGATAGGAAAGGACCAGTAAAAGAAGCAATAGTTTCCGGAATAACAACGTGTATCAAATCAAAAATTTTGCTCTTTATGTTCTGATAGAAAAGCCATTTTTCGATTCGAACCTTTTTTTCCCAAAGTCGTCGACTATGTTGAAATTCATATTCTATTAGCACTTTCTGCTCAAAAAAAAAAGATACCATAGAAAAGATTTTAGAATAGAGTTCTAATATTTCTTTTGGAAACAACATTTGTAAGGGGCCATATATCTTGCACTTTAAACCCAGAGCACCAAACTCCTTGGACGGGATTTCTCCTTCGTTGTAATGTAGAAGCAATTGTATATTGGAACTTGCAGATTTATCAAAGCCTAGACGTTCCATTTCATGAGATGTGCATTGTTTTGAAAAAGATGCAAATGCAACGAATGCATGCTCCAAGGAATATGAATCATCTAATCCAAAGAAATCATCTCTTAGAAAACACATTGTTTCGTCAACAAACGCAGGGCTTTGAAAGCAGCATACGTTTTGTAAAAGTCTTAATACTTCAGAAGCAAAACATTGCGTAAACAAAGATTCATACAGAGTTCGCATAAGTACTAGAATATAGTCCTGAATCGGATTATATATACATAATTGCATCACCATACCCAATGGTAACATTCCCTCTGGACCTTCGACAAAGTGTAATTCAGAGACCTCATCGTCGATGTTTGGAGTCATATTCATTTTTTCAAGCAGAGCTTCAAAATTGTCTTCTTCACCAACATTTTGTTTCTCCTTTGGAAAAGCATTGGCTGATAAGTCTATTGATGATTTATTTGGTGTAGGAAATAAGAGATTCTCACGAAGACTGAAACCAACTTTAAGAGAAGTAGCTAACTTTGGTCGTAGTGTTTCAAAAAATACAGGATACTGCTGAACCATAGTGAAGGAATTCAAGAATTCAGCCAGAAGCAAAGAAAGCTCAGAAGGGAAAAAGTTGGGGAATGACTGAACGAAGTGTTGTATACGTTTATTGGTAACCGTAAAGTCCAATGCAGCATTTAGTTTTAGAAAAAAAGGGTCAGAACAATAAACGAAGCATTCCAAAGCTATTGGATAGCTTCTGGTGTTTTGGCAAATAATCGTATAATCATAAAGAGCGTTCATTATTGATATAGTATCTTGACGAGAGGGTGGCATAGACAAAACGTATTTAAGCATACGGAACAAAGGATCAAACCTTCGGATATAATTCAATAGGGATAAAGGTCCCCTAATGGGGGAATGAAAGTCTAATAATAAAGACTGTAACTCCTTCCGATACTGAGTAATACCATTTGCGCAAAAGTTAAACAGGTAAAATTGTCCGATGGATATCGGGTTCTTTATTTTCTTTATAGAGTTTCGTACCAACGTACCAAACGAGATGAATTCCGTCACAAAACTACTAAAGGAAAGCTGAGAAGTTCCCGACATGGAAACAAGGTTAGGAACACGAAACGTTGCATTCTCGTCATCCCAGAAAAACAAACACGTTTCAAACCCCTGAACCAAAGCACATAGTGCCAAATACACCTGTTGAGATGAAAGCCGTAGAACAGATGAAGCTTCGGGGGACCCGTCTTCATGTAGAAAGGCATCGTAGACAAGAGCAGGACACTCTGAAAAAAATGGCGTTTTTGCTTCTTTCGAGATATAATTTGTACCCTCCCAATTCGAATAGCAACCCAAAATGTTCGAGTCGATAAACGCGTCTTCATTATAGCAGGCAGAATCCAAATCCGGGCTCTGGGACTTTATGCGTTTTCTATCTGCAACAGACTCCAAAAAATAATAGTTTCCATCTATATTTTCATTTGTAGTTTCTCTCTTAGGTTCAATCGAAGAGGTAGTGGAAACGCCCAAAATAGCGTCCTTTCCCAGCAATGTATGGTCTTTCGCTAAGGAAAACTCTTCCAAGCCTGCTGACAATTTATGATATTTTCGTTTGGCATTTTCATTTTCATTCAAAACCCCTAGCTCTTGCAAAAGAGTTGGCTCCAGCGAGGGGAGCGGTAATCTGGTACAAGTTTCGAAAGGAAACAAATCACTTTTCCTACCAACATTCATTCCATATTGCTTTTTTCATCAAAACAACCAGTTTTATATTAATTTGAAAACAATCGACTCGCTGGTAATTCTTCTTGCTTTTGGAGTGGTAGTTAGTTGGTAGGCGAAAAGCAAAGTCCCAGCAAGAGACATTTGTTGATGTCTTGTCTAAGGCCGGCGAAATCCATTAAATTCATTCGGCTCTTGTTTACATACTATATACTTTACAACTACTTCTACCTTTTTGCTTTTGGTTTTGTTTTTTTTTTGTTTACTAACGCAAATTACTGAAACTACATGAAATATGACCGATCAAACCTCTTCATTGCTATGCTTTAATTTATAACAAGTATATGCATTACTGGTAAGCTACTTCGTGGAGATGTATAGACTTTTAACAAGGAAGCTTTAAAGGCGAATGTTCTAAGTGTCACGCATCTTTGTCTGAATTTCCCAATAACTGTAGGTACATAAACGTGTATGTTCTATTCAAACTGGAGGGTTATAATTCACATACTTCCTAAAGCAGATCAGATCGTCCACGCATTGTCAAGCGAGAAACTCACGATATCAAAGGACACTTTTTCTAAACAAGCTATATAGGAACTATTTTTTATAAAGTAGACATAAAAAAATTAGTACTTTTAATTGGAGCAATGAATATACAATAGTCAAAAAACACGATTCTCATATGTCGAGTATTTGTTTTTTAACGCGAATGTCCTATTTCGTTAAACGTTTAGTGATACTTTACGTAAAGTGTAATTTTAATGAAACGGAGGAATACGCTATAAATCAAACATGGTATTGCAAGCCTTCTGCTTAAATCCGTTTTCAAAATATAGCGATGTAATGGGTGCATGAAGCAGTGCTTAGTAGAAAGGATCGCGTGTGCAGAGCCAAAATCTCAAAATATGGAAAAAGCAGGGTTTTATCTGTTGCCTTTGCTTTTGGAGGCTCGCTCTGATCATTTTTATGAAGGAACTGAGTATATCAGATACTTATCACAGCGCATTCATTCCCTGCGGAAAGCTTTAAGCATTACTCAAAAAGGTGGAAAGCCAAAGACATCAGCTGACAAAAGGTATTAGAAAACACAAGGGGTAGAAGTTTAGAATTAGTAACTAACATAGTTAAGATTCGCAGAAATCCAACTGTTGAATGCTGATCGCGCATTCCAGCAATATTCGTACTTGAGATCTTCTCAGCGTCAACATGCTCTTCGAAGATTGAAACGGGGGCTGCAAGCCTCCAAGGAATTGGTCTCTTTTTGTGAATCAAAAGACCATAGCAATCACTTGTTTATTCTAGAGGCTGCTGCTTTCATGAAATATATTGAAGGTACATATTTTTACGAAAAGCGATTATGGGAAGATTCTTTGCACTCATTCAGTTCTTCTCGATTAGCATTTCAACAATTGCAACGATCTGTAAAAGAGTTGTCGGACCACCAACGAGGAGTCTTAAATGAATTAGTTGGGCAAATTGACTCTACCATACGCTATGTCGCCCAGCGAAACGGCTTAGAAAACCAGACAGAATCATTAGACGTTCTCATGCTTGCAAACGTTTCCAATGAAGATTTGGTAGTTCAACAAATTCGTTTTTTGAACCCTCAATTGTTAGAATCGAATGCTGAAGACCAAGCTGGCACTTCTTCCATTACCCGAGTTACCTGGCGTGATCAAACCGTTCAGATAACACACCCTGAAATGGTATTGGCTCTGTACGGTATTCACGACGTTCAAGCAAGCACTGACAGCTCCACTACTGTAGATGATCGTTTGCTTGGTGCTTGGGCCAATGCCGAGAAGACAACGAAAAGCATTTTGGATGGTATTTCTCCAGAAAGTAACGAATATCAAGAACTTTCAATTTGCTATAGTTATCTTGCATACAACCTCATTGTCCTCAAAATTCAACGGGACATTCGTACCCAGGAACAGCCAATTGTCACGAATTCATTGGCTAATTTAAGAGCTCAACAAAGCTTATATGACACAATTATTAAGGTAGGATGGTTTTCTATCTATTATGATCTATCTAACATTAATATAGAATATTGAAGCTGCCAAGAATTTACCCGGTATCGCAAAGGATAATGGCATGATGGTACAACTGGAAGCTCAAATCGCTGTAGCTAAAGCGAGACGTTGCCAGGTTATTGCCGAGGCGTATCAATCACAAGATAAAGCAAAAGGACTTGCTATGTGTATTCGTGCAGGCCATTATTATGAGCAAGCTAACGATTGTCTACATAATTTTGAGGAAACCCCTCTGGAAATCGCTTTCGATATTGTTGCAGAGTTGCAAACAAAACCTGAAGATTTGAAAAAGAGAATTCTACTTTTGCGAAGCTTGGCTTCTATGGAGATGATTAATCAAAAGCCTAAGGATTTATCGCTGGTCGAGTCTATGAATCAGTACAATACGGAGTTGGAGAAACCCTTAAACTTAACTCAATTGAACTTACGACCCATTCCTGCTAAACCACTTTTCTTTGATTTAGCTATTACATACTTGGGACAACAAACAGAATTTGAAAAAACCAAATTAAAGGTCGAAGAACAGGATTCTTCATCTGAGAGCAAGACGAAAGGTTTTTTCCGAAGCTTACTTGGAAGAAGATAATAGACCAATTACTAAATTATGTAACCTATAAATAAAGAGAGTATATACCAGCATAGAAAGTAAAAAAACGAAAGAAGATAGAAGACACAAAAAGTTTCACTAGATCCATCAAAGGTATAGCGGAATGACCAACTGTATGAACACTAGTATACATTAGGCTTCATCCATCATTATACTTATGAATTCCTGTTCATTAATTTCACCGTCTTGATCAAGGTCAAACTCTTCTATCATAGCTTCTAATTCTTGATCATCAATGTTTTCATTCAACTCTTTAGCGACGCGACGAAGATTTCGTATGCTAATTTTACCAGTTTCATCATCATCAAAGAGCTCGAAAGCACGTTTAATCTCTTCTAGAGGATCTCTTTCTACAATTTTTTCGGTCACTGAATTATATTAGTCAAAATTCATGAAAACTTCACTTTTAATCTTATGTTTTTAAAAACTTACTGACGCGAACGAAGTCCTCCATTTGAAGGTATCCTTTTCCAGTTTTATCAAAGTCACGTAAAATTTTAAGAACTTCTGCTTTTTCTGCATTGAATCCTAATGCACGCATAGCAGCCCTCAATTCATGATAATCAATTGCGTTGTCTTTGTCTGAATCAAACAACTTGAAAGCCTCATGAATGTCTTGTCGCTGTTCCTCTGTAATCTCTACTCGAGCCGGTGCATAGCTAGTCAATCTCGCAGGCGTAGGAGAAGTGGCTCTAGGACGTCTTTTCGCTCGCGCGTTTGCAAACATTGGAATTAGAAAATGGCAGGTTTATTGTCAGTCTGTTCACGAGTATTTACAAAATACCGACAAGTTACGATTTCAATAAAAATTATAGTGTATATTGTTAGGGTGCACTATTCGTGTATGTTTTTGGAATCAACATTCCAACAGTAAACATTAAATGCTTTCTTCCTCTATGTGACAAAAATCGAGAAATACTTGGGTAAAAAGCAAACTTTAGTTTATTTTTACTATTATAGAGAAGAAAAACTGATGACCTTGGAATATTCTTCGATTAGTACGAAATACATATATTCTGCGAACTGACGATGCTCTTAAGGATTCGAAGCTGTGAGCCCTTAACTCCTATACAGCAGTGGATTCACACTGCTGAACTAAATTTGTCCGATAAAACAAGCACTATTGCCGATTTGTTGTATAGTATACTGTTGTTTAATTTTGGAGATTGTAAAGATGGACGATCGATTCTTGTAGGATCTGGAAACCAAGCCAAGTATGCATTAGGAAATGAATTATTTTTACAACTTGTGAAGGACGACTTTGCCTTGCCGATTTCTATGGCGTATCATTTGTTTTTGAGTGATTCGGAGATACTGGAATTGCGCATTCTTTCTAGAGAAGAGGCTTTACTGAGAAGCTGCGAAGTTTTGGCTTTGAGATTAAGTTCATCCACTTCCTTGGAAACAGCTCTTCAAAATTGGAGCAAAGGTGTGCAGGAAAGAGGAAACAAAGCTCATGTTCAGGTCACTAAAGCTCCAAAACAAGCCAACTTAATAGTTAGCTCATCTTTACCTTACACAACTCCAAATGGTAGTGAGTTTAATACAAAAAAGCGTGATGCAGCAGCTCCAACAACATGGAATGACATGTACACCTTAAAGAAAAGTAAGGTGGATCACTCAGCGAATGGTGAGTTTACTGTGAACCCATTAAAGAAAAATGTCGAATCTCAGCTATTGACTACAGCAAACCAACAAAGACCCATGAAAAGTGGAAACTCAGTAAAATCTTCTTCAAGCGAATCTTCTGAATCCGATGACTCGTCTTCTGAATCAGAATCATCCTCTGCTGTCTCTGTATCTGTTTCTTCTGATGCAGCTTCCGTATCCACCACTGCCAGTTCATCAGAAGAGGATAGCTCAGAAAGCAGTGATTCTTCTTCCGACGATAGTACTTCAAGCTCAGACTCTTCAACCAGCGATGGTGGCTCTTTGAATTCTCAACAATTGAAGCATCATAATAAAAAAACAAATGATATTCCTAAAAGCAACACTTCTGGGTTTTCTCACTCTTTGAATACAGCTAACGAAATGTCTTATTTTCGTGACTCTTCTGCTTTGCATTCATCTAACCCGGACACCCTTTATTCTGGCAGTACAATAGATGGTGAACGAACGACTCTTTTTGACACTACAAACTTTTTAAAGTCCTCTCCGACTAAAAGACAATCCAGCTTGGAGCAAGAAAGTGACATTGTCTACAAACGTTTCGGTGAATTTGGAACCGATTCAGTTGACGCCAACACTTCTGACTTTCGGTCTGCGGATGATAAGAATGGCATTTTTAATAATCGTTCATTTCACGAATTTGATGAAGATCCCAATAGTTCAACTTCAATTCGGCCACCCGGTTCCGGTAGCTCTGCTACTAAGTCAAGAAATCTTCGTCGAAAAAAATCGAGATTGATGAAGAAATACGGTCAAGATGTAGAAGCTATGCCCGGTGATTTGGACTTGGCTGATAGACCTTATCCATCAGATGAAAGCAAAGATTTGAGTGAGGGACAAAGCTCTCATCTTGATTCCGATACAATAAAAGTTGAACATCGCTATGATGCGGTACCTGTGTCCAAGGATGCAGAGCTAGACGTTGAGTTCCCTCCGGGTAGTTTATTGCGATTTACCATCATGGACTTGAATGTTAATACCTATACACCTGAGATTTCTGAAAAATCAGGGCGGGTTATTACTTCCAATGATAAAGAAGTTAAGATCCAATTAGATACAAAACATCGGTACAAAATCAAATATGGTCCTGATGGTGAAATTATCCAAGGCCGTTTCGGAACTATACCAGACGAGCAACTTGTTGAGGGCATCGTGACATATGGATGGGATCTTATGTCCGATATTCACAAGCTTGTACAATATTGAATGAAAAGTTACTATTCCGCATTTTTTATTCATTCGATAATTTATTACCAAGACACGAAGTACTGATGTCTTTGTTATTTCCTGGATCTGCACATTTCAATCATATAATTAATTTATAGTATTTCTTCGAGTTGCATAATATTATAGACACATTTAGTTTACTTCAAATCAACTTTGTAAAAATAGATAATATTTGCGGCCTCATGTTAAGGAGCATGCTAAGATTCCCTTCAATTTTATTTTGTTTTATTATAATGTCTACTACTCAATCAGGAATATTGGCGAGTTCATTTATGTTTGCAATTATTTCATTCGCTTATGGGTAACATGTTACTATTCACTGCGAAAACAAAAAGGGTACACGCTTCAAGCAAAACATTTACAGTAAACAAGCTACAGGCAGCTAAAACAGAAACGGGATTTGGCATTTTTTATCATTTAATTAATTTGTTTTCGATTTATGATATAATAAAGGAATTACTCAATAAAGGTAGACTTTTTGAGAAACGAAAAATTTAAGAGACGCGTCGTAAAATCATAAGCTCGTTTGCAAGTAAGGAACAAACAAAATGTCGGAGTTGTTGGCAGATGAGGTTTTCAAGGATCGTGTAAGGATTTTTCAAGAATATCTTGAGCACGATTCCGACGATACGAATGCTACGCTTTATCATGAAGCAATTCTCAGAATGCTGAACATGGCACAAAGACGCTTGATTGTTAACATCGATGAACTTCGAGATTACAATAAAGAACTAGCTGATGGAGTCCTTTATCAGCCAATGGAGTTTGTCGAACCTTTTAATGAAGCTCTCCAGGGAGTAGTTAGTACACTAATTGATCCTATCGTTCACAAAGATATTAAGGATAAACCATTTTATATTGGATTTCGTGGTTCTTTTGGTGATCTACATGTTACGCCTCGTACTTTACGGGCTTTGCATTTGAACAAAATGATTTCACTAGAAGGAATTGTGACAAGATGTTCATTCGTTCGTCCTAAAGTTATAAAATCTATACATTATTGTGAAGCAACGAAGCGTCATCATTTCAAACAGTATGCTGACTCCACAATGAATGGTGGACTTTCGTTTCAATCCACAGTCTATCCAACGCAGGATGAAAGTGGTAATCCCTTATCTATTGAATTCGGTTACAGTACTTTTCGAGACCATCAGACGATTTCACTTCAAGAAATGCCCGAACGTGCACCACCGGGTCAATTGCCTCGATCCATTGATATTTTACTCGATGACGACTTGGTTGATACAGTAAAACCTGGTGATCGAGTACATATTGTTGGACAATATCGTTCAATGGGCTCAAAAAATTCTGGAAGCACAAATGCTACGTTTCGTACCGTTTTGCTTGCCAATAACGTTGTTCTGTTAACAAATAAACCAGGCAGTGGAAACGTTGGTGGAGGTGCCTTGACGATTACGGACGCTGATATTCGTAATATAAATAAGCTGGCTCGAAAAAAGAATGCTTTTGAGCTTCTTTCTACAAGTTTGGCTCCCAGTATTTACGGGTTTGAGCATATTAAGCAAGCAATTTTGCTTTTACTCTTGGGTGGTACAGAGAAAAATCTATCTAATGGCACACATATCCGTGGTGATATCAACATCTTAATGGTGGGTGATCCCTCAACAGCAAAATCCCAGCTATTGCGATTTGTGTTAAACACAGCTCCTTTAGCTATCGCAACTACTGGCCGCGGTTCGTCAGGTGTTGGTCTTACAGCTGCCGTAACCTCGGATAGAGAGACTGGTGAACGTCGTTTAGAAGCCGGTGCAATGGTTTTAGCTGATCGGGGAGTTGTTTGTATTGATGAATTTGACAAAATGAGTGATATCGATCGGGTTGCTATTCATGAAGTAATGGAACAACAGACGGTCACTATTGCTAAAGCTGGTATTCATACATCTTTGAACGCTAGATGCAGTGTTGTAGCTGCAGCGAATCCCATCTACGGCCAATATGATATCCGAAAAGATCCTACTAAGAATATAGCATTACCGGATTCTATGCTTTCTCGTTTCGATTTATTATTTATTGTTACAGATGATATAGACGATAAGAAGGATCGTGCCTTGAGTGAACATGTTTTGAGGATGCATCGTTATCTACCGCCGGGTGTGGAGCCTGGCACTCCGGTGAGAGACTCATTAAATTCGGTACTTAATGTTGGTGCAACAAATACTGCAGGTGTTTCAGCTGGAAATGGAGATCAAGAATCGGAAACACCAGTTTGGGAAACATTTTCAAGCCTGCTACACGCAAACGCTCGAACAAAACGAAAGGAATTGCTGAACATCAACTTTGTTCGTAAATATATTCAGTATGCAAAATCTCGAATTAATCCAGTCCTTAATCAGGCTACGGCCGAGTATATCACGAATATATATTGTGGTCTTAGAAACGATGATTTACAAGGTAATCAGCGCCGTACCAGTCCACTCACAGCTCGTACATTGGAAACATTAATTCGATTAAGTACCGCCCATGCAAAAGCTCGATTGAGTAATGCAGTAGAGGTACGAGACGCTAAAGCTGCTGAAAAGATCCTTCGTTACGCGCTATTTAGGGAAGTATATAAACCAAAATCAAACCGTCGTAAAAAACAGCGTAAAGAAGGAGGAGGGGGAGAAGAAGAAGGCAGTTCAGATGAGGAAGACTTTGATTCAGAGGAACTGGAAGGTGATAATGATTTGAATGATGATCCCACATTCCAAAATAGTCGACCAAATGTCCCCGAGTCAGGAAGACAGACACGTTCTCAAACCCAAAACAGACAAAGTCAAGAAAGTGAAATGGACATTGACGATGCCGCGTCTGCAACAAATCAGTCAGTCGCAGCAACAGCTACCAGCGATGGCAGTCAATTACATTTAGGACAGCCTTCCAATACCCAACTTTCATGGCCTTCTAGTCATTCTACCCTTCCAACAACAGGCAGAGGCACCACAGCAGCTAGCGGGCTCAGTGGGAATGTTGATACAAGCGAAGTTACGGAAAGTAATGCTTCCTCTTCTCAAGGCGTCGCCTTATCGAGGGAGAAGATGTCAATCTTTATGTCTCGCTTGTCTGAGTTGACCAAAACAGACGTCTTTTCAGAAGAATGTGCGTCTCTGGAAAATGTCTTGAATGCAATTAATGGAGCTGAAGGTGATACTTCCTTTACAAGAGACGAGGGAATTTCTGCCTTGAAAGAAATGGATGCCCAAAACAAAATCATGTTCTCCGAAGATATGATTTACCGCATTTAAACACGTTTCCACATTTTTCTTGTTCTTTTAAAATGTTTATGAAAACAAGCTGGGGAACAAGAAGACTTTGATAAAGTCTCTGTATACGTATTTTATTTCTTACAACTTTCATTAATTATTTAATATTTCCGGCTATTACCTTTATTTCTTCGTTAGAGCTATTCAGGCATCATAGAGCGACAATTTACATGTATTTTAATACAGCTCTTCAGAAAGGATGGATATTGAACTACAATTTTCTAATAATAGACAAGTATTTAATAGAAAATAGGTACTTGGCGAAATTAAAATTTTATTCGTTCAAGCGAAAGGTAAAGAGAACGAATTGAAGCTTATGAGGCATTGCAAATTCTGAAAGTAAAAAGAAAAGGGGGGAGGAAATGAGAGTTATATCACTGAGATACTTTCAAAAAGACTTGAAGTTGTTCACGACAGTCAGGAAAGACTGACAGAAACACAAAAGAAAGAAAACCCCAAATTAAATTGTTTACTCCTCTTCTTCTTCATTATTTAAGAAGCGAGGCTTGACATCTTTCCATTGCATCTAAAAAGAGGAAGTTAGCAAAAAGACTGAACAGGTACAAAGACGAAAAATGAAAACTTACACCAGCATTAGCACTCTCCCACACCTTATCCGCAAAGATATCAAAGCCACTATTTAGTTAGTAAGTATTTTAACGGAAAACTCGCTGCTTCTTTCGAAATTACATACATCTTGGTGAAAAAGGCTGACGCGAATATAGTAGCGTAGAAAGAAGAGTTCTTTCTGAAAAAGATATTGTAGATCGTAGAACTAGCCTTAATTGTTTTGTTAATGAAAGGAACCAAAAGAATTGTCCGTTATATAAACTTACCATCGAAGAGAAGGGAGTATTGGTAGAATGAGAGTTGGTGGTACATCCCAATCATAAACAAGTTAATGCAGATGAATAGCGAGTAAGATGGTTCCGATCGAACTTCTATGATTACGATGATTACCAATATTCTTTAAATATAATAACGAATACATACATATTCGTTAAACAGTAAATAAACAAAACATTATAGTGGTAAATAATTCGTTTGTTTATTGAAAGACATCGATAGTTCCCTTGTGATTAGCATTATTGCTTTGATTTTTCAGTCGGAAAATTGATACTATTCTTTTTATATTTTACTTGTTTCTCTCAACTTGACAATATTAATGAACTAATGACAATAATGGTTTACGGGACGTAGGATAGATCATGTAAATTTTAAGTAACCCAGAAACAGAAATATATTTTTAAAAATTCAGTATATTTCATTTACATTATAAAGTCATTTCTACTACAGAAATCTTTAAAGATTTTTCATCACGACAGCTTTTATTTATTGTTCGTTCTAGTTCACTATTCCCATTACACAGCATCGCACACTTACAAACTACCAATATTATCGAGATGACAGAACAAGGATATTCGCGTCTTTCTCGAAGTCTTCAAGTAATAGCTTTTGTTTCTTTGCACACAATCACATATGGAGCATTGAATTTACATTTGAATCCTCGTTTGTTGGCATCCACAGGTGTCGTAAACAAAAATATTCCAGATTGGATGGTAAGTTCCGTGGAAGTTTTTGCAAGCTGATGTTTTATTTATCTATTCTAACTTTTAATAATTTTAGAGCTACGTGTATATTCTGATGCACGCGTTTCAGTTGTTTGTGACGTATCATTTCAATTTGGGTATTAAGTGGTTTTTGATCGCAAAGTATCCCCTGTATATCCTATTATCCACTTATTATCTTGTATCTCTTAGACAGATCTCTTGGTCATTTGCTATCGACGCGCTGTCTTTGCTTGCTGCTCGAGCAGGTACCAATATCTTACATCCTCGACTCTCTCGCGATCGCACATCGCGTACCAGTATCACTGTTCTATTTACATTCATGGCTAGTGTTTTAATCAGCGTGCTTAATTATTCAACCCAAAAGTTATATCTCAACTCAATTATCCTTGGCAACGTTCGTGACGTTGTTACTAGCTTAATTGCTCCTCCTCTTCCACTACAGTATATTGCGCATGTCCCTATTGGTTATGTTTTGCAAAAACTTGTATTTGAGAAGAGAAACTTACTTCAATCCCTTGCCTTAATGGTATTCTTTTCCATTTGGAATTGCGCTATTCCCTTTACCCTTTTGTTTTCTCCTCACTGGGTTCCTATGTGTCAAGTATTGTTGACTTACATAACCCAAGCTGTGATTGTGGTACTTATCTGCTGGGCTATTTCTCTATAGAGAATGAAAATTTTCGTGTCCGCGAATGTATCTTGTTTATATTTTCTTTCTACGTCCAGTTTTCTGTCTTATCTCAACATCTACCTTATTCCCCTTTTCGATTGTTTGGAAATTCCTTGACGAGTTATCAGTTAATGACTTCTTAAGTACGCTGTGAATGGCATATCCATTTCTTGAATATTCTAACCGCGTACGGGTGTAATATTATCAAATAATTCCAAATTCACAGTCGGTGTGGGTCTGTACTGGTTATATCTAAACTCACTAAATTACTTAATTTGTTTGTATTTATTTCCTCTATTTTTCGAAAGTTTATTATTATAAAGCTTACATTTATCGTTAACAAAGGATATTTGCAGGGGCTTATAAATCGCTGGATTGTTTGAATTTACTTTGATTTCATACATTACCGTAGAAATACGTTCGATAAATATTAGAGGAACATTAGTAACAAATCTTTCAAAAGCACTAAAGGAAATCATAAATTCGCTAATTAGTAGACACATAATTGAAATGCTACCAAGGACTTTCGTTCACCTCTGATTATAAAGGATATTCACAATCAGCTTCGTATTTGGTTTCCTACTGATTTCATCTAAGTGCAAATGATTGTATAAAAGCTCAGTGGTCTTTAAGTAGTGATCTAAAGTTGCTTAACTTTAGTGTTATAAGAAATTAATAATACTTCAGCATATTAGTTATCCATCTGCTGAAACAAAAATTGTGCGGTAGGTAGATTTTTCGTTCGTAGTCTGACATTGCTCGTACATTCTTCAAACACCTATAAATACCATGCAATACGACTAGCTATAATTTAGAAAACAAAAATCATAAGAAAAGGTTGATTAAATAATTGCTCTACTACAGTTTATTCATATCGCAGCATGTTTTCATTTATTTACCAACGCAGTGAAGAGAGATATGGTAATTACTTTTGCAAGGTAGAAGTAACTTCGTTATACATAATGAATTAAGGAAGAAGTTACACGTAAATAAATGTATGCATTCGCCAGTATGGCACCTATTCAATTGAAAATACCAAAAACATCACAAGTAAGGAAATGAAGAAATATTTAGCTAACGGATCGTAGAAACAAGACGAAGGTTCGCGGTGGACCATATATCACATTGAAGTATGCTTTCCCAATAATTTACGAAGAATCGTCTTTCGAAGATTCAGCGAATTTGTTAGTTTAGATGAAAAAATCCGACCTTTTGATGATATGGGAGCGTTGCCGAATCTTCCTTCTAAGTCTTGGTTTCAGTCAACTGTGACAAATGAAGGATTTCGTGAATCTCGTCGAGTAGCTCTTCAGGGGTATATAAAAGCATTAAATAAAAGTCCTTGGATAGAAATGGGAGAAGTTAAGAGTTTTCTAAACTTAGAAAATAATTTTGATAATGCCTCAAAAGAAAGTAGCCTTGGCCCTGTTGAATGGATGCAATTGTTTCATGAATGCAAACGTGATTTGCATGCTTCAAGGGTTGACTTGCTTTCAAAAAAGAACAGCACCATTTATGGGCAGAAAAGAAGCGTATACAATGCGAAGAGGTCAATTGATCTTCTATTTTCTTCACTTCATCGTCTCGAACAAATGAACGCCGTTGGTTCTGGTGAAGTGTTTCGCAGACGTGATATGTTGGATAAACTTTCTTCAGAGCTTTCATCGTATCAAAAATTAATGAGGAATTTAACACGGCCTGCGAGCCCTCCCGCATCCTCTGCCGAAGTCACTGCTAGCTCCAGCCCAGGTTCACCATTCAAGCCTATATCGTCTTCATCCGATCAACAGAATTCTCTTCGTTCTACTCCTTCTTCGAATCGCGTTTTAGGTAAAAACCACTCACAGGAGACATCAACCACCAGAAAGCTTGATAATGTTGGTCTTTACCAACTACAAAACCAAGTATTGACGAGTCAAGATACTCAAGCGGAAGCATTACTACCTTCGATTCAACGACAAAAGGAGATTTCGATGGCAATTAATAACGAAGTCATCGAACAAAATGCCATGCTGGATGATGTAGCGCATGGAACCGACAAGAACCGTAAGAAAATGCGCAAAACGAAAGATCGTCTTCGTCAATTAGGCTGAAGCAAAAGATATGGGGTTTATTTATTTACTTATTTATTTGAACGCTAATATCGTTTTACTTATCTATCACCGAGCTTCAAAGGAACCACAATGGTTTAATGATGATATGCGCCTTAATCTATCCATTTCATTTTCTCTTATTTTATGTGAAGAACAGTTTCATCCCTTTCTTCGTTTTAATAATTTAAATTTCCCCATATTTGATGTATAATGTCTGTTCGCCAACCGGTATTTCTGTTTAACATTTTGTTTCACGATTTTAAAATATATTTTTACATAATATAATTTACTTTAAAACTATCAATCTGAATTTCATTTTTTACTTTTAGATGATGCTTTTTCCATAGATTAATATAAGGAGAAAGCGTTCCAGTACCCAAAATACTTGGGATTGAATCAAAACACTTGAACGCTGGTAAAAACTTCAAAGGCATGGAGATTTCAAACGATGGGAGTCAAGATTCGATGAATATCGACAAATTTGAAAATGTTAAAGAAGAGGAGTCTATTTTGCCAATAGCATCTGATCAAGTCTCAGAGGAGATTGGCAAACCTCATGTAGAGGATGGTTTAACACCAGAGTCATCAAAAGTAAAGCAAGAGGAGCCAAAAAGTCCTGAATCCTCAAGCACTGAAACAGACACAGAATTACAAAAATTAGGATCAACAATTCCAAAGAAACAGGCTGGTACAGTAACTCGTAAAGGACCGCGAAGGACAAAACCAGGGTCTTCTATAAATGTAGATTTCGAAGGTCCTACTTATTGTCTTTGTAAAGGACCTGATGATGGTAGATGGATGTTGGGATGTGATGGCTGTGAAGATTGGTTTCATGGAGAATGTGTCAATATTCCAGAGTCTTACGATGAATTGACAGTTCAGTATTTTTGTCCCAGTTGCACGGCTAGTGGTCATGGTGTGACCGCATGGAGAAGGAAGTGTAGGCTTCGGGAATGCTCAAAACCTGCTGAAGCCTCATCAAAGTATTGTTGTCATGAGCATGGTGTCCTTTTCATGCGATCTAAACTTAAAAGTATGACACTTGAGCCTTCCTCCTTAAAAACATTAACTATGGTTGCAGATAACTTTGAAGTATTCCGTAATTTTGGCAGCCAGGCACCTTCCTTACCAGAGATAATTCTACCAGAAAACGTCTATGCGTTTGAACGAACCAATCTAGAAAGCATTGAACAGAGTTTGTCAACAATGCATGAGAAAGTTCGTTTTGCTCAAGAAAAAAAGCATTTCCTTCAGCTTGTGAAGGATGCTTCACGAACTCTTGTTCAAGAGTTTAAAGAAAAAGAAGGGTTGAAAAAGGATATTTGTGGATTTGATAATCGCCTGTTAATGAATGATAAGGACTTAAAAAATTTATGGCAATCCATATCTCCGGAAGCTCCTATTACAGAACTAGAGCAAATGCTAGAGCAAATGCAATGTACCTCTGATTGCATCTGCTTACAGGAAAAGCGGAGGTGCTTAAAACATGCAAATTGGCAAATTATATTTTCAGAGGATATAAACCAGGAGGAGAAGGGCTTGATGCATAAATTAGAACAAATGGAGACTGCTAAGCAACGTCTAATAGATCATCAAAAGGAAAGAGCAATACTGGATGTCGAGCATGAAGGCCATCCGGAGTTTCATCGCTCCCAAATATCAGCGGAAAGAATGGAAAGACTTTTGCGATGAAATGAGAATAATGTATTGGAAATTTTGGAAAGTGGCCCTGATTGATGCCTTTCAAAAGCGAATTGGGACAACATCATTATGAAATTTACAAATTGAGAAACCTTGTTTGTCAGATATGAGAATACTAGCTAATTCTACTGAACAAACATTCTTTCTTTCAAACATAATTCTTAAATTCTTGAATTCTTGACTTTTTGGATACCCAATATCTCATTGTACTTCACTATTGTCGTGTTCAGTAACGTCACACTGAAGCATTACACCAGCTCCAAAGAGAATATCTTTGAAATATTCAAAGTTGTATTTTCCGTATGCCATTTTGGAACTATGACATTGTTATCTACTTTGCCGATAATCTACTCAGCTTCTAATGCTGCCAGTTGGTCGATGGCAGTCTCTCCTTTTTTGGAGCAAGCGAGCAATGTGAAATTGCTTCTTTCAGGAAATATAGGATTCTATGAGTTTTATGTCGACACAAATCCGTTTGTCAGCGGGCTAATTCTTGCGTTCATGATTGGGGTTTTCCTGTGGGCAGTATCAGTCCAAACGGGAAATATGTCTCAAGTCGATCGCGCATGGCCAATTTTGCCAGCTGCTTTTTCCGTCCATTTTTTGATCTATGGGACATTGTTTAACATTGCTTCTCGTCGGCTGATGATTATGGTGTTTTTGCAATTGCTATGGAGTGTTCGATTAACATATAATTATTATCGAAAAGGGGGATACAAGCGAGGATCTGAAGACTATCGATGGGTTACAGTTCGTCATAATATGCCGCCTTATTTATATCCTATCTTCCATTTTCTTTACATTCATATAATTCAAACTCTTCACTTGTACTGGCTTGCTTGTCCTACATATATTGCGATGGTAGCAGGAAATGCACGATCCTTTGGGTTATTGGATTGCGTTGCCTTAGAGTTGTTTATGTTTACGTTTGTAGTGGAAATTATTGCTGATCAGCAGCAATGGGATTTTTACCAAGCACGAGAGCTATATAATAATAACGAAGAGATTCCAGGGCATTTGAATTTTGAGTTGATGACACTAGCAAAAGGTTTTAATACAAACGGTCTCTTTAAATGGTCGAGACATCCGAATTTTTTGGCTGAACAGGTGATTTGGTTCGTTTTTTATTTTTTTGGAGCGCTTGCCTCAAAGACTTGGATTAACTGGACGATTTTAGGACCTTTGGGGCTTGTCGGTGTGTTCCAAGCGTCGACTAGACTAACGGAAATGATTTCTGTTAAAAAATATCCCCTATATTCATTGTATTCCCAAAAGGTTGGTAGATTTTTTCCACGTCTTGATGGCTCCCACTGGGAACCAATTGATGAGGATGCTTCTCTAAAAACGGACTAAATAATGCATAACTAGTCCCACGTGACAAGCATTCGTTAATGAACGTTGAAAAAAGAAATTTATTTAATTCATTCTGTCTCCAAGATTTACGGAGCAAAATTCAAACAACCCGTTGTGATGATCTATGAAAGGCATGGCTATTTATTAATATATAAATTGTTTGTGAGAATATGAATCAAAAATTCTAATAGCTTCACGTTTGTATCTGGTTCGAAAAGTACTTTATTTTTTTACCTTTTTTTTTTGTTCATTATCAAGTCTCTCCACATTTTCACAAGTTTTCTAAAATCCATAGGCCCTCAACTAAGGGATTATACCTCAATGTTGACACTTTTTAAAACTCAATCCATTAAATCAATCCGTCAAACCGATACCTTACCCTTGCGTGAATTTTTTTTCTTTACCCTTTATTGTGATCACTGTATGCCAACGCAATTGAAGAAGGATTCCTGCATGGTCTATTCTTAGTCATGAGAGATCCGACGAAACACGTAGACTTTCACCATAAGCTATACTATACTGTTACTGTAACGATAGGTACAAAATGTTTGACTGTAGTAATAATATGAGTTTATCGTAAAACAGCATGGTTTCCGTTACGTTAGCAGTAGAAAAAACAAAAACTAAGAGATTATACGGATATAAAACTTTTAAAACACTTAAATAAAGAATTTTTAATGGAAAAGAAATTTCCAAACTTCCAGCTTTTCTACTTTGAAAGTAGAGAATTATATGTAATTACGAAAACCTACGTTATACATACTTACAGAAATACGTTGTACTTTGTTAATGACCTCACTGAAAGGTCATAGACGGTTGCTTACATACGAGGTAAACAAGCAGGATACTTAAAATACTTGTCGCATCATCCGTCTGCATACACCAAAAAAAATTCCCTAGGAACTATTTCAAAATTTCCTGATTTCAGATTTCAGATTTTCGACTTTGCGGAATTTTTAACTATTCACATCGCTTTTAGGAGGTCAGTTTCCCGCAAGGACCTTCTTTTTCGGGTGTAATAGGACTTACCCAGAAAACTCATCTTATATCTTCTAAAAAAGCCCTAAAAGCTGTTTAGTTTTTCTTTTGTAAACACGATATCGGTGTTCTACTATATCAAGTCCGAGGTTTTACCGAATATTCTGTTTGGAAAAACGTTTAAATCAATATTCTGTAGGCTTTATTTTATCTAAGTCTGTGGGTATACTATACTCAGCTATTCCTATCTTTTTTTTTTTTTCTACTAAAAAAAGTCTAACAATCGGAACCAAAAAGAAACCTTGGTTTCTCTTCCATTTCTTTTGTTTCTCTAATTTCCTCTCTAGTCGTTCCGGAGTTTTTTGCTGCTCATTTCTAAGTTGATTGCTCTGTTTAATTTATTTTCTATTTTCCGGCGTTCTACAAACTTTTTCCTTCGTTAGTGTTTGATTCTTTCATTCAGGCTTTGTTGGGACGGACTACGCTCGTTGTTGTTATACTTTGTTTTTATTTTTTTGGATTCTCGTTTGGATATTCCTAATTTATTTTTAATAATTCATTCCTGGTCTAATTCACTTCTTGTTCCTCCTTTTTAGTGGTTTTATCGGACTATAAACACATTGCGTCGTTATTATATAAAACCCGCCTTTGATTCGTTCTCTGGTTCATTAGTTAGCTCTTTTTTTTTTTTCTTCTTTTTTTTCGACAAGAGATTAGAGTTGGATTTCCTTTAATACGCCCTACGTTATTCGCTAAATGGCTCCTCCACCTAGTGCTACTTTTTTTAATCGTAGTTTTTGGAAAAGAATCTTTTCTAATGCTAACCAAGATGACACCTCTAGTGTAAAGAATGCTGATGATTTGGAATTACAACATCATGCTTTACACAAGAATGCCTACGACGAGGATCTAAGAACTGATCCCAACACAGTATTTAATCGTAAAAACCTTCACGTACCTCGCGTACTATATCTTTTAATTTGTGCAGTTGGCTCATTCATCATTTCCGGGGGTTTGGAGTTCGCTATCGCTTATGGTATGTATAAAAACACCATAGACCGTGTTCGTCTATGGCGCCTACCCGATACGCTTTCTGGTGACTTGGCTGTCACCAATTTTGTCCAAGCTGTACTTACGTATTGGATAGAATCTGCGTTAGTACAAGCTGATTTACGCTCAGGGCTTGTAAAGCCTCTTTATCTTGGTCGGTTTCCAAGAAATACTTTTATGCGAGAGATATTGCGTGCGAAGCCAAAGTATAACTTTCATTTTATAGTTTTCCGTTGGATAGAATGGATGGCTTTTACTGGTTTACGTGGTTTGTTTTGGTCTGTTCCTCTTTGGTTTTTGCTTTGGCCTGCTTCAATCGGCATTCTTACTGCACCAGGACAGCATTCTGGTAACGATTACTTTTACAATAACTATCCTGCTCCTCAAATAATAAAGCTTATATTTGGTGGTGTCCTGGGTTTTGTTTTTACTCCATGGATTGCGTTCTTACATATGTATATGTATGGTCACTACCAGTACTTGGATGATCATCAAAATCAGGCGAGTGGTATTAAAGACTTGGAATCACAGAGGAATGCATCTGTTTCCGCTATTAGTTCTGGCTTCGGTGCAGCAGCTGCCGCTGGTGGTGCTCGTAATGTTAGCAATAATAATGTTGCTTTTCCTCCTTCTTCGGAATATAATGCTAATTCAGAGCGTACCACCGCCGCTCCCACATCTTCTGCTCCTCCTGTGATAAATCATTTCCCTACTCCTAATCCCAGAAATGATTCTGGGATCACCTCTCTTGGAAGATCAGCTTCTGATTTAAACACACCTCAAGACTCGAGCATGATTAATTTGGGACCGAAGGCAACGGGTAATGCGTTTGCAGATCATCAACCTCATCCAGTGTTAAGTACTCACACAACTACCATGTACGATACTTCTGCACCTGTCCCTGCCGATCATGCTGTTCATCTAAACGATGAAAGGCTGTACGATTCTCTTGATCACTCGCCTGACTTCCAGTCACCACCTTTTGAATCAATCATGTCACCAGAGATGGTACATCGTACAACTTTTACTAATGAGGATTTAAACAGGAACAACTCGATACGATCTCACGCTCTTAGCAGCGCTTATGATAGCTCTGACAATGATGGTTTTTCTTTAGTTACGGCTCCCAGTATCGCTCAAACCTCTTCCGCTGTGAATTCGGCTACACCAAGTGTGAATGGTGATGCCAATGAAGAATTATCTGATTCTGCTTCTACTGACACAAGCGTAACAACCAAAAAGCCATAGTGTTGTTCACTTGTACATGCAGTTTCTATAATTGGTTGAATTTGGTTTTTGGCAAGGGGATTTAAGAAAATAGGATACTTAGTTTGGTACGTTGCTTTTCGTTCTCAAAAATACGTTTCGGGTTTGCAAACTTAATGTGGGATAATGGTATTATTAATAATATAGACTGACTGTTTTGTTTGTTTTCTATTTTTATAGTTTTTAGATTAATATATCAACTAATAGTCAGTAAAAAGTTTGACATTTTAGCGGGCATAGGCTTGTACGATATATAGCAATCTGTGAGATAAAATAAGAAAAAACAACTTTACTGAAAATGATAAGAGTTTACTGTATCGAATACTCAATATATATATGATTTGCCAGCTGTTAAATTATTTTTACAAAATCTCAGTTATACGTGACTAACTTTTAAATCTATCTTTTCCTACAATGCAATCGCTTCAATTTACGCATATAAAGTAACCTCAACGACTGTAAAAAGCTAAATCATTAAATATGATGTAGTATGTGCTTTCAAACTATTTGAATTTAGGGAATGTATACTGATTAAAAATGAAAGCTGTTACAGTTATAAGACCGAAAAAGGTAACGGTTGTAAAATCAAAAGTAGAAGGCCGAGAATAGAGATTTAAAAACTTAAGCCAGATAAAAAATATAACAACCGACCACTAACGAACACGTATTCCATAACAGAAAGACCTAACAGCCATAGTCAATCAATTCAATTATAGCGTTGTGCTTTAAAGTCCAAAAAACCTCCAAATTTATTAACAGCAGAAAAAAGACAGCTTACAAGAAAACGAAAGGCTTCTGTCTCGCAACGAAGAACATGACTAGTTTTATCACATAAATTAACATAGGTAAGGGAACCATTAATAATAAATAAACTCATAACCTTTAGCCATTCAAATTGAACATGTTTGCTAATTTATTCTCCGTTCGCGTTCTGTAGCTTGCTGAGCTAAAACAGCCTCATCGTCATCCTCTACCAAATCAAACTCTATCACGAACATAATAGCATTTTCATCTTCGGTTTCTCGCATCATATATCGAATAGGTTGATGACCGTCAGCATTAAGATGCCTAAAAACATTCAATTTAATTGGACCAATATTCAAGTTAAACTTATTAAAATCCATATGAGGAGAGAAGAAGCTCATGCAATAAACAACATCTTTATCGTAAAAAAAGTTTGCCCTGTTTTCCTCAGAACTTGAAAAATACTTCCTCCTATCTTTGACAGATCTGTGCTCTCCAAAGATGAAAGAATTATCTTCAATTGGATCAACTTTTGGATTGGCAAATCTAAAAGGACCAAGCTGGGGATCAAGAGAATTCGATTCGGAAGGAATATGTACACAGGGTTTTGGAATTTTTGATTGGTGAGATGCTGTTCGGGAAGGCACAGGCTTTACAGGCTTCTTTGGCACACTCAAGTGATTGTCAGCATCATTCGTATTTCCATTCCTACTGCCCTGCAAATGGTTATCAGATGACATATCGAGAGACGGCTTTTGTAAAGTATTTCTAGGCTTATCCTGCTCTGCCTTAATAGCCGGCTTGGAGGTGCTACCATTGTTTTCACCTGGTGAAGTGTCCTCATGAAGAGGGGGTAAAGATCCTGTTTCACCACTAACTTTGGGAGTAGATGAAATGGAGCCTTCCGGTGAAGTCAAGGTAGAAGGGGAAGAGCAAGGGCGATCGTTAGATAAAGAATTTCTTTGAGGTACGGACTCAATTTGATGTCTACCTTCATTCTTATAAGAGTCAACACCAGGGTCAGACTCGGGATGATCCAATTTACTTTGATTATGATGATGATGATGATGATGGTGTTTATGTAAAGACCCAATACGTATCAGTTTGTCTAGCGAACGGCGAGGTGCAGACATCTTCTTTTCATTTTTAGAGACAGGCGGAGGAGACATACTAGACATAGAAGTACGTTGTGTTTCCGGTTGAGAAGAAGATTCTTGCTTAGAGCTCTTACTTCCTTTTTTCGAACGCAAAGACATCCGTTTAATAATTTTTGGCGTAGAGATTTTGCCAATGTGTAGATTTGGATGTGTAATCCTATGAAAAGGATCCTTATTTTTAGGTTTTCTAGGGTTTTTTTTATCGGATTGCATTTCAAGAGCTGTGAAATAGCGCTGCAAATCCTCTTCATTTCCGTCATCAAAAGAATTATCATCATCATAAAATTCATTAACATAACCATCCCCATCCAAACTCGGCTTATGCAAAAGACCCACTTGCTGAACATGAACACTAAAGTTTTTGTGACGATTGGTAATAGGTCGATGCAAAACAAGTTCATCATCATCACTATCTGCATCTTCACCAGATCTACGAATAGCTGATGAACCAACAGAGTCTGCTAGTGACTGTTCAGGTACATTCTGTTGTCCCTTTTGTGATTCATCAACTTCCGGTGTATGAGGAGCCAAGTTCAGATGTGAAAACCTGGTGTTATTGTTAAAACCAGCAAAACTCCAATAGCGATGGCGGCCCTTTTGATAAGCTGTAGTGTTACCGGAATCCGACGACACCAAGCTTAAATTATCATGATCCGTCCTGGAAGGATCGTTGGTATGCGGAGGGGACAATTGTGAACCAGTGACGGTTATTGGAGGAGGTGTATTAGTTTTAAGATTCGATTTGCTGACGGAAGATTTAGTGGGCGAGGATATGGGCGTCTGCGGATCGTCGTCTAAACTTTCACTCATCTCTGGTAAAGAGTCTGTGTCAGATTCTTGCGGGTCTGCTTCCACTAACGAAATGACAGCATCGTCCAAACGGCTAGGCGCTGGCCAAGCGGAAAGTGTGTTAACACATGCAACAAATCTATAACGTTAGTTTAATATTCAGATAATACATAAGAAATTGAGTGACAACCAAGAAGAAGAAGAGACTAAGTACGCATAATCATAAATTATTTAACATAGCATTTTCATTAACGAACCACTTTCGCTTCTCCCCTTGGTATAAGAAATTCCTATTTCCTCTTTATACTTACGGAGACATAATATAAGGTGACTTCGCAAATTTGTCATAGTAAACAGCTGGATCAATATACTTGGCAATTCGCATTCCGGCACGAAAAGCGCCTATATGAGGTTAGCAAGACTTCTATATATGCGAGAACAAGCAGGATACTGAGTGCTACATCTAACCGGTAATTGCCCATTCAATTCTGCCGGTTAAGAGCAATTTTAATGATGGCTACTGACACCTGCTTTTTCTTTGTTTTGTTTGTTTGAATGACATACTTTCTGGAAATGTAGAGATCATATGATCAAATTGCGTGCCAAATATGACTTGATTGCCGGTGTACTCTTTCTTAAAGCGACCTTCAGCTTGGATTTGAAACTTTCTTGAACGACCGCGAAAATAGATAGAATCTGCCTTTGGTGGGCTACCATCAGGTGTGACACCGTCAAAGTCGCGGACCCGAACCAAAATTCTACCGACCCAATATGGCCCATCTACTTCTGTCGGCCGTCCTTCATGATTCACCCAAGCAATTTGCGTATGCCCAGGATCTGGGCCTACATTGACCTTTAATTTCATTGTTACGGGTTATTCCGCCCTGTATCCTCTCCAATTTCTGTACCGTTTGAACTGGACTTGAGGATGTTGGCTGAAGGTAAGTTCCGACATCCTCTGCCAGCGACGTAACAGCTTCCATATACTGCTTGTGGTTGTTGATGTCCTTATTACAAAGCAACGTACTCGTACGTTATCGTAATGTATAACCTATTTTTCTTTAGAAACAAGCTTTGTTTTTGGCTTGCATTGCTTTAAGTTTCAAATACGCACTTGACCTTACAGTTCGGTAGGATAAATAAGCTATATGTTTATTCACTTCACAAAAATTATGAGATGTAGTTAGTAAAGTAAATACGTTGAAATTGCAATTCAGTTTTGCATGGAATCAGTTCTCACTCTGCTCTTACTACTTTTTATAACTCTGCTAAGCAATTTTGGGGTTTCTCAATGAATTTTCTCTGTCAATTATTGTGATAGCTTTCCTTTAAGAATATCGTTCTTACTTGTCTTGCCTCCATATAAATCCTTTTTGCTTGTTCTTGTTCCATGCGATTTCTTTCTCAAGCTCTAATCCATTATACAGCAAACATGTCTAGTATACATCAATACTTCTACAGTTCTCATTTAGCATTGTAAATCCTTTCCTTCCGTTCACACTTCTACAATCTGTCTTTACTGCATTCTAAGTTTCCTTCTTTTTCAACTAATAATTTAAATATTAAATAGCTAGCTAGCCCTCCATGCTGCCAAAAAGTTTTACGAGTTGAGATGGATTGAGCAAAATCAAATAAGTTTCCCATCTAGTAACGAATCAAATCGTCCTCAAAAGATAACATCATGTATTTTAAAAGAACGTTGACACGTACACTAGTAATTATTAAGTATTAACTATGTTCGCGCAACCAACTAAAATACTCCATCGACAAAATCTGATGCAACGTAAGCATGCTTAAGTAATAATTAATGATCCATTATCAGGAATTTGTTCTCCCTACCATTACGAGAATAAACTTGAGCAATTCACACCGGATTAGAAACAGCAGAGGAACTAATTCCATACTTGACTTAAAACATGACCATGATGGTCTTCATTGTTCTTTGAAACAGCCTTCTTGTTGCTTGTTTAAGCAACTTGCACAGCAGGTTGTTGATCAGTTGATTGCAAAGTGGCGGGGCCATCAGTAGCATCGGGGTCAATACGAGCGATACGTTCTTCACGGACATGGGGATGAACGTTAGGATCGTTCTCGGCCATTTCACTAGTATCAGAATGAGTATCGTTCAGTTGAGCAGTGTTGAATTGAGTCATTTGTTGAACGGGCATGGGCTCACCTTGAGCCTCGTATTCATTCCAGGAACGAGTATCACTTTGGAGATCTTCGTCTTGCTGAGGCTTGGCAAAGTTTACTGGAGCTTGGTTACTAGGGACCCAGTTGCTAAGAGATTGCTCAGCATCCATAACAATTTGGCGAGAAGTCTCATAACCATCATAAGCAGGACGGGCCTCACCAGGAGTAACGGGGGTATCATCGATCAAGTTCAAGAGGTGACGACCATAAGTGGAAATCAAGCCAAGCTTCTCGGCATGCTCGTGAAGAGCATCCAAATTGTAAACCATGGCTTGCTTGAACTTCTCACGAGTGGTGTTGGAAAGCTGTGCTTCGGCTACCAAGCAAGCAGCTTCCTCACGAACAAGCTCTTGTTCCATTGTAACCAATCTGGGAGATTCAGGGTCCTTATGCTTGAGCATGTAGATTTGGTCCAAAAGCTTTTGCTTCTTCTCACGAGAAGGTTGAACAGAAGCCTCGATATTACGAATGGACTTCAAGGTAACACGGTATTGGTCGTGACGATCGATCAAGTAGTTCTCCAACTCGGCAACCTCGTAAAACAATACACCAAGCTTGTCAGTAACGTCACTGATGTCGTCGTCACAGTCTTCACCCCAGTAAGACAACTGACGAGCTGCATCACGACGACCACGAGTGACTTGGACCATGCTGGTCATGATATTCTTCTCCATCTTCACCAAAACAGCTAAACGCTTAGCCAAGTCGGGGGAAAAGTTCACGGCTTGGTGAATACGCATGGAATGACGGAAAGGAGCAAAAGAACGGCCACTACGAGCACTAGAGACAGGAGGAGGTGGGTTCACCAACTGAGATGCCGTAGGGGCACGCGCATTTCTTAAAGAATAGGAACGCTGCATTTTCGCTATCCCAAATAAATATTAGTTCAAACGATTAATGGGTATTATTGGTATTAGATGAAGAAAGGGAATCAGTATCCTGTAATCAACAAAAAGACAAAAGATCAGTACGAGATGTTCAGAAATCCAAAGTTAAATGAACGTATAACTTGGATTACCAAAATAACTTTTTCGTTAAACGACTTTGGTATTTTCAACGTTTGTTGGAAAGTCTCAGCTGTTTGAGGTCGTGCGTTTATATAACTTCTGGTTGAAGGGAAAATGATATCATCGATACTGTTCCAAAGTGCAGCAAAGCTTACCACTCGTTCATCTGAACTTCGTCCATTACATGAGGTCAAGAAACGTCATACGCGGTTTACGCATATATAAACTTCCGAGTATGTTTCCCTAAATCATACATATACCAGACTTATAATATATAATTATAGAGAGGATTTGACAAATAAAAGAGCCTTGTTCTAAATATAGCAATAGAAAATTAATCGTAAGAAAAATGGAAGCCTGGCAGTTAAAGTAAGGTATATATAGAGCTATTTTTAGTCATATGTATTTTGAAAGAAAGAGAAAGATATAAGAGATAGAAAAATCGAGTTAAAAATCATACCAAAAGCATCAAGGAACCTAAAGCCCAAAACCAACATTGGGCTTAATGAAACGTTTCTGATCACTCTTTTCAAATTTGATTCGCAAACAAAGAAGAATATGCTTTTCTTTTCTTCCAAAAAAGAACACTTATTACTCTCTTTTTTGTTTGTTTGTTTATACCATTCTAATTATTTCTTAGTATGGCTGTAGACGGTATGACACCAATCCTTCTCTTTTATTACATATTGAAATGGGGATTCGGTAAAGTATATATGTTCCACCAGACTAAATTATGTAGTCATCAGATATCCAACATGATGTATGTTTCTATAATTGTTCAAATATGAAAAAGCAAAGCTTCTCACCTTTCCACCGGGGAAAGGAACGTAGTAGCGAGAAGAACGCCCGCAAAAAAATAAAAGAAGGAAAAAGAGGAATTTAAACAAAACCAAACCTTTAACTGAAAATCAAAGATAAAACAAATAAAAACAAATAAAAAGGAACAGAAATAAAATAGATAAAAAAGAGAAAACAATAGATCCCATACTAAAAGCAAACCGTTCTCCAATGCCTAGATTAAATAATCCACATTTTCTCTTCAAGTTAGCTTCGCTTCATTCTTTGGATTTGTTCCAATAAATGCGTTGAGATATCTGTTCCCTCAGACCAAGATGACATACTTTTTGAAGGGGAATGTGAAGAGAAAGCAGTCGAGGGCTTATTGCTAGTCGGAAAAAGCGATGGTCGTGAAAATGCCGTTGGCTTTTGTAGCATTGATCCTGTAAGAGACTGTCGTACTGGAAGTAGTGTCGATCGTCGAGTAGTTCGTGAAGGTTCGTCGGGTACCCCGATATAACTTTTTCTACCATTGGGTAAATTTGTCTCATCTTCTCTTTTAATTGCACTTTCCATTTCTTTCGAATCAATGTCCATAGAATTCTCATCTGCAATGTCTTGCCGGTGTTCTAATTCTAACAAGACCTCCTGTAATCGATTGCTCAACCGGTTCACTTCCTCTTGCAAAGACGCGAGCTTTGAATCTTTTTGATTAACCATTCCTTGATAATTATCAAGATGTTCGCGTAATTCGGCGTTTGTGATCTGAAGATCATTAATTTCTCTAAATAGGCGTTCTCTTTCCAGCGCATCCTCTGTTTGTTGAACTTGCCGGATGGCTTTCTCTTCCCTCAAAAGATCCAACTCAATTTTTTCTGATAATGTAATGGTTACTAAATTCGACGTACTTACTCCACCTTGCTTACTTGTGGGGGAAACGTGCTCTTTTATTGTGGATTTCGTCAGGAGACTTGGATGGGTCTTTGTTGACAAGCGATTTGTTTCTACCTTTTTTGTCAACGTCGGGGTCGAAACTTCGTTTGTCTGCTTCATTGAACCAATTAACGCTGGTCTGGGAGCTGGTTTTAATGAAGAATTGCTTATTCTATGGTTCATGGCTTGGGAACGAAGACTAGAAGATAATGACTTCACCGGGGAAGACCTACGAGACGGAGATTCTTCAGGTGCATTTGCCTGTATGGGAGCCAGAGGCGAGGACGTAAATTTGGGAGATAATATTGGTTTCACAGGTGACGGTTTCAAAGGCGAGGCTACCCGAGGAAGTTTTGGTTTTGGAGGTTGATTGGGATGTGCAAGTACCTGAATGTTTTCTGAAAGTTCAATTACCTTCTGCAATCTTTTTGGGTCAAGTCCGACGATGTACTTGGATAGGATTGCTTGTCCAAACATTTGCATGAGAGTGGCCAATACCTCCGTGGTCGCTGTCCGAACAGGTTCAAAGGTATCATTAACTAGAACCAAACATCTGTTGCACAACATTTCCAGAGAAACTCTTGGAGGACACGACTCTGTACGTTGTAGACAATGAGTAAACCAATGCAATGTTTCTGTCTTTACTTGGGGGTTTTTATGTCCCAAAAAATCTAGCGCTTGGTCAGCGAGTTCGTTGAAGCCACACGCTTCAAATATTGCGTTTGCTGCGTCAAACAGAACGTTTACTAATGAGGGTTTTCTCTCTTTGAATCTTTCAAATAATGGAAGAAATACGATGGGTATGTAAGGAGTTTCGTTTTTCTTCAGTGCATTTGAGACAGCAATCAACAATTGCGCACCGGTTCCAACGACAACCACATTTGCATCCCTTAATGATTTAGCAACGATTCGAAATAATTCGTCGTAATCCCCTTCTTGGTAGCATGGATATTTACATACTTCCAAAAGGCTATCTAGAGCTTCTTTGCGGTCCTTCCATTTGGGCGAGGACAAGGCATTATAAAATTCTGGAGTTATTTTAGAAAGAACGTCAATGGGAGCATCAAATGATGACGGCTTTGTGGGAGAACAAGAAGATCGAGACGGTTGAGGGATGTTTAAGGTCGGTTTTACCGCACGGGAATTCCCAGGGGCACTACCCAGCTTTGGAATAGGAGGATGGGAAGATGCTTTTTGATCCATTGGACTAGGAGATTTTGTAGCAGCAGATATGGATGAACGATTGCTGGTCGCCGCGGGAGGGTTTAAAACTAAGGGAGGAGCTAAACGAAAGAGTGACTCGAGATCGGATATTTGTACGGGTTTCAGGTGAGGAAACAAGTTTACTTTAAGTGAATCACCCACCCAACGGTAAACCTGGACGGCAAGCTTAGAAGCTTCTTGACGTACATTTTTATCTGATTGAGCAAACAAACCAGGAAGAAGTTTATATAAATGAGAAGAAGGGATGGTAGGTATACCGAATTTTTCAATAAATAGGCAGAGTTCCTTAATGGAAGCGATAGCTTGTTTTGGGTGTTTCACTTTACAACTACTCAAAAGGCCATCTATAACTGCATCCATAGCGCCAGCGCCAGTTAAAAGTAAAAGTGCCTGATGAGTAAGATCTTTGATGGACGGTCTTGGCGAAGGGAGACATTTTTCAAGCAACGAAGGAATAACAACTAGCTTTGAACTAGAGATACCCTTTCTTCGGGATTTTTCAAAAAATGCGCAAAGGACTTTTAATGCGCATTCCTGAGTAGAAACGTTACTATCGCAGAGTCCACGCTTCCATAAACCAGGGTCTTGGATCCAAGGCTGAAAGCACGGGTCATTCTCATCAGAAGCCCTTGAAAATACAGCTAATAATTCTTCATATGCTGTTAGTCTGTTTTTCCATGCCTAGATGCTGTTAGTATATAGTAGAAGAAAATATTGTCATCGAAAAAGAAAAGAAATTCACATTCAAAGCAATAAAAACAATAAAATATTCTATATATATGAATGTTATGGTGCTTCATTGCATGAAAATAAACAAATCAATGAGCAATCATGTATTTTTTAGATTCAGCTATGCTCTGCTTTTCATCTATTCATATATGCTTCTACAAGAATTACCTTTTCTGAAATTTGATTCAGGATCCGTTCGTTAAATTCGTCTATATCCATTTGTTCAGTTCACGCAAGATACCCTACTAAAAAGGAACGCTTTCATTAAGAGTTTTAATAAAAGAAAGACATATAAGAATTATGTTTCAAATAGAATAAACCAAGCAAGTTGGGTTCTCCAGGTCTTAAGAGTCGAGTCGAACAGTGGAATGAAGTTGAGTAACATTGTTCTCCGACCAAACAAGGCAGGAATTGAATGTAAACAAACCACGGCTTCCTGTAACATCGAATTTTTGCAAAAGAGCGTCTTCTTGTTCTTTAGCAATATATTTCAATGATTATTAGTGATTTATGAGTGGAAGTAGTGCAATATATGAAAACGACGACCTGACCAGAGTTACCGTACAGTTTCGACCATGTACAAAGAAGGGAAAACTACGTTTTAAAAGTTTATATACTGTCTCCCACATCTAATGAGCATATGAAAAGGTTCCGATCATATCCCAAATGTTCATAGGCAGCTTACCCTTAAAAGAGACACCAACCCCGTAGTTGTCTTCAGAAGGCAGTTTCAATTAGTTCATCGGGTTTCTTTTTCCTATAAACTTCTATTTAGTTTAGCCCATTAGAAGAAAAAGATTATAGAAATTATTATAGTACTGCTACGTATATTATCACAGAAAGGTACTTAAGAAGGCTGTGTACCCTTCAGCTTTCTCCTTTCCCTCCCTCTTCAGCAATTATGTTTGAAGGTATAATTGATCTTTTGGCAAAAATCACTGGAGCAAACGTGCCTGAATGGTCGTTTAAAGACATTCCTAATTTACACGGCAAAGTTGCTGTCGTAACAGGGTCTTCTGGTGGAATTGGCTACGTTACTGCTTTAGAATTGGCAAAGAAAGGCGCTAAGGTTTATTTGGCAGGTCGCAGTGAAGAAAAATACGTTACGGCGATTAAGAATATACGTGAAGAATGGAAAGACGCATACGTCGTCTATTTACATATGGATTTACTCGATTTTGAAAGCGTCTATCGAGCTGCAGAAGTATTCTTGGCAAAGGAAACCAGGCTGGATATTTTAATCAACAACGCTGGTATCATGTTTGGCAAGTATCAGTTGACAAAGGATGGTTATGAAAGACAAATTCAAACAAATTATCTATCACCTTACTTATTTACATACCTTCTTATTCCAGCATTGCGCCGTGCTGCAGAGTACTCAAGACCTGGTGATGTGCGTATCGTGAACGTTTCCAGTATTGCCTACATGTTCGCACCATATAGTGGAATTTACTTCCCGGACATTAATCTTCCTTACGTTTTCGGAGGAGAACAGACGCGTTATGGACAATCAAAATATGCCAATATTCTTCATTCACAGGCTCTTGCCAATCGCTTAGAAAAATATGGAATCTACTCTGTTAGTTTACATCCAGGTATCGTGAAAACAAACCTTTTTGCGAACGTTCCGGGATTGATGCAGAAGATATTAAGAATGTATCCTATCAATCGTGCTGTCTTAGATCCGGTTTGGGGATCATATACCACGTTGTACGCCGCCACGAATCCCATCATTTCTGAACAAAAGTTGAATGGAAGCTTTTATCGAGCCATCGCTCAAAAATCAACTTGCTATCGTAGCCAAGACCCTGCTCTTGTGAATCAATTATGGGAGTTTACCCACAGAATTTTTGAGAAGCTTCATTATCTCCCTTCAAATGACAATTTCAAGTAAGGTTTTTCTCTTTTGTTTACTTGTTTACAAAGGTTATTGATGTTCAATTATAAGTTATCAATTGAACGCTGCACTGAAATTATCTGTAAGCTATGACATATATGAGCTAATACTGTTTATTTCCAACAATGCTCTGCAACTTCCCTGACACTAAAAGGCATCTTCGGCATGCCACATAAGTTTACACTAGAGATCATTTTAGGATAAAATATACACTTATTTTAAATGATAAAAAACACAAGAAAAGCCACGACCATATAGTTGTAGCAGTATTTAATGAAAGCATATGTCTTTATGAAGCCCAATGTTTTTGGTGTACATAAATCTTCGACAAAAATACATTTTCTATATTTATTGTTTATCCTTTGAAGGTTCATATAATTTTTTTACCTAAAACTTAGTATATATACAAACTTGAAGTTTTGAACTACGAAGTACCCTCCTTGCCTTTCCAACATACTGCTCTTCCCAACGCAGCGACTTTCTCGAAATAGAAGTGTTACTTCCTCAAATTACTAATTAAACCATTAATCAGCTGTTCAGTTTTTAATTTTGCAGCCCTTTGGATTGGAGTAACCGTATCTCCTGTTTATATATATCTATATTTTTTGGAGACCTTTTTGTGTTTATCATTTGTTTTGGCTTGAAAAAAAAGTTACAAGATTCTTGTAAAGGAAAAAACAAAGGTGAGGTGTTTTTTGATCATTTGAAACTTGTCCAGTTTTATTTTTGATATTCGCTTGCAAGAACAAGATTGGCAATCAATTCATTTTTGAACAGTGCTCTTTATTTCTAGAGATCGCGAACATATCGGAAATATTAATCAAAAACTTCATTTAATTTGAAAGCTTGAAAATTTGCATTGTACGAAGACTTGGAGAATGTCAAACACAAACTTTAATCCTCAGTCTTCTAAACAATTACCTGAACTCCCAAACTTGGAGGTATTACGAAGCTTGTGGCGTAAGTAAATGATAAGTTAAAGTGGTAGAATTTCCACTTATTGAATTTGTCAAAAAAGACATGGTTGAAACATACATATCGATAACTTGAACATCATTAACTAATCTATGTTTAGCTTCTCAACCATCAAACGAACCTAATGACTCCAGGAGTGTCTGGTCTAACAGACCGGCGGAGCCTGTGCATGTGCTATCAAATCCTGCTGCGAATAGTTTTACTTCTCCTTTAAAACGTCCAGCTCCTGATTCTCGTGAAGCTCCTATGGGAAGAAGAATTATGGTTGATGATCCACGCTTAGCGAAAGCTGTGAAGTACGATTTTACCCGGCACTGTACGGATTATGGTCATTCTTATGAATGGCCTTATTTTCGTTCTGTTCGTCGTGAATCGTTGATGTATGGTCCACCACCTGCTGCTGTTCCTCCTGAATCTCCTGTTTTTCCACCCTATTCTGCTGAACCAGCTAGCCTACAACCCAAATACTATCCACCCGAGTCTGATATTCCCGCCACATTTTATGATCGTGCTCGTTTTGGACTGCAGCCCCCTTCAAAACGTAGAACATTGAGTCCTCCTCCAAGAAGAGTTGTTGATCCATATGGCCCTCACTTTGTTGAGGAGGATCCATACTCAAAATCCTCTTACGCATTGGCTGGGGATCGTCCTCCTTTATCAGCCCCCATGTATCCTGTTGGCTATCCTCCGTATAGTGCGAAAGCTCCTTCCCAAATAGCTGCTGATGATTTTCGTGGGACTGCTAGTAGATATCCTTTGACGGCTAGTGACGTTCGGGCTTCTCATTCTCCTGGACTCATTGATCCATATACTCATCGTCCTGTTGCAGACGTTGCTTATGCGGATCGTTCTCATTATGCTATGAATGCAGAGCCTTATTCGGCTCCTCCTCCTAGAAAGGAAAAACCAAAGCCACGTGCTCCTACACCTCCTCCATTAAATTTTGCTAGAGCCAGTGAGTACAGAAATGACAAAGGTGAACGGATATCTATGATCAATCCTCGTGTAATTCTTGATGAAAATGGAATATCTAGCCGTATGTGTAGACTAAAATGGTGTTCGCGTGTTCAGTTTATTAACTATTTTAGGCTCTCGTTATTTTATAATGCTTTGTGATAACGAGACGGCTATTTCTCATGCAAAGAAAACGTCCATTTGGGCTGTAAAGCACGATGCAGCATCCCGTGTATCAGATGCTTACAAGGTAACGAACGACAAATATTATAATGTTACTATTATTACTAACGTTATAACTAGAATGCTAGTATTTATTTCATTTTTATTGCTAAGCCAACAAACAACGCTCTTGGCTATGCTCAAGTTGTTAGTGATTTGAATAGCGCGGAGCTTCCGTTTTGGGCAGATAATGCTACCTATGCTGGAGGCGTTCGCGTGAAGTGGATTAAAACGTAAGTTTGAGGAATATTCCCCTTTTTTGATTATGACTGTATACTAACATAGCAGTTGCAATCTTTTCTCTGCCGAGATATCTGATATCGTTGGACGAATGAACCATGGAGCAACCGCTAGAGATGGAATGGAAATGATGTACGATGAAGGTTGCCGTCTTTGCATATTGGTTAACTCGGCCATCATGAAGCGAATCGGTCGTGATCGGTAACAAGTTCCAAACATTAAAGATTCTGTTAAACCGTTGATGCGAATCCACTCGCCGAATTTTCAATTCCGTTAAAAAAAGAAACCTTTGAATTGCAAAGTAAAAAGAAAACTTGAAACGTGTTTTTGATTAAATTATACATGTTTTGTGAATTATGAATTTTTCGCTCCATGGAAGTTTACTAAATCGGTTTCAGCTCGCCATTGAATCATTCAAATCTAATAATGCCTAGTTTTAACTTAGATATTTAATGAAAGTCTTGGTTATTGAAATAATAAACAGTCAAAAATTCGAAACGGAGTACTCTTAAGCTCCAGTTGTATAAAACAACATTAAACCGTTATAAATTGCTATTATTATTGTTGTTATACATATATATTGATCGTTCGGTTTTCACTACATATTTTGTATTTTGAAAAGCAAATATCTAATTTACTTCAAAGCGTTGACATTACGGTTACTTCATGTTTGTTGCATTAGTCTTATATGATACCCACTGAATTAAGAATGTTTCAATATTTCGAGATATTTGTGGTTCCTAAATCACTAAAAACCAATTGAATTATTCATTTCTGTCAGTTCTGCAGCTTCGCCATCATGGATATGGCAGCTTATACCGATTCATGTTTCAGTATATGAATAAAGCATATTAGCAACGATACAGAGTACCTTATAGGACCGAAATTTGCAGGCATTGACAATGACAATGACAATAACAAATACTCAATTATTAATCATTTATTAATTGAATAATTGATTTAAACAACGAAAAACGCAAAGAAATTACATAAACCACATTTTGGTTTTTAGCTTGCCAGAAACCTCAGCTAACGGCTTTATGCTTTCTTCAGGATGTTCCTCTGAAACGACACTTGCCGTATCGTCATACGTTGGATCGTTAAACTTCGACAAATTACTTACTAAATGAGCATAATATACGGGTGGAACCAAAGACACAGAGGTAGTGGATCTCGCATACACATAGCACAAATTGTAACACAACGCTTGAAACTGATCGGGAGGCATTCTGATTTCATCGTGGAGAACCGTATAATGAACGGGAGCAGAAACGCCTTGAAGTGTTGGGTGAGAAATTAAGTAAAAATCGTATTCAAATGGATGAGTGACGTTTCTCTCAATTAGTGTCCCTGGAAGAGGATTTCCATTTTTATCACCGTCCTGCTTGTTTTTTATAAAAAAACGAGCATGATGGCGCTTTTGAGTAGTGCAAATTGTTACCTTCGGATTGTATTTGGGTGAAAGCTCGTGTGTAGCTGCTTTGATTTCACCAAGCTCTTGCTCAATAACAAACTTGAACTGACCTTCAGATGTACCATCACGGAAATATATAATTCTCTGCGGTATTGCCCCAGTACTAGCTCTGAATCCTCGCAAGAGATAGCCTACCAGATCCTTCATGCTATCGATAACTTCTTGATGTCGAGGAATTGCACGTGAGACCGCTGTGTATTTACTACCTTCAAGATTTATAGAACCAACTAACGAGGCGATAGATACACCTGATGCTCCAACACCTGGGTGATAGACATCAGCTCCAATAATCAGAGTTGGGATATTTCCGAGAGGATTTGATTTGGCCTGCAAAACCGTGTTAACTCCTCCAAGTTTAGCATTTATTTTCATCCCAAGATTGGCGCAATACTGTGGTTTCGCCGCTTGGATGTGATGGCTCAAGGCACACTGAGATGGTATACCCAGTGTAGTGTTACATATGCGCTTTATAGAGCCGTATGGTTCTGGAGAATTTCTTTCAACAATGAAGAACAAGTAATCAGGTGGGCTCTTACTAACAAGTTCAGCTTTTCGATATAGACCTTTCACAGAGTCTGTAATATTTGCCCGCATATCGGCATACATAATAGGAGGATTCTTCTGAGAGAACTGAATACCCAGTCCAGTCAAGGATTGCACATAGGTTTTCAGGAAGTTATCAATGACTACGGTGGGTAGTTTTCGACTCGAGGTAAAACACATGACTGCCCATGACTTAACGGGTCTACTAGCAGGCTTGAAAAATCGTTTTCCACGCAAATTCCAACTTCCACCCGATGGTACTTCAATAGATTTACCACCATAACAGATGGAGGGTGTATTTAATATACGACCTGAAACGTCCGTCATGGAAGATGCAATTTTCATACCATACTCTGCCAAATAAGGATCTTTCTCCCATGCGAGTTGTCGAATAAACCCCTGAATTTGCTGAACACGTTCATGCGGTCGCTGCGCAGCGAAACGTATCATCTTTGCAGTCTGGTCAGCGTTTAGTTTGGCTGTGTATCTTTGTCCTTTTTCGACGTAGCAAAGTTCTACAGGAAGCATTGCTCCATTTTTGACAATGACACAAGGCAAGTTAGGATACTGCAAGCGAACATTATGGTGCTCATGAAAGTACTTGGAAACGGAAATGGTTTCAGACTTGCCATTAACATTGCGGGTAAAATTTGACTTCGATGCAGGTTTGGAAGAAAACCCTTGGATTGAGTAGACTTTCTTGGATAAAGGCGTTCCTAGATTATTTTTATGCTTGCAGGTAACCTTTAGCAAACGAAATCTTTTTGACAAAGTTTGAAAATCAACACGACCTAAGCTCTGCACGTCTTTCGAGTTTGTGTATTCCAATAGTAAGGAAAGAAAAGAACCCTCTCTCCAAAATGCACTTGAGGATACATCGACGTTGACGCTCATTTGACCCTGGGTAGGGCGAATTGTTTGGTAAAAACCTTTCCAGGCTTCTATTCCGTTTCCTAACGCAAATGTAAATTCCCCGCTAAAAAAAGAACGCATAAATCCGTACAACGTCTCGGAAGGGCGCTTTTTCAGTAGCAAGTCTAGAAACATGACTCCACTCAAAACGTGTGAATCAACGGCATACTTGCTATTTACAAATTCCGTCAATGTTTGCAAATTGATTGTAGTTGTCTTCTGAATGCCAAAGTCGATCAACTGCTCTCGTTTCTCGTTCCCAATGTTCACTGAGATGAAGAAATCTTCGACATCATCTTTCGTCCATAGCAAACTTTTTCCGTCATAGACACAAGATTGCCAAGATGAACCGAGCTTCTGTTTTAATTCCTTCGAATTCCAGATCTTGTTAATTAAGGCACGAGTTAATCGAGACCCATCACCTATAATCACCTAAATAGTGTTAATCAAAACTAACTAAAAGAAGGAAAGAATATAGAAGAATATAGGAGAATTAATGAAATATCAATGTTAAGATAGTGTCGCCATAAAAAGCTCTCAACGGGTATAGCAACATCATGGACAACCGGCCCAGTTCCGTGAGTCCGATAGAATCCACATGCAACTGACCATACGTTTCAATTCTTTGGATTTTTAGTACGCCAGAAAAAAAAGCCGTCCGTTTCCATTTGGGAAAGCTTAACATTTACATCCACTACCTAACAATATGCAAGTCTTCACTTGCTAAAAAGAGACAATGCAATGAAACTCAATCGCTTACATGATATTGATTAATGTTGTGATTTGGGAGTGCAGTAATCTTAAAGAAGTTGGCTTTCAAATTGACTGGTCTGCCTAACTTGCCGTAACCAGGACGGGCTGCATTAACCGTCGGAGGATTATAAGGTGTAACATCCATATGTATGTTAGTACTAATAATAAACAAAAGATTCTTTCTTATGAGAAGTGGTTTGTTCTGGTGTTGTTCTTAGTCCTTTGAACCTGGATTATAAACGCAATTGATAAACAATTTGAGGCTCACGATAAAAGATAAACTTCACATTCATTAAGAGTTACCTCATATGCAATGCAAGACTTACCTAGCCACCATACCATATATGTACATTTGAGGACATATCGGTTACAGTAGAGAACGTTAAAATAGACATAAGAAGCTATAGAGGACGCACTTAAACGCTCTTCTAAGCATAAACAAAGTTACTATGTAAAAGTTGAGCGAAATATATTCATATAGTTTCTAATGAACCAAAATAAAAAAGATTCAAGAACGAATTAGCGATTTCTCTTAAACCTGTGTTTGTATACGTATTCGTAATAGTGGTTGAGATTGTAAAATTTTCAGCATTCGAATTTTAGGAAAAAAGAAATTTTTAGATGCCCTGAAATGGTCTAACAGTATCCATTTATGTTATTTTCTTTAAAGATTGTATTAATTTAACGACTGATAAGCAATTTTTGAAGTATCTTCGTCTATTAGTTATACAGGATGGATATGTTGATGATTTTTGATGACTCAAGAGGGCGATCGTACTTATCCGTTTCACTTTGCTCAATCCGATGAACAACGTCTAAACCAGCGTACGCACGACCGAATATAGTATGCTTCCCATCTAACCAGGGTGTCAGATCAGTCGTAATAAAGAATTGGGAACCATTTGTATCGGGACCGGAGTTCGCCATTGAAACGGTAAAAGGACGATCATGCTTCAAATTCGGTGAAAATTCATCCTCAAAATCTTTACCCCATATTGATTCTCCCCCAGTACCATCACCTAGTGGATCTCCTCCTTGAATCATGAAATTTTTAATAATGCGATGAAAGATGGTGTTATCATAGTATCCATTGACTGCATGAGTCGTGAAATTTTGAACGGCCTTTGGTGCTTCTTCAGGTAAAAGTTTTATGCTAATATCTCCTTGGGTAGTGTGTAATATGGCAGCTTTCCCTAATAAAGCAGTCTTTTCTTCCGCCTTATTTGTCTCGTTTGCAAGTCCTGCTGCATGTTCATTCAGCGTATCACGGTCAGCCAAAGTGATGTTCTCATCAGCTGATCCAAACAGGTAAAAGCGCTGCTTTTTCCACGCAGTACAAAACAAAGTTGGATCCTTTCGAAAGCTTTCTTCAACCAAAGGATTGTTGCTGGCCATGATTTCCAAAGACGCCATTTTCCCTTTCTTAGGAGCTCCCTGGTAGAGTGAAACTTTCACAAAACGAATACTTTCATCTCGTCCAAGTACCCGTGACAAAGATCCATCTTTAATAGACTGAACTTTCACTCCAAGAATACTTCCGTAAATGATGTAACTTTCACTTTCATCAAAAATAGCGATTGTACCAGCTAAATACCCAGCTCGTTCAATGTCTCTTTCAATAGCCAATCTTCTACCGAATTCTACTTGGTTCATAAAATACAGAGAGTTCACATCCTCTTTCACCAATGCATGCTCCATCTTTTTTGCCGCATCTAAAGGATGCTCATCAAATTCTAGCACTATCCGTCCACTTTTTACATCAAATACCCGGACCTTCCAATCTGGATACGAAATCGATGAAAAGTATTTCCCAGATGGACTAATTTGGATAGATGATGGTACACTTTTTGATTTCTTATAAACATATAAATCTGTTTGACTCTTTAGTTCAAACATATCTGGTCTATTTGGTTTTCGAAATGGCTCTTCGGGACTCCAGTATTCTACCATGCCACCTTGGTCAACAGAGAGCATACAGTCTAAGCTGTTCACATATTCCAGTACATGCACCGGAGTCGAGTGTTTTTTTACACTGTAGAGAACATTGCCATCCCCCTCTAAATCAAAAAAATACACCAACGGCGAATTAGCATCTGAAATAGCCAGCATTTCTTCCTTCATAGATGATGTATTGAACGAAACCAGATCATTTGGCAGAAATTCTAAATCAATAATATTTACCATATCAATGCCCTCGACATCAAATACCTTTACAGTATTATCATCAGCACAAGTAGAAAGGATTCGCTCATTTGTGCTTAAGTAAGTAGAAATGACTCTCCCATTATGTGCAGGGAAGTCTTTAATATATTCTATGCCATCGGTTGTCTTATGCCAAAACTTGACATGACCATCATAACTAATGGTTAAAATGAGATTACTTTTAGTAGAATAACATGAATGTAAATTATCTTTATGCATAAAAGAACGTCGATATCTCGTAGCGTCAGGTATGTTCTCCAATAATGACGAAGATTGATTTTGTCCTAATTAATGAATTAGAAACTTCCTGACCACAGCAACAAATAACTTACTTTTTATTTTTTTTAAAGGAGGAGTATTATGCTCAATTTCATTTTCCGGTACTCGATCGTCAGTCATTATAGAAATTCAAGCGAATCCCCTAAACGTTGCAATTGGGAATGTCAAGTGAGTTCGTGAAGAGGAAGGGTAAAGCCGGTTTTTAGAAGATTTTATTAATAAGTCAGCAGGCTATTATGCTTGTCGTGTTTTAAGTCCTGTTTTTTTATTATTTTCTTTTTGACTTTTTAAACCGTTATGCGTATATTGTTTATAGATGGAGGCCAATTTATTGTACTCCTCCTCAGATATACTGGAGTTAGTATTTCTTAATGCACTAAATATACATTCTTTATTGATTTCAAAATTCCTTAAGCCACGAGTTGATTCTTCTTTTCCTGAGGTTGACATCCTCTTGTCTAATGTGCTCTCTTTAGACGAATCCGTTGGATTCATTATATCTTTCGAGGCAAACGATTTCTCTTTTTTCAGATAGTGATGTACAGCAATTAAATGTGCTTCGGTAAATATAGAGGATAAATCTGCGTATGAATATCCATGTGTTTGGAAGACCAGCTCAGTGATGCATGACTTATCAGCTATTTGATTTTCTTCCAACATCTTAGCAAAAAAATCCGCTCGTTCTTTTTTATTTGGTAGATCGCAAAATACCAGTTTGTCTAACCGACCAGGACGTAACAACGCTGGATCAATCATGTCAGGTCGTGTAGTTGCTGCAACTACATATACACCTTCATATTGTTCAGCACCATCTAATTGAGTAAGTAATTGATTTACCACTCTGTCCGTTACGCCGGTAGTGTCCTGGCCTCTTCGTGGGGCGATGGAATCAAATTCATCAAAAAATAAAACGCAAGGTTTAGCTAATTGCGCCCTTTCAAACAAATTTCTTATTGCTTGCTCTGAACTTCCAATGTACTTATCTAAAATTTCAGGACCTTTGACACTTATTAGCTGCACCGGAAATGCGTTTGAAATAGAAGAAGCCAAATGTGTTTTACCGCAACCTGAGTATCCGTACAAAAGAACTCCTGTAGGTAGTCGTAAAGAGCATTGCTTATAAATAGAATAATACTTCACTGGAGATTCTATAATGTCTTGCAAAACCAACTTAGCATCTTGCATTCCCGTGATACTATTCCAATCGATGTTATACTTGACGAACTTCGTCTTTCTAGTATGCATAGGAACATATCCTTGTAGAACGGAGTTTATACTTTTCATAACTTTATCAAAGTCCTCTAGTAATCCTAATAAAGCTAGTTCACTATATACACGTTTCGTTACTAATGAAAGATCTAGAAGGGTAAAACCATCAGTCTTTCTTGACATTGTTCGCAAAATCTCTTCTGGAATAGTTTGATTCAAATCTTTAAAAAAGAATCTTAAAATCTCTTCACGATCGTTTATTAGTATTGGAGGAATGATCGCTCGCTGTTGAAAAAAGAACCGTGAATTTAAATCAGCTGGAAGTTTGCCAGGATTTTGAACAGTCGCAACTATCATAATATCCTTCACCGACTTCAAGTAAGTTAGCCTTTCAATAAAGTACTGAAGCTGCCTTTCTGAAACAAATGACAATTCATTATTTTCATTTTCAGAGTTCCAAAAACTATCAAAATCGTCCAAAAGCACGATACTAGGGCTACGCCCAACCAGTTTTAGTATCATTCGGTCCCAAAAACCTGAAAATTTACTAAAAGAAGATAAGTTCAGTTCGGTACAGGAAATATATTCAGTATGAAACACTGTAGAAGTACAACATTTTTGATTTAAAGATCTTAGTAAAGAAGTCTTACCTGAACCCTTTATTCCATTCACCAAAACATTGTAACCAAAGTTCATCGATAATTCAATGCTACTCATTAATTCTTGGAAAGGGTTAGGCATATCTCTTGTTTTCGTATGAGAAACCCGACCATTCGCATCAAATGACAAACTAGAGTCTATATCAATATTCTTTTCACTTTCAACGTAACCAGTACGACCATCTACCGAGTATAGAGCATCCAAATCAGGAATATGTAAATCCATTCCATTCATTAAATACGAATGTTTAATCCTTGAAATGACCAAAGTACCGATATAATCCTCCGAACTTTGTTTATTCAATGGACGAAGATGAAATTTTGATGACATGGTACCGATATTAGTAGGCCAAATTCTAAAAATCTGCCCGGTAGAAAATTTATATGATGAAGCTAAACTTTTAGATATGAAGAACTGTCCTGGCCATTGAAATGGAAGCTGAACAACACAAACAATCAAAGGAGAGGAGGAAAAAGAATCTGATGGCTCTATGAAAGCAGAGCGCGTTGGAAATTCAAGACTTCCAGGCATAAAAACACAGAGCTCGGGAGCATTCATGGCGTCATCTTTCGGTACAAGATCATTCTCAACAACAGCTCTCAAAGTAAGATATGAACTACTTTCAGTTACTTTCTCTCTAATAAAGGGAGTAACAAGCACTTCAGATGACGGACTTAAACGACCACAGTCGCGAAAGCTGGGTTCAGCATTCATTACCTGGAATGTAATCGCAGTTCCTGAAGGAAAAAAAATTGGAAACCTCTTTCCACTTATAATGCGGTAACTATTAAAGAAATTCTTTTCTAACCAATCCGCATTTTGTTCTGCAATTTCCCAGTCGTCAGGAGAATCAGGCTTTATTTCGAGTTTTTGAATCATTTTATCAACTCTAATTAATGATATATATACCTTTATTATTGTTAGAACTTGAAGCACAGTCTTAACGCGTATACCCTTTCTGAATCTGCTAATCCTAGTACATGAGCGTAAACAGGATCAATTTCGATAACTTCACATGTCGTCGACAACGAAGGCAGGCCGGAAATGCCAAAATAATGGTTTTTTATCAATTTGTCATCTTCTTTAGTCATTGGAACCTCTACGCAAACTGCATACTCTTGTAAAGGCCCATCCAGTTGCAGCAACAAGGAATCGGGTATATTAACGAAACATGATCTTGTATTTTTAAAGGAAATCAAACAATTCATCAAAGCAATCCAAGTATGAAAATTTTCATCAATTGGAGGTTGGCCAACTTACACACTCAGTAGTAGTTACTGGATCAAGACGCTTTAACTTTCTGAGAAAATTGATGTGCTGAGTTACAGGTAGAGTTGTACTTTTATTAATAGTACACATCTAAAGAAATAAATGATAAAAAGGCAATTGATAATTTATTTACTAGAAAAGTATTTTGGTACGACAAAAACCAATTCATTCATTTTGCTTGACTTTTATTCATTCGTTCATGTTCTTCATATTTAGCAGCAACATCGTCAATCCTCTTGTTTTGCCATGACCAAGAGGGATATAAAAATTGTCTTAGATCATAGCGATTATCGTCAACACCATAAGTCTCAGCATGGTAACTTGGTGTAAGGGTAGTCATCTTATGACGGTTAATACCGTAGTAATAAAAGAATCGCTTGACTTTAGCAGCAATCTAATAAACGTATTAGTAAGAACACACACAAAGTAGGTACAAACCTCAGTAGGAGAAAGGTGATCGCCCCATTTGTGAATTAATTCATTGAACATGCTCAAGGGGCCGCACTTTCCAATCTTTCTGAGTTTTCCGAAAATGCTAAGTTCGGGATAAGTCATTCCCATATCAGCTTCATCACTTTGAGCATAATTATTGGTGGCGGGTTCTAACTCAGCGGTTGGAGTAGCATCCAAGAAGTTTTGAAGGATTGGTAAATCAAATTCTCCTTTGGTAAATTGTAAGAATGATTTAAGATCAGTTTTTGAAATTCCACCGATCGGGTTGATATCAGCACTAGAGCAATCGTATTTCGTAAGATATCCACGTAAACTACATTGTTAGTGAAATGAAAAGCAACTCTTTTTTGACCATACCATTCGTCAACATTGGAACTACCCAAAACAAGCAAAGATCCTGAATAACCACGAACCCATGGTAAAAGCGAAGCAAACAGATAGGATAAAAGCATTCTCGATCTTGCTTGAATATTTTGTAAAGCCAAGTTCTCGGCATTAGATCCTCCCTGGGAACGGAATTGAGGAGTTTTTCCTGTTACCATACCGAATAGGCTTACAACTGCACGAGTCATTGTATCAATGTTCATATCCACATGGTATGAACCAATAAGAGAAGAAAGTTCCTTAGCGCGGTTCCTTGTTTCTTTAGATGAATTTTCAGTCCCCATATAAGATGTGCAGAAAATGTGACTAGCAAGCTCCCTGGGACAGGTCGAGGTATAATTTTCATCACCAACGATACGACGGACATCAGCTAAAACTGTTTGGTCTGCTATTGTTAATGTTTGTTACACTAAAATCCAACTTACCATTGTCTTTAATGGCATTAGTAACAATCCTGCACATGCTATGAACAATTACAGCTGTAGCAGCGGAGTCTAAACCTCCACTTAAAGGTAAAAAGAATCCGCTAGATCGAGATCTTCTTAAGTAGTCCCAAAGCCAGCAGGCAGGCCCATAAGCAATCTCCTCTTGGGGAGAAACGATATGAATAGGCCTTTCTTCAGTAGGCTTGTAGTGCATGTCAAAGTTTTGCTTGAAAGAACTAAGGCTAAAGTCGATGTAAATACGCTCATAAGCAGGGCGAGTAATTCCTTGTATTCCGTGCGAGGGTTGAAATCTATTTGAACGAACTTTATCAACATTAGCCGTAGCTGAAATGACTTCCACATCTTTCAGACAAAATTGGCTGCCTTGTGCTAACAATTCTCCATTAGCAAGAATCATAGCACAGCCGTCATAGTATAAACGACCACCATCGCAGCCTCTCTGGTTGCTATACAAGTAAATACCGCCACATTTCTGCGTAGAATTTTTGATAAGCCCATAACGTGTAGATAATTTTCGAAGTTCGTGATGGGAGCCGGATGCGTTCAAAAATACTTCTACTCCGTCCAGCGCCATATCAACATGAGGGCTGTCAGGGGTAAACAACTCTTCACAAGTCTCAATACCAACAACGGTATCCTTACACTGAAGAACGGCGTCACCAATGGGAACCTGCTTTTGTCCAAGCGATTCACTAACGGAGGTGGGTAAATAGAATGATTCAACAACACGAGGACGTAACCAAGGTGTGAACCAGCGAGATTCACGGAAATTTCCATCATCACAAAGCCACAATTTAGGTCGGATTAACAAGATTTTTCCATTTAAAGCTACCATACGACAATTATGGCGTACTGACTTGTACATGACAGGCATTCCGATATCAAGTAAAATATCCTGGCAATCTGGATGCTTTATAATCCAGCAAAACATTTCCCATGAATGGGTATAAGTATCGGTTTCAAGAAAATGATCCTCGCATCCATAACCACTGAAGAACGTTAGTTTTATCAACAATGCTACAACGCTGAATGCAGATTGACACTGCGACTGTTGTACATACGTTATTTCTAATTCAGGACCAAGGCGAAGACGGGCATTTTGTTGCTTTGCTTGTCTGATTGATTCAATGATTCTGTCCCGATTCCCCTCAAAGTCGAGGGCCCATTGATTCAGTTGACTAGTTGAGTGATTAGAAATTTAGTTTTATTTTTCAATTCTTATTGATGGGATTTACTTCTACTCTTCCCAAAGCTCAATACATACCAAGATGCAATGGTAACGTAGTGCTCCATTTTTATTGTTTACAAAATTTCTTCTAACAAGAGAGAAGACGTTTAAATTTATACAAAAGTAGATCAAAAAACAAACACAAAAGAAACGAAATTGGTATATTCCACTTTCTATAAGTTTAAATTCACGTAGTCACAGTCACTTAGCGATATGAGGTAGTTGATGAAACAGAAGGACTATGAAATAAATAACCAGGAAGAGGCAAATACCTGAGCGATTTGGCTGTCATAACCATCACTGATTACATATTTACGAATGTCGAGATTATTGAGAATAATATATATATATATATATAAAAGAACACAACAATGTAATTTTGGAAGAAGCGCGACTAGGTTATGTAGATATACATTCATCCAAGTCTAATTACGTTTTTAGTTATTATTATTATTTATAATAAATATTAACAAGAACAACTCTTTCAATTTCTGTTCTAAAAGTAGACGATGTATAGGCAATGTTCTATGTATTGGGACTGTAGGCACTAAAACTAGCTAATACTGGTAAATACTATTTTCATTTTATGTTACTATAGAAATCGACCACCAAAGTTGTGTGCAAATTTGTTCGGCGTGCTGAATAACTCTATGCACTTTGTGTAAATCAAACCAAATTGAAGACATGGAAATCAAACGAAACCGAATCTTAATCAAGTAGAAACTAGCGCGTTTGTTTCTTCTATCTCGTAGAACCTGTATAAACCATATTGCAAGGGGTGACATTCAACACCGCACCAGCCATTTCTAGTCCTCACTACTACCACTTTAGCAGATCTTTTTAACTGCAGGAACCACCTGTTTTATTTATTCGTTCCATTCCTCAATATTATCAATAGGATATTTTACGCTTGTCACAGAACCTCCTTCCGGGTTAATGAACGACATCAAGAATAAGTAATCTTCTTGTTACCGTGGCAGAAACAAAGGATAAAGATTCATGGTTCTATGGCCACTGTTGCAAATGTTTTACATTACCAAGTACTATGGACATCCGATAAGGTAAAGAAAGCAAAAGTATGGAAAGATGGGACTATGCGGTTTCACACATTTAACAATCGTGGTATTTTATATGATTCAGAGAATCGTGTCATAGATGAATCTTTTGTATTTAATCAAAAAGTCCAAGTCGATGCTCATCTGGAATTGAACCGTACACTAATATATATCGAGGACTTACAAGCAACGACATCAAAGGAAATTCCACCGCTCCCATCCAAATCAACTCGTCCTTTGTACTTAACAAAACCGTTTCAGGCTCCTTCTCGTTCTTCTTCCTCAATTCCATCATATCAACAGCCTTCTTTTGTCAGGTCGTCAAACGAAGCAGGTCATCTTCGGTCTCTTAACGAAAAATCTTCCATTGGTCAAAAGAATAACGCCCCATCTTCTTTCCTTCGGTCCTCTAAATATAATTTACATGGCTATAAAAGTTCTGGAAACGATCCGCCGACAGTCGCACCGAAAAATACCTTGCCTTCAGCGTCTCCTACTATAAGCTCTATATCTTCTGAAAAACATTTTACTCCGCAAGCCGAGTTACCTGGTAATCCTGCAACGTTTAAACCGCCGTTGAAAAGCAATATAACTACCATCTCTCCTGACTCTGTCAAATCTCAGGCTTCAAAACCAACCAGAGTTGCTTGTATTCCTGTCCTTCGAAGACCCAAATCTCCTCCATCTTCAAATATCTTCAATAACGATCCATTAGAAAACTTTGATGAGGATAATATTGATTCCGATTTTTTTTCTTCCCCTTCACCAGATTATGAGTCTACACCGCCATTTCTCAGTGAACCAATGGATGCTGGTCATTCTTTGGGTAATTCTAATCCCTTTTTATCTTCATCTTTGTCGGAGCCAATGTTGACCAGTTCGGGATCTGCTTCTGGAGCGACGCTACCTCCATGTGATGAAAAGACGGATGTATCCCATCCCTTTGAAAAGTCGCTTTCTTTTCCTTGTATGGAAAATTCATACGAGAGAAATGGTTTACATACCTCATCCGTAAAGAAGAGTCCCTTACTTCGGTTGCCAATGCCGCGTTTACGAAGGCCAGTTGGAAAAAGAAGTAATTATAGTAATGTCACAACTACGGATCCTTCTAAAAACCTTTATGAGAGAGCAATACAGAGTACTTCACTGTTAGCTGCTCAACCAAGCTTACCCGAAAATACGGATCCAGAAATACCAAATTCCCCGGAATTTTTGGAAAGCGATAATGAAGAAGATGTGAACACTGAAAGCATAAATTCAAAAAATACTGAATCAGTTTCCCCTATAACTTTGCCGAATAATAAGACGTTAAAACCAGCTGCTTTCCGTCCACCTTCTTTTGTTCCAAAACCCAAACTTACAAATGATATTTCAACTTCAAATGCATTGAATCGATCAAATTCATCCATTTCCGCTCTGAATGTTGGTAATCCTTTAGTGAAACCGGCTACTCAGCTACAGTCCGCTTTAACGAAACCTTCAGGGCCCTCTCTTCGGACAGGGATGCTCCTTTATGGAAAATACTCAAAGCGAATTAATGATTCGAAGGGAAAGGAAAAGGTCAAAGCATTACCAAAAGATTTTCCTTCATTAGCATTGCATAATACAGGAAGGATTACAGAAAAACCGTTTTCGACGCCATCGTTTTCCAATGCGGAAAATTCCGTTTTCCCTTTACAAAACAATTTAGCAGATAGGACTGCTTCTCCAAATTCTACACAACAATCTTCGAACTATTCCAAGACTTTATTGCAGAATAAACGACAATCAAAAGCCATGGAATTATCAACACCACTTGCAAAAGACATTAAGGATGACGAGAACTTACCTTTTCATCCATCCCCATCCTCACAAAGAAGAATTCCAACGGGGACTCCTCGTAAAACCCGCAACTATTCACCCATACAGAGGTTCTCTTCCGAATGCAGTGACTTGCCTTTTGTTAATTCCATCGATATATCGTCCACCGCTAGTAAAATAAAAAGGATAAAGCTTAACATGCTTCAATTTAAAATTCACGATTCAAACAATAAAAAGTTGAGCGTTGAAGAAGAAGAAAAGGATTTTATATAAAAAAGACAACGGATTGAAATGCATTTGGAAGTCCCTAGTTTGAATGGATCAGGAAGGAGCTAACAAGTGTACTGTTTTTTTCTATTTAAGCATGTGTATATGTAACGATTTTTGTTTTTGATTTATGTTCATTATGTTCAATAATATTATTATTTAGTTTATAATCAATTGTAGTTTTCTGGTCTAAGTTGTATTTTGGTTTCTCAATGAGCATTGATAACATTTATGTAATAATTTCAAAGGATAACCGTGTTGATTTATACATTTTTTGAAATCACAGGATTAGAATTCCGCATCTCTTTAGTTATAACAATAAATGTATGTTTACACTTCTTAATACTTCATTGAATTCTTGCACTTCGTCCATTCCTCTATGAACATCCACAATGTCGATAGTTGTGAAAAAGCGCAAACGCGCTACTACATTCGATGAAAGCGGAAATAAAACTAGAAAGAAAGGAGCACTTGTTATACAAAGGAAAATAAACCGAAGACTGACATTGCTTGAAAGTTTACCTTACGAATTGCTAACCAGAATTTTTCTTTTGTCCAAAAACGATAGTTTAGCTACTGTATCTCCTGTTCTGTGGAATCGACTAGGGATCAAGGAGAAAATACCTTCATATCTGTTCATCGATTTTACCCTATGTATGAATCCCAAGAGTGTAATCCTAGCAATACAGCGTTCTTTACCTCGCCGATACTTTACGTTGCAACTACTTAATTATATAGATGAGCTTGTGGCAGCAGGTTATGTTCAGAAGAGTCAAAGGGAAGGACTTTTAAATGGAAAAGTAATTCATGCAGGACACAAAGGACATATTCCACGGCGTATATTGTTTCAACCCAATGCTCGGCAATTCATTGAAGATTTAAAAACAAGAAACTTTTCGTTTAAAACTTCTACACTTACAAATGGCTTTCTTATTGGCTTGAAAATGAAAGACTCAAATCGACTCTCACATGTTGGTCACCTTGTTTTTCAGGAAGTATTGAATAAAGAAGAAAACGATGTTGAAACAGTTTTTCAACCTGCCTTTGAACAATGCATAATAAAGGATTCTGTAGACCTTTTAGATATTGTCTACGGTTTCTGGTTTAACCTTGCTCAGATGCGTTGGACAAAGTTCCGCATTGATGGTTTTTTAGCTCAATCTTTGGAATATGCTGTTTCTAGAAAGGCAACGAATTCTGTACATTATTTAATAGGAAAAGGCGCTATACCTCAATTGGCTACGCTACTTAAATTTCAGTAATGAGCTTGATAAAAAAAAAAAGCCATAGTACCTTTTCTACTCATTCATTATACTAAACATTTGGTATGATAACATTTGTTTTATCAAAAATCGCGCTTAATTTTCTTGTATTAATGATTGCTCGTCTTTGCACGTGCATTATGTCTTTTTGTTTTCTTTCGGGGTTTGGGATTAATGGTTAAAAGAAACTAATAGGATTACAAACTATCATAATTAACAATGAATTATTTTTTTCATGCTTTTAACGAAGTTGAATGTTTAGAGAAGAGGCAATTGCTTTTCGTAAGTTGTCTTGGAGCAAGTCAACATCCTCGTTTTTTAAGGACTTTTCCATACTTCTATAATTGACCCTGTAACAGAGACTTGTTTTTCCTGCTTTTGTTGTGTATTGGTCAATCAGGTCTACAGATTCCACCAAATCTTTGCAAACGTCTCTAATGACTTCAAAGAAATCATTAGCTGTAAAGGACTCATCAATCCAAAAAGATATATCCTTATAGCATAAAGGATATTTACTGTAAGGCTGGAATGTAGTGATGTTGTTTGGGGTGAATTGTTTACAAAAGCGATCGTCAGTGGTCCAAAATAACCGAATATCAGGTATACCGTAAAGAATCATTGCTAGACGTTCTAAACCAATACCAAAGGCCCAGCCTACATGATTTTGGATTCCGGCACGCGTCAGAATATTTTCACGAACAACACCGCAGCCTAGAATTTCTAGCCATGCTCCTTTCCAAAGAATTTCAAGCTGAAAAGATGGTTGCGTGAACGGGAAAGAGTCATACGTCCATCGGTAACGAACCTGACTTTTATCAAGCCCAGTATCTGGAGTCATTAAAACTAAATTATGAATTGCAAGGGTCAAGGAATTTTTCAGGTGAATGGATACAAGCTCAGTTTCTTGGGAAGAATAACCAGCCTGTAAGTCATCATGGTTTTCTAAGGTTGCTTCATCAATTACAAGTTCCTCCAAATTTTTATCGAGCTTTACCGACTCAACATCTTTCAATATGCTTTCTCTATCATTCCGATCCCATAAATAAGCGCCTTCCATTTGGTGAAAAATAGGATAATGACTAGCATCTACCTCGTCACGTCGATATACATCGGCGGTGATTAGGAAGCCTTTCTTTGACATTTTACTTTCAGCAAGTTTCTGAAACTCTTCCAATTGATGAGCCGAAGTATGCGTTCTCAAGCATGTATCTTTGTTGACATAGTAAGTGTCCGATTTACTCCTACTAACATGTGTTTTTGGAATTCCTAAAGAGTCGAAATTGGTGATAGTAGAAACAACTGGTGAATCTTTCTCGACGAAATTGATAGGCTTCCCTTTAAATTGCTGCTGTAATAACTCACGAAGGCTGCATAGAGGATGTCCGCTTTGCAAAAACAGTCGTCGGCCCTGTTTGGCTTTTATGTGTTCAGGTATATTTGACCATGCATCCAAGGTGTTATAGCTTCTTCTACAAAAAAAATTTATCGACTTTGGTAGCGAACACCTTTTACAATTCAAGGTAAGCATGGAGTTCATGAAGAAATTGGGAATAGTTGGGAAAACAACGCAGAGTAAATACGAACTAGAACCTGTAGTCTAGCAAGAAAAAAGTTATAGAATAATTTAAAATTCCAAGTTTGCAATTATGGTTATACAGAAGCTAACAAAGTATTAAGAATTCATCCAAAGTAGTTGATCAAATTATCAAGAAAGATAACAACAAAAGAAAAGAAAGCTGAAAGCTTATTTTATTTGAATTAATTGAGCCAAAATTTGGGAATAAAACAAGAGATCAAAATGTTGGTTTAGTTTGATGGTGTTGTACAAAAGATCTTCAGAAAGCGTTGTAACAAACACTTGAAATTCAAAGTACTTCGGCAAATACGTTTAAATAATGATGCATTTAGGAATATAAATAAAACTGGTAGCGTTTATCTTTTTGGAAAGTAATATTTGATAATTCCTTCTGGCAAATTAAGAAGTCTTGCTTATACCACCTATTTTGAAATATCATAAGCAATTGGCTAAGAGTGAAGCAGGAAGCAGTTTTTAAACCCTGTTAGTTATTGGAATGTTACAATAACTGACTTATTACTAATACTACAGATAGAGTTTCATAGACACAACTTATGCCTCATACGCTTATAATATTATCTTCCGTTATGCTTATTGATATGCTCAATTAATTAACTTTTTGAAGTATTTTATAAGTTCCCTCAGAGTATAGCAATTCACCAGTTTTGAAGATTGAGGTCAACTATGGCACACTCGCCTCATCTATAATGCTTGAAACCCCCAAGTCAAGAAAACTTATATATCTTCAGCAGTGATCGTATAAAACATTTCGCTGGCTGGTTAAACTGAATTAAACCGTTTCACAAAGTACTTTAACTATTTAAACAAATGCTTCACGTCTCATGAACAGTATGAGCGTTCCCTGTCACTCTTATTCCTTCTTCAGTCATATTAGATCAAGTATTTCATTGTCTCAGCGCTTTATAAACTCACTATGCTGTAGTGGTTACAAAAAGCTAGACTTGTTTCATTTAATCATTCTGAAGACAGGCAAGACGATCTGAACGGTACCTTGAGATAAGCCTGAAAGCTGGTACAAGTAAAAAGACGCCTATCACGGCTTCAATCAACAAAAATATTATTAAACTGTTCAGAGGAGTTCTAAATCAAGAGATGGTTTAATATTCAAGATAGTTATATAAATAGAGTCGAAGTGAAGAAATCCAACTCTTCATTGGAAATCTTAGATATCGACGGCCGTCGCACTAAGGAGAAAGTTGTGAAATAAAGTGGACAACATTAAACCAACAACAATTATCTCAGTATACTATAATCGACCGAACTTAGTTCAAACTTGATGCTAACGAGATTATTGAGCAGATATCCGTTGTTTAATAAACTCCTTTTCCTCTACGTCTAACCAATCATCACCTTGTTTATCGGTGAGTATCTTGGCATACTTTTCAAACTTTTCGGGACAGTTATGGAAGAAGTTGCAACCAGCAAAATGAATGCAAATATCATTTTCTTGCCATGACCAAGTTGGGTCGTCATAAAAGTCATAAGCATTGATTGTTCGTAATGGAACAAGACCAACATGTTTGTGGACTATTGGATGATAATAAATCATGTGTGAAATTGCCTGCTGTTCAGCGTAACCCTGTATATGATCCAGGTACAAAGGTTCAAACCAAATATCAACAATCCAACGACCGACTTCACTATTACGGACAAAAAGACTTCCCGCATTAATTCCATTGAAATCTTGAGACATAATAAAATGGACATCTTGCGCTTCTTGCTGTTGTGGTGTATAAAAGCCATCGGTTTCTATACCGGCACCACTCTTGTATTCAGCTCCACGAGTCAAAAGGCTATTAAGCTTCTCATGATCAAGGAGAGTTTCAACAATGTTCGCATCCTTGTTCATAATAAGTGCATCATGATCCAACCACCAAATCCACTCGGCCTGAGGATACTTATCCATTGTATCCTTAAGCATGGGAACTTTGACCCATGGGTACAAGTGACCTGTAACTTTAGCAGCATATTCACTTGCATCTAAAAATTCGAATATGAAACCATGGCGCTCAGCATATTCACGACGATTTTTTATAATGGATTTCGCATATTTATTAAGAGGACCATCCTGCTTATGGAAATTGCTACCCATAAGGATGACAATTTTTGAGTTGTCGGGATGGGGATTAGTCTGCTCCAACTGATGAATAACGGGAGTAGCTGAAGGAGTAGCAGTAACTGTTTCTGTAGTTGTAGCAGTTTGGCTTATAGTCCTATCCAATGTGGTACGAACTGTATCGGTCTCCGTGTTTGTAAGTGTGGCAGTGGGTGTTACAAAAATCGATTTCTGTTTGTCCAAAATCTTGTTTACCTCTGACTGCAAGCGATTATCGAGATTGTGGTTCCACCAAGCACCTCCAATGATCATAAATACGATCACGGTGGCAGCAGTGACATATGGCAAGGCACGCATTATTAAGAATAAACCTATATGTGACAAATATATACGACGGCAATTAAGTAGTAACGAGAGTCTCTATATCGATAATTAAATAAGTTAGAACTGCTTTCTGGCGAAAAATGATGGCCGAACGCTTTGAGACGGTGTGACAAAACAATGCAAGGTAAAGAATGATAAATGTCTAGTGATATACGAAACCAAATAATGAAAGCAAATGCTTTACTCTATACTAGAACCTCAAACAATAAATAGTTCAAAAACAATATATGTAGAATGATAATGTCTGACAAAGCAGATTTAAATATTAATGACCGAACAAAAAGAGAGCAAAAAATAAGAGACTCTTAAAGAGCGTAAACGCATTTGACCACTCCAACAAAATTGTTTTCTTCCTCAAGGAACAGTTTGGTGGTAACTGAAAATAGACTTGCGGTTCTTATAAAGTAGTCTTTCACGTTTTTGACGTTACCTACGTGTAACTCGAATGTTTTTTGCGTGTTACCTGGGTTATTAACAAAGCACGAAAATTCAATTCATATGAAACAAGTTTAGTAAATTTGACAATAATATCAAAAACAAATTTTAAATATTTTTTCAAAGAAAAGGTTGAAGATTCCATTCAAGAGAAATACAATGAAACGACAAGAAAACTTGGTAAAGAAAAATTCCCCACATTACATAGTCAATTGTCACTTCTTTTCACTGGCTTTGTATTCCAATGTATCGAATCCGAGCTATCCATATATGTTATAAATGTACTGCCATATGCTTATGCTAATTATTAACACATACTTATGCTTTTATACAATACGATGTAGCATGTCATAGTCATACCCATAGCTTGCAATAAAGGAATCATTCGGTACTAATTTGACGTTGGACAATATAGAAAGGAGTCATCGCTTTATTACTATATTTCCTACTATTTATTTGCGATTTACTCATACAAAGGAATTCATTGTCGGTCTTATTGGATGTGTAACTCATATCTCAATTGATGCCTAGTATAACTTTTCTTCAACTATGGGTTAAATCGACTTAATAGTAGCCGATTTTCTTCTCTCTGTTCTTCGATTAAGCCATCCTACTCCCAGTTGGTCCCTATGAAACATTTGGTACCATTTCCAATTAGCCATTTCAAACTAAAAGAACGGTTCTCCTCCAAAAAGAAAAGTAATTTAAAAGAAAACAATAATTCTCTTTATAAGTTAATCGAATATTCGCTGACAAAGGCATCAGCATAAATGTTGAATTCATATTCCAAGCCTATGCTAAACGAAACTGATTGGTTTTACCGGAATGAACCAAGCTTACTAGAAATTTTTAAATAAGCCGTCTTTTAATTTTTAAAAAAGATTTGGAACTTCTATCTTTATTTTTTTTTTGGTTTGTATGCTATCTGCGTCTTTTTAAACAAGGGTACTGTCGCGCGAAGCCTTTAACGGTGATTCAGAGGTTGCGTTTCTTTTAATTAGAACATTGCTTTTGGAAAGGAATTCCATTACTTAATTTATTTTTTAATTAGCGTTTTTTTCCTTTACGAATGCAGTTTCATAAAATCCCAAATGTACTTGCACCGCTTGTGGGAAAGGTGATCAGTGTTTCTGGTTGGCTTGTACATACAAATCGACATATTTCAAAGTCCATTAAGTTTAACCAACTTCGTGATGTGCAAGGCAAGTATCTTCAGTTATTTTCCCAAGAGCCCTTGCAAGTTCCCAAGAAACTGTTGGCTGAAACCAGATGGGAGTCTTCTAATTGCGCTGATGCAACAGCTACTTCTTCTAGCTTAAATGATCATGCTTCTCAGGTTATCCCGTCGGAAAGTGTTGTGAACATCACCGGTAAATTGCAGTATCGACCTGAACGAGATCGCAGACCAGGAAATGAGTTTGAATTAAAAGTGGAAAACCTGGAAGTTCTAAACTTTTCACGTCACATTCCTTTTAATCCAAATGATGAGAATACCAGTTTACCTGTTCAACTAACCCATCGTCATATCCAACTTCGAAATCCAAGATATAATAAATATCTCCGGATGAGATCCCATATTGCACATATTGTCCGTGATTTTTTTTATAAAAATGATTTTGTGGAAGTGGAAACTCCGCTGCTATTTAAGTCGACACCTGAAGGTGCTCGTGAATTTTTAGTCCCCTCTAGACAAGAACCCGGAAAATTCTATGCATTACCGCAAAGTCCTCAGCAATACAAACAAATATTGATGGCTAGTGGAATTGGAAACTACTATCAGTTGGCTCGTTGTTTTCGTGATGAAGACTTACGTTATGATAGACAGCCAGAGTTTACCCAAATCGATTTGGAAATGAGCTTTATAAATTCCCCTCAACAAATAATGACTGTTATTGAAAATCTATTTTCCCAGATTTTAGAAAATCTTGGCAAAAATTCTGTAGCATCTCCTTTTCCGCGAATGTCTTATGCTGAAGCTATAGAATCTTATGGTTCCGATAAGCCAGATTTACGCTACGGTTTAAAATTACAAGATCTAACGCCTTTTCTTCCCAACTCTGAATCTTGCACCGAAGTTTTGGTCTTAAGAGACGTGAAGAAAACAATCAGCAATGCGGAAGCGCGCTCTTTATGTGAGCAAGTAGGACAGGACGTGTCCTTCGTGACCATTCGTGACAACTCTCAATTACCCGAATGGAATAAAAAAATTCCTCAACTAAAACACTTACCCCTTAATCTTGAAAGAATTAACGAAAAGCTTGGTCTCTCTCCAGGGCTTACACTTTTTGTAGCGAATCGCCCAAAATATATGACATCTGGTACAACTCCTCTTGGAAGGCTAAGACCTCTTCTTCATAATTTCCTAGTAAAGCAACATCAGCTTCCACATTTAAATGATGATCTTTTAAACTTTACCTGGATTGTCGATTTTCCTCTTTTCTCACCTGCAGAGAATAACTCAGAATCTTTAATGTCTACTCATCATCCGTTCACTGCTCCTCATCCTGAAGATTTGCATCTGCTCTCATCAAGTCCCTTAAATGTTAGAGCACTGCATTATGATTTGGTAGTAAACGGAGTTGAACTGGGAGGCGGAAGTATTCGCATACACGATCCTAAACTTCAATCTTATGTTTTAGAACGTATTTTGAAGCTTCAACAGAAGCAGCTTTGCACATTTGACCATTTAATCAGTGTTCTACAAAGCGGATGCCCACCACATGGCGGAATAGCACTAGGTTTTGACAGGCTCATTGCTCTTCTTGTAAAGTCCAATGGCATACGAGAAGTTATAGCGTTTCCAAAAACATCTTCAGGAACCGATCTACTTGTAGGAAGTCCTTCTACGGTAACTGAAGATCAACTAAAAGAATATCATATTGAAATAACTAACAAAATCTAAATTCTATATCCAAAAGTCCAAAGTAAGTGTCTTCATTATATATTTCCTCATAATTTACCACCCAAACGGGCTGCCATGAATTTACTCAGCTTAGGTCGCTCATTTCCATTTTCGTCAACTGGTACAACACCTTCTTCCTCCTTAACATCCTTCAATTCTGGATTTAGTATTTTACGACGAAGTTCGTAGTACCGGTGGGAAATTTCCCGCCCATCTTTTACGAATTCCTGATGATCCTCAAAATCCTCTTTTGCTTGTTCAACACTCCTTGAGGGCTGTCTTTCAAAAACGTTGGATTTCATCGTAGGTGTCTCATTTAAATACTTCTCCACAAGGTTTTCTTCGTTTTGTAAAGTGGGAGGTTTTTCTTCATGATCTGATGAGGAACGCTCCGAAACAGTCTCTTCGAAAGGTGGCAGTTTTTTTTCCTTGTGCACGTTGTTAGAAGATTCCACCCCTTTATTTTTTTCTTGCGATTTCATCTTACTTCGATTCTTCCGGAACGCTGATATGCGACTGCCATACTCATGAGGCTCAAACATGTTATCGTAATCTTCAGTAGGAGTTGGTACATTTTCAATACGAGATTTTCCATTTCGGCTAACATGTTTAATTTCTAATGTGTCGGCAAAATGTACATGTCTTCCGGGCATTTCAGCTTCGTCAACAGCAAGATTCTCCTTTCGGGGTTCAATCGATCGAGCAACATCATCTGAAGTATCTACATTATCCTCCCCAAAGTAATTTGGATTTAAAGGAGGTACTAGGTTCCTAGAAAAATTTAAGCTAATGTCAACCCGTTTGTCTAATTTGTAGCGATAAAGCAGATTGTAGTTCGCCAGCATCTTCCATGTCCTGAAGGAGCTGCTCCATGTCATCTAAAGAGTTTAGACCATCATATTGGACGGCATGCATTACACTCTGCCCTTCGGCATCTGTTGGTACAGGTAAAATAATTGGGTTATCATCGTCAATATTTGTGACAGTATCACTTTCGGTAGACGCTGGAGCTTGACCTAAGGAATCACCTTTTTCCTTGGATTCTTCTTTAATTTGTGGGATGTCAAACTTAGTAGACTCGGAAGAATCTGTGATATCAGTAGTTAAATTTGAATTATCTGCATTATCCGAATGAGATTGATTTCTCTGAGCAAGTCTTTGAAGTTTTGCTTCTTTAAACTTTGACATTTTTTTTTGCGGCTTAGAATTCGTCAATGGCTCTGTATCTGATTGTTTTTGGTTATTTGATTTCTGAACAGGCTTTTCCGTAACAGTCTCTTTAACGGCATTATTATCCGTGACATCTGACATTTTCCTCTTTTCTATTTGACGCTGTTTCTCCAATTCTTCCTTTTTAGCCTTTTCAACCTTCTTGGAGTGGTCTTGAGATTCGCTTTTGGGATTAGAAAGAAAACCTTTTTTGAACAAAGATTTATTTTTCTTTTCGTCCCTCTCGTACTCTGGTTTCTTTTCATTCTGCTTTGAATCAATTTTATTTACAGTTGGAGATGATTTTGCTTTAACCTGGGGTTTTAATTGTTGCCGAGATTGAGAAGTATTTAACCTATCTGGACCATCGTCCCCATTTTTTTCGGTAACTTGTTCATCAGTGTTCGATATTTCACTAGCCGCGGTCCCTTCAGCTGGCAATTCCTCAATCCTTGTTTCTGGTAATTCAGTATCAGAAGATTTAGAAGATGTTGTAGTCTCTTTTGGATTGCCAAATCCTGGCAAACTTCGTATGACATCGGCGTAATCTGTAACAGAGGATATATTTTGAGGCTTTACGTCCGAACGTAGTATATTGCCATCCTCGTCAACTTCCTCATGAATGTCTACAATAGGTAATCCTTCTTGGTTTCTCACCAAAAGTTCTGATCTCTTTTTATCTATGGCAGAAAGAAGATCGTTCGAGCGTTGTTCTAGTAATTCATTTAAGTATGTAAAAACTAGATCCAAAAGTTAGAAGATTGGGCATAATCAAATCATATAAATAAACATAAAAACTATAAGTACATACACTTAATATGAGAGTAGGAATCACCCTGAGACTTCAGTTCCCCAGATTTTTGTTTACAAAAGTCGATTGTTTGGGAAATGTGTTTAGAAATTTCATCTATTTTGTAATATACATCTTGATCATATTGTATAGAAAGTATTTCCTCACTATCCATCGTACACGATTATCAATGGCCTGTAGGTTTAACTGTGTACTCTAAAAATTAATTCGCGAATTGAGACCAAAGAAGTACAACCCTTTTTTCTAAATTTTTTTAATTCTTAATGATCTTAATTCTTGAAATTTACTTCCAATTCTTCTTGATTGTAGTAGGAGTTGGTAAAAGGAAAAGTTAAGTTGGGCGATAAAGAAGTTGCCTACAAACTACTCCATTCGCTTGCTTTACCATAGCAAGCCAGTTGCTCTTTCACATAAAAAAAATATATATACTTATTCAAAAAATTTAAAAAAATATTTCTATGGAAGTGTGCATGCCGTATTGAAAGATCTAAATCGCAAATTAACTCAATCTGCTTGGATTGTCAAACCAAAGTGTATGATGACTGATTTTGATGGCTGGAATGTGAAAGATTCTGAAAATGATCCTTTCTCCTTGGACAGTACTAAAAGTATGTATTATGAGGCAGATTAATTTGTCAAAGACGGATATCAACAATGGGAGGATTCGTTCTGTAATTGAAAACAATACGACTAACTCAATCAACTAGTTGAAAAATTGAAGAATGAGCTTATCCTTCGTGGCGATTTCGACTTAGACCAAAATAATAATCAGGCTGTAAACTCGGAAGCAGTTCCTATTCAAGTTCTTTCTTTATTCAGTGCTGTGAATTCAGCACTTACAAATGTTGAAAAGACTGAAACTGACTCTTCTCATATACAAGCAAAGCTAGAAGATGATCCAAAAAGCCGTGTTTTTGATAGTCATTCCGGCGTTCCAGTGAATAGAGGAAGCAGAAAACGAAAAAACATAGAAGAACTTGTTTCAAGAGACTCCACACAGGATTTAATCAGTAAGAATCTTAATTTGCTTTATCGCTACAAATTAGACAAACGGGTTGACATTAGGTTAAATGAAGTTAACAAAAACGTTAACAATGGAGGAAGCCAGTATATTAAAATTACGTGCAGACATGCCTCTGTCATTCAAAAATCATATGGATCAGAAAAGAGATTTCTTTGTCCCCCTCCCATCCTAATGATAGATGGCCCCTTCCAATCTTTGCTCGGCATATCTTTTCGGGTTGAAATTTCTATCATTAATGAAGAAGGACAGTATTCACAAACAGTCGGTGAAGTGTACAATAATCAACGCTGTATGGTTTTTCGCTCATTACATGTATCAAGTTTAGCAGCTGCAAAGTCTAGAAACCTAAAACTCTCCATTGATTTTTTTTCGACAATTACGGACCAAAAAGTATCGCACTTTGTGACCTCCCCTATTGACGTTGTTTCCAAACCAGCTAAAAAGGGCACGAAGTCTAAGGTGAGTCACATAACATTGCGCTCTGGCTCTATCATAAACCTCTACAATCGTATAAATTCGCAGACCGTCCGGACTAAATATACGACATTAGAGAATGGAAATTTTTGTCTGAGGAGTGATGGCTGGGCGCCATTACGCATTCATTTAATATCTACATCAGCGGAGAGTAACGTAGAAGGAATGATAAATAATTCTCTAGAAGCAGTTCCTATTAGATATGGTTCCGTTGTTCAATTACAAGATGAATCCTCACAGATTATGAGTGATCCTCTAATTATTCGCCGGGTAGAAAAAGATGAGATTGCTCAGGATGATGGATATGTCAATCAAATGCACCGCATTGTTTTAGAAAGCTCAACTACATTATCAGCAAATTTGGCATTTGGATTTAGAGATACAAAAAATGCTTTTATGCAGGATGATCAAGTGCAATCTCGATGGTTTTTAGGTGCAACCTCCGCTCAATGTAAAAATCTACCTAATGAAGCTGTTGTACCGGTAGAATGGGAGCCAATACAGACTTTAAATGATGGCCTTGTCAAAATACGAGACTCTGTTTGTTGGACTATTGTTGGAATCTCACAATGCGATTGTTCAATTCTCCGACCACTCCAAAATCAAACTTCGTTACGACAATTGAATTTACCATATGTGAAGGCTCCTCCCGTGTATTCACCCAGCAACAAGTCTTTAGAGTTAACTGTAGCTGGATTTTCTCCAGACTTGCAAATCTGGCTAGGCAAGTTGGGGCCTTTCGACTACACGATATTAGACGGAACAGAAAAGAAACCATCTATGTATGTTAGGATATTGGTTAGTATGAACTATATTTGCACAGAAGTGATGGCTTCCAATGTTCTTCCTCTTTTATTTGTTTATTCAGACGGTACTGTTGTTTCAGGAGGATACGATATCACACTTCCTTCAAGGCATCTCCTTGGAAAAAGTCTATGAACAAAAATCGTATACTCCTTCCGATTACTTCTTTTTGTCTATCAGGTTTTCATATTTATTAGCTCTTTAAATAGTATAGTCCTCAGGTAATTACTCATAGATTTTGGGGAGAATGAAAATATGTTCTCAAATTCAATTAATGTACATATTCATCATATACAATGATGCGTTTTATTTTTGCAAATTCAATGAATACGAACCTTTTTCTGTTCCGAAGCTAGATCTTCTATGTCCCTCTTCACAGATGTTTGGTCAGACATTCTGAGGATTTTGCTGTAACATATACTTTCGACTTTAGAAATACTGTTATCCATGACGCCAAGTTTTTGCTTTAAATCGTTTTGGGAACGACGATTCAAGTTTCTTAATTTTGTGCACTCCAAATTCAGTTCACGAAGAAACTGAACATGTGAAAGAACGTCGACCATAGCGAACTTTGACCCATGAGTTATAAGGAAACGCATGATTTCACCGGTCATATCACAAACTCCCAAAACATAGTCGAAGGATTGAAGATCAATCTGGAACTTGGCATCATTTGGCTGTATGAGAGACTGGTGTTGCAACCAATATTCAAATGCGTAAGCTTCAACAAATTCTTGGATACCAGGAGAACAGGATGCAGCATATCGCTCAGCATCCGGAGTATCCAGTTCTTGCTTCAATAAACCTAGTTGTTTTTGGATGTTTTGTTTGTGCTGCTTTGTTTTGTCAAATTCTAACGGTAAGGGAAACTTCGTTGATGATGCTTGATGAAGCAGAAAAATCATTCGTTTACTTTGAATTGTGATTTCTCGAGAGATCCGGATAATCCTTTCTCGTTTATCTTGTTGTTCTTGAAGTACACGTTGAAACTGTTGAAATTCAACTTCCATGATTGATATACTTACTAAGTTTAATAATAAGGTGTACAAATAAATAAAGTTATTACTTGCTTTGAGAATATACTCGGAATCCAGCAGAGAAATACAAGAGTCTAACCCAGACTTAAATTAAAATGTAAGTGTTCGTGTGATTGAAAGGTGACAGCATTATCCTTGAGAATCAAATGCGTCAAGAAAAGGAACACTGAAATATAAAATTTATTAGGAAATATCAGTAGTTTTAAATTAATAGATGAATGGGATTCTCAAGATAACTGAGCTACCTTATTGTATGATATAGAAAGAGTTTTTACTTCACAGCAAGGTATTAAGGATGAAATATATGGTCTTCATTTATGTAAATGAATAGTAATATTAATTCACTGAATAAAAAAAAATTCAAAAAGATTGTCACGAACCGGGATCGAACCGGTGACCAACAGATCTTCAGTCTGTCATGCTCCCAACTACACCACCGCGACTTTGCTTGACTACTATGAATAATAAACAAACATATTAGTATTCCATAGTTTGAAAAGAATGGTAGATATTTTATTTTAAGGAAGGACAGGTATTATGGATTTTAGGTAAGTGAGTACGATACTACAAAAATCATTCTAAAGTAAGAAACAAAAGGAAGAGTGATTTTCATTGAAGATATATGATATGCAACTCTACTGTTACGCAATACCCTTATGTATAGGAGGAAAGAATGGTAATGAAATCGGTGCAAGGTATCATTTCCCGTTATTAATCGGATGAGAAAAGGAACAAAGCAAAAATTTCGGGAGCAAGATAATAGGATTCTGTGCTTCTTCGGAAATATTATTAGAAGGAGAGGAGCACGCACAAAAAAAAAACAGATACAAAGGTTGGATGTATTGGTTCCATCGTTACAAGGAATAGTAGTTTTTATAATCCACAAGGGATGAAAGCATTACTTAAGATAATTCAAAAGGAAAGGGGAGAAGAAAAAGGCAAGCAAGAATATTCTCTGTCTTTTAATCTTGTTACAAGATTAGACTCTATTTCACACGGCATAAAACACGGCCACCCAGCTGTTCACGAATAGCGTCTTCCAAACCCATGATTCCTTTTTTTGTTTCCACAATAGCTACCTCAGCAGGCTCCAGTCCTCGAACAAAACTAACCGTTCTTCCTTTAGAAAAGTTTAGAAGTTCACTAGGGGTCATGTACACTTTACGGCTCGGTTTGGATACCCCTCGAATATATTTCATAACAGGTTTTCCTTCAAAATACTTCAAAGACAGCCACAGCCTCCTCTCAGCAACGTTGCTTCTAGTAGTCGGCGTTGGCACCAAATCCGGTCCCTGAATATGACCACGTTGAATTGAGCTGATAAATCCTTGATGGTATAAAGCAGCACTAAGTTCCAAAACGCTTCTGCAGTTGGGAACACATGCCATCGCTTTTCCAGCACGGAATGAGTTTTGCAAATGCGAAAATACAAAGTGCAATTGCATCGAGAAAACCACGAATACTCGGAAAAGAAGCTTTAAATTTCAAAAAATGTATAGGAAAAACAAAAAAGCCCTTTGAACGAATCCAGCAAAGGAGTGATAAAAAGTTGTTTCTCGCGTGTTGAATACTTAAGCAATGAAAGGAAAAGTCCAACACATTCAAAAGTGTAGGGTGGAATGCCATAAGGCCAATAGCGATACGCACTTGACCTCACTATACATGCTTGAAGCAGTATGTAGATTCGGCTTCATTTTACCCACTACAAATTCCAGAGATACACAAATGAGGGCAATTTCGTTCGTTTCTTTGTTGTGTCTATTCATAGGCGTTTTTTGCAGCTCATGGAATGCTAAAGAGGGTGTCGTCAAACTCCTCAGTCCTACAGGCTCCGTAAAGACTGGATCGACGAACAGGTAAGCGCTTGAGAAGCCGCTTTTGAACATACATTCTAATTTATCTTTTTAAGATTTGATGATTTGAATACTTTCGTTGAGTTAGACTCGTCTCTAGAGGATACATTGCTTGTACAATTTACCTGTGCCATTGATGATGAAGTTTCTGTCCCTCATCAAGCCCATATATTGATTAGCGATAGGAAAAAGCCTAGTTCTTCAATTATTTACCCTGTCAAGGTTAATACAAATGGAGATGCAGTCTTGAAATTGGTAAGTGCCTAATGAAGGAGATTTCGTTTGCAGATAATACTGCTTGAATCCACTTAATACGACCCAAGTCGTTCGTATTATTTACTAGTAAAAAGTACTAACAGCCATTTAGCCTTTAGCTGAATTACCCTCTGAGTTAATTCAAAGTGAGCATGGTCTTTTGACTACTCTAATGATCGGTTCTTTCGGTGATGCCTCTCCTTCTTCTAGTTCTCTAGGATCTCTTGTCTTTGACTCTGGTTCTCTTCCTGTTTTCCAGGCCAAATCATCCATTGAAGCAGAAACTTCTCCTAAACCTACCATCCTCCATACATTCGCTGCTCCTCCAAAAGCTGCCAACAAGTTTTTAAGCCTTGTATTTTCAGCCGCCGTTGCTGTTGCTTCCGTTGCTCTTCTTATAGTTTGGATGCAATTCGCTGAAAAGACATCCGTGTACTCTGTTTCTTCCTCTTCATTGGGCCACATTCTTTTTTTCGTTTCGCTCGCTGCCGCTGAAGGTCTTTTATTCTTTTACTGGACATCTTTGACCATCTTCCAACTTATAAGATATAGTGTTTTTATTTTCGCTGCATTTGCTGTTAGTGCAAAGCTCTTGTAATAATGATGCTTGAAAAGAATGACCATTAAATATCTGTTTTTTCATGAATTTATTACGAATCTGGTTCTCAGTATGTTTGAAATCCAATGGATAAGCGACTCTAATTATCTATTTCGAACGTAAATAAATTTTGACTTATTTTCATTTCAATGTACCTTTCGTCTATATTGTATCCAAAATATTCCATACTATACCGAGGCCTTTTAATGTGGAAAGTTAATGCCTGAAAAAAACATCTATAGTGTTTCGTTTTCTTTTGGGAGGTCCTTTTTTTTCATTGTTTATCACTGTCTTAACTGTTTCGGTATTTAGGCAAAGATCGATATGTTGGTTTACAACGCTTAAATCATCTTCTAAGTTTTTGTGACAAACAGGACATGGGACACTGTTTTGTTTTGAGAATTTCTAAACTGTTAGAAAACTTAGAATAAAAAGCATGTTTAAACATACAAGTTGGCAAGCAAAATAGCTTGACTTGGTGGTCAACTTGCTAAGTCGAACACCCAACAGCCGTAATCGTAGTGGATATTCCACCCTCAATAATTTTAGAGCTTCGCAGAAAAGGTCTGTGTCATTGTAGATGTATTCTCTTAAGTTTTTCTGTCTCGTGTGTACTTGAAAGGTATCGGTCTTTATCTTAATCGAAATTGAATTTGCGATTAAATCACGTTTCGATAAATCATCTGCCAAACTTTGACACAAAGATTGTAGCTTGCTTTCCAGGAGACCACCGGAAGTAATAGCTTTCGAAAATGTTATTTCACTGCCAATGCTTTTTCTATTGCTATCACCAAAATCTTGAACAATGGTAGATCCAATTCCCAAGCTGCATTGTATTAAATTTTGAAATGTTTTCTCCTTGAAGACATAGGACAAGAGAGTCCTACTATGAATTATGTCTCCACAGGTTTTGATATCCAGTCCAAGAAGCTCCTGCTCTAATACTCTGCCAATCCCATTAATCTTGTAAGATTAGTTAGTAATAAGAGCCTTATTAAATTCTCAAAAGGTGCAGTCTTACCCTTCTTGTTGGTAATTCGAACATAAACTTTTCAATCAATTCTGCTTCATTTGAAACAAAGAATTGATCGTTCGGTTTCTTCATGTTACTAGCAATTTTAGCTAGTAATTTGTTAGCAGCGATTCCGCAGCTGACACTGACACCAGTAACCTCCAGAACTTTATTTCTTATTTGCGTAACGACTTTCTGTATATTATCTTCATCGTTACTAAGCTCATGCAGGTGAATGTATGAAGTTAAATTCATGTAAACCTCATCGATACTAGCTGGGCAAAGATTCTGATCATACTCCGCTAGTACATCCTGTATTTCCTTTGATTTCTTCGCATACTCTGGTATGTTCAGAGGAATAACGATTAAGTCTGGACAAAGTTTTCTTGCGATAAATTCTGGCATGGCTGATCGCACGCCGAACTTTCTAGCCATATAGTTTGCAGTACCTGTGGATTAGTTTTGGTGCTTAAAATCACTTCTGAGATATATCTTACATAAAACACCTTTACCAACAGCCATTGGAACATTCTTAAGATTTTCGTTTCTCAACTCTTCAATAGATGCATAAAATGCGTCGCAATCTACATGCACGATTACTTGACTTAAATCACGACTAGATCGGAGTTCTTGCATGTAACCGTCAATCTCATCAGTACGTTCAGCCCATTCCCTTTGAAACCCCTTATCGCATTCAAGTTTACGATAGTATTCCTTTACCTCCTGTTGTACACGTTCAATTCTGTTGCGAAGTTCAAGGTCTCTTTTCTGCTCTGCTTCAAAATACTTGCTTCCTTTAGAAGCTGAGTAAATTATTTCATTAATTCTTTCTTGATTGACACTTTCTTGACCAGATTTCAACACTGAAGGACCAGCCAAGCGTCGTTTCAAAGTAGCTTCATCATCTACTTCTTGATTTTTTTCCATGTGTACATCAAAGATAATTCTTTCTTTTTCAACGTCATTATTATTACCTTCACATTGTTCCATTGAAAAACTTCAAGTAAAAGCAAATTTGTTTTTGGTGTAGTGGTGGTTTTTGTTTATATTATTAAGCGCGACGCATCTTAATTAGTATTACAGGTGAACTTCGACACGTTATAAAAATAAATATTTAGTGAAAACAAGTATACATTGAAACAAGGATTGAAGCTTTTTTACTGTTAGATAAGTAAAGTAATAACTTCCAGTTACCTGATTCACGAAATAAGTTGTCCAAAACAATTCATTTAGCTAGATCGCTCAGAGCTTTCGATTGCACTTTTATAATATATCTTTCTAAAATTGTTAAGTCCTATCCATCTTTGATCTACACTTTAGAAGTTTTTCAGTCGCAAAAATGGATTTTTACTTTTTTGATTATATACTTGCTAATATAATACTATTGCTGTATCAAAACTTAAGTAATATCGTATACCGGTTATGACAATTAGATGTTCTCTTGATGATATTGAGTATGATATATTATACAATAGACTGTATAAAATATAGATGCTATTCCATGCGAAATCTGCATGACAAAGTTGGAATACGCGTAAGCATAATTTCAGAGTTTATTAATAATAATAATAATAAAAAAAGGAAATTCTGCTCGTAACAGTTCTCTCAGTCTATTTTTTTCGATTCATACTTGTATATTCAAATAAATTATTTTTGACTTCTTTAGGTTTAATGTTTCAAAGTTCTTTGCTTTTCAGCTTTTTCGACTACCTTCTGTTCGACAAGTAAACCCTTTCTTCTTCGAACATTTAACATATAGCGTTTTGCAATATTCTCACGATCAGCCAGTTCACCCAAATCCTCTAGTTCTTCTTCTGTAGTGGGAACCCAGAATGGGTTCTCATCAAGCATTTCGAATCCATGGAAAATTAGTTGGGGATACGCAGCACCAGATGTACGTTTTAAAATTTCGACTGCAAAACCAAATGACTCAACAACAGGAATTACAGCTTTTACAACAAAGAATGGAGTTCCTTCTTTCATTTCTTCATCAACAATTCGTCCTTTTCTCTTGGCAACCACACCATATACTCTACCCAAAACTTCAGCAGTAGCTTGAACATCACATGAATACATAGCAAGTAATAATCTTGGCGACCAGGCAAGGAATCCTTGCTTAATTGCCTCACGCACAGCTGAAATAACTTGACCAGGAATTTGTGGATTTCCAATTGTAAGCACTTCATTTTCTTGACCATTTTCTATTTCAATAGATTCAATACAAACACATATTCCCTGAACAGGTTCAGCACATAGTGGTCCTTGTTGCGTAGAAATTTGAAAAGCTGTAGCGATATATTCACCGAGATCAAAGGGAATGAGCCTAGATCCGTCACTTTCCTGACGTACCTTCTTCATCGATCCAGTCTTATCAATTAACATATTGGGGCCTACTCGTTTTGGGCCAAAAGACATTATCGAGTCAAGGTAATCAGTAATGTTATTTTTAATTGAGGTATCATTGGATAGCAACTCGTGGATAGTCGTAATAAAGTCTTCTGAACTAAGGATTTCCTCTTTCTGCTTTTGCGCATCAGAACGTTCGAGATCGCCGTTTCTTCCTTTTTTCGAAATATGATGCATAAACGACTCAATTGTCTTTTCATGGTCTAATAAGAAATTCACCAAGTTGCTAGGTAATGGACTTACAGACAGCTTAATCTGAATACCATCAGAAGCGACGGATGTATTTACAAATCCAAGTGGAGCCTCCTTGTCATTAACACTTATATCAGGAGCTGCAATAGTCGTTTCACGGAAGGGAACAATTGGTTGAGAAGCTTGTATCTCAATTTTAGCAAATCTCTCTCGTAAATCTTTTAGGCAACGTTCTAAATGAATTTCACCAGCACACATAATTACATGCTCACCGTTTTGTTCAGCTGAAATCTGAACACATGGATCGGACTGGTTTAACATATCTAGTCCAGCAACCAGTTTACTCATCTCATAAGGGCGTGACGGTTCAACAGCAACGCGGACGATGGGTTCCATCTGCTGAGACACACCTACCAAATTTGGTCCTTTAGGTAGAGAGCATAAAGTAGCAGTTCTTAAGACAGTTCCAGCCAAACCACCAATAGCAAACACGTTTCCAGCAGGTACAGTGTCTAATGGGAAAAGTTCTTGACCCATCATTAAGTATAAAGATTCAATCGTTACTTTGGTGACGTGTTCATCTGGATTTGCAGGATCATACTTCGGACCGTAAACGTAAACCTGCTGGCCAACAGAGATAGTTCCGCTGTAAATACGAGCAAATCCAACGAACACGTCTTTCTCTTCTTCCTCTTCATGATCTTTATTTTCTGGATTCTCTTCCAATTCGTTTTCGTTCACTGATAAGGATCCTACTGAATCTTCAAGGGAACCAGCCAACTTAGCCTGCCTCAATTCATGCATTTGCTCAGCGGTAAGCTGTCGACGTTTCTGTTGTGGAAGATCTCTTTCGGAGAAAGCAACCATTTTGCTAATGTAAGCCAGCATCGGTTCTTCCTTATCAGCTTTGCAGTGAGACATAGCTGTTGCAATTTCGGGGGCAACATTCTCAAAGTGTGGAGTAGTTTTAAGAACTTTTAAAGCGCGATCCTTCTGTGCATCTATGGGACAGGGAATTTTTCGAATGGCTGTCAGTAAAATCGCAGTGGAAAGAGGAAGCCATTGTTGAAAAACCGCTAGTAGCAAATTTCTAGGATCTTTCGATTTCATGTCTCGAGGAAGGACTTTTATGTTCAATGTTTTCACAATCTTTTCAATTTTTTCCAGATCACGATCTACTATTGCTGAATTGTAGACTGCCCATATATTATCAAGGACAAACTGGACGAATAGTGGTTTTAAGCGCCGTCCCTGAAGATGTTTTGCCTGAAGAATACGCTTGGTTTTTGGATCCAAATAGTAATCTCCCCATAAGCATTTTGTAAGAACGCTAGACTTCATTCCGAGTTTCTTCTCGTAAAAATCTGAAAACTGGTCTAGAAAGAAAGCCCAACCGTCGGATGCACTCGCAAAAATTACATTGCCTTGCTCGGGAGAAAAATAGATGCCCTCGTCACTGGTTTCCTCCTCCATTTCATCTAGATTCATCAACTCTCCTCTATAAAATGTACCTATTACTGCATTGACTTGTTCAACAAGACGAAGCAGATGGTGATGAGCTTCGATAGGGGATAATTTAAGTTCGGTCACAAGTCTGTCCATCTTGTTTATAACCAAAACCATTTTTATTTTATCAACCCAAGCTTGTCGGAGAACGGTAATAGTCTGACTACAGACTCCTTCAACGGCATCAATTAAGATGAAAGCGCCATCACATAAGCGAGACGCAGATGAAACTTCTGAGCTAAAATCAACATGACCAGGTGAGTCAATTAGATTAATTAGGTAATCATTTTCAACAGCTTTTTCACTACTTTGGCTGATAACCTTGAAAAATAATGAAATCGCGCTGGATTTCATGGTAATTCCTCTAGTTATTTCATCTTCACGAAAATCAAGATATCGAACCGTTCCGGCTAGCTTACTAGAAATAATTCCATTTGTAGCCAAAAGACTGTCAGCCAGTGTAGTCTATAAGGCGCTTAATTAGTATGAATTGAAAAAATGCAGTAAAATTGCCGTATACCTTTCCATGATCCACATGAGCCAACAAAGTAAAGTTCCTTATATTATTCTGATTGCTTTGCAGAGGAGCTAATCGTTCAGGTGGAATTACTGGCATCCTGAAACTACTTAATGGATGAGGTTGCAAAAAGTAGGCGAGAATGCTACGAATACCAAAATATAATATTAAGGAGGTTTGTATTGAACTTCAAAGTCTAACTTTTTACAATGCATATATATAAATCCAGTTTAAATTGAAACGTCGTAAGAAGAATGAATTTTTAAAATTCATGTACAATTAGAGTAAGACGTAGGATATAAGCAATCATCATGCACATGTGACAATTTTACAGTTTTATTATTTCAACTTTAGTACGAGACTGGGCATTGTGTAGAAGGTCAGTAGAAGAAGTTGAAGTATTGAGAGGGTAAGGAAGAATTGTTAGCTTTGCAAAAGACCCCAAGGTGACTCCCTTGGTAGCTTTCCCCGGATTAATAGATATCACATCTTCGACAGTCTATAATAAATTTATCAGAATTTACAAGTCAAATATGTATACATATAACTTACCTTTGCAAAGTATCTCATATCGCTGGGTAAAATAAGGATGTCAGGAACTGTTTGAAGTAGCTCGCCAAGCTTTAGGTGCGCTATGTCGATATTTGAAGGATTACCTCTGTCTAGAGATCCACCCGGAAACAAGGGGTAAAAATGCCTTTGATGAATGACATGAGCGACTAGTCGCGAAAACAGATTTCCATGTTTTGGATTTCGGAAAAGTTCTTCCTTGGAGGTGTGTAGCAAAATGTCATTTGTGGATAAACCGAAAACAACTTCGTTTACTGAGAAAATGCAAGGATTTGGAAAACATGTAAAATTCTATAATGTTAGCGTTTATATAGAAAATGAATTGCAGACATACAGATGGGAGGTCTAGGGTATAACGATCGAATGTGTCTTGAGGCCAAGCAGGATGATTAGAAATAGCATCGTTGATGTGAGGTACGAGGATACATTTACAAGATATTTTGGAGAGAATTGGAGTAACGCGTTCTTTGAAGAAGTCCTCAAGGGAAGTCGCTTGCGTATCAGTAATATTTCCAGTGGAGAGGATAGGGTGGTTGATGTCGATGAATGGGCCTGTCAGGATCACTAGATCGGCAGGATTCTCTATCAAGTATGATACCAAGGCTTTCAAAGGTGTAAAAGAAAGGTCATCTCGGAGAGACCATGGACCCGAAGCCACATAAATAGATATGGGCTGGTTATTCGCTTTGTTGTTGAAGTTTTCGATTTCTTTCTTTGAAGAGACAGGGAATGGGAGAGGAGGAAAAGGTAAAATTTCTTTTGCAACAAACACTTTACCACTAGGATTGCAGCCTTTGAGAGCAATGATTTGCCCAGGAAAAATGGAATAATTTAATACTTCATCTAGTTTGAGTGAGACTCTGGCGCCAGCACCTAGTCTTCTTGAAGTTTCTAATAAAATACTATTGGAGTTAAGGCGACCACCAACAGTATTGCTGTCAACAACAACTCTTCCGACTACAGTAACCAGTTCCTGTGTAAGTTCACTTGGATTTACAAGGTCATCATCATTAATTTTATAGTGCTGACATATTATATCGCTGAAAAGATCGATTCGGTCGTCAAGAACTTCAGACGAATCCTGGAGCTTTTGAAACATGATTCTATAATGATATGCTTTTGGATCGATATGTGCTGAAATATCCGGTGAAGCTGATTTTGACTCATTTGATAACGCTGATGTTGAGGACAGCTGTGAGTTGAAAGTTTCCAGGATACGGCCTGACTCGCCAGTAAGACTTGGTACATCGGAAGCAGACGGTACAGGACGGCTTGGGAGGTTATCTTTGGAAACGTGTGACTTTGTCGGTATTCCAAGCCTAAAAAGAAAACAAAAAGTTAGAATCATCAAAAGTCATAGATACCTTACATATTTTCAAAGTTCATTCCAGTCTTTGTTTTAACATATCTCTTTTCTGGTTTTTCTCGCAAAGAAGCCCTTACTTGACGTTCCATTTGAGTCCGCACGTCTGCGGCAAAGGCTCTAAAGTTATCCAAGTTTAAGACAGGTTTATTGTCGCGCTGCAGACACCAAGATTCCCATTTAAAAAACATCATTTGCTCATCCATTCCACAGGTTTGTAAAAGAGTATTTTTCTCCTCGAGGAGTGCTTGATCTGGAGGAAATTCCATTCTATACCAAAAATTCTTTAAATAATCCTTGAGAGTTCGTTGAACCTCTCGTGTAGCAGCAATTAAGAAAAAAAAAATTAGAAAGGATTAAAATTTATAAAGAAAAAGAGCCCACTTTACTAATCTTTACTTGAAATCCTTGTTTTTAAAAAATAAAGGTTTGTTTACGCGCTTGAAAAAGACCTATGGTGTAGAGGAAGTGGTCTGGACAGGTAAGGTAGGAGAGCATCGTGTATTTTCTTCTTGATCAAAATTAGCTGAAACTCAAAAAATCTGTCTTTGTATTCATGGCTTTTCAAAAAAAGAAGAAAACAATAGAAAATGAGGGCAAATCTTCACTATTTACTCATACTTGCATGGTGTTTATGAGATTCAGGTACACACATATTAAATGTAATATAATAATATGAATAATTATACGGAAAAACAATAAGCAATAGGACAATAAAGCATGTTGCTATACAGAAGGTCAATAAATTGGTCTAATACAAGACTTGTGGTCCTCTTGGGCTTCCAGTATAGCTTTATAGCGAGTCTTTTTCAGGCGAGACTTATAATAGCTAATTCAATAAAGTGGGTTCAACTTGAAGTTTTCAGAATATGAACCAACGAGTTCTATTCATGCAAGCCGGTTCATTTAATCAATTTTATTGAAAGAAGTAGCTTGCTTCGGGATATTACAAATCACAAAATTGATTCAATTAATCTTCAATTTTGTTGTTTCCCTTGTTTATTTGTTTACGTCGGTTTAAATAATATACTCGATAATATGATACTTGAAATTAGTAAGGGCTATATAGGTATTAAAACGTTTTGAAGAGGATCAGAAATGGAATGATTTAATTGAATTTAATTAAATAGAAATAAGAGACTATTCATACACTGTTTTTAGTCATATTTCAAACAAAAATCGGGGTTCGCTCTATACAAGCTCTATTTAACTTTATTCGTACTTAAGAAATGTAGCAAATAATCCAAGTCATTGATAACGCCTAATTAAAGTCATAACAAACGAGAGTGGTTTAAATATGAAGCGAAATAGAAAGTATAGAAAGCTATGCCTTCCTTGGCTTCGCAAGGAATCACATCCAATGAAGGATACTGGAATTATTCATACCTCTGCGCCGGATTATTAACAATGTTTGTTTGTTTTGTGAATACTAGGCTGTCTGCGCGGGGCTCCTAGCCAACCGGCAGGGGTTTAAGCATTTGTTTGTTTACAAAAATCGATCAGAAGTGAACTTTAGATTCGCCAGGTTTGTTTACTTTTTCTTCTAGAAATAGTCCCCATTCCGCTGTTCTTTTCCTGCATCTACCATATTACAAAGGAATAAGCATTAGTTTTCCTAAAGTATCTCAGCGATTTTTCGCATCTTGATCCATTATTTTTAGAACTCGACGTTCATCTCCAGTATCAATACTCTTAAGCAAGAATTATTCAAGAATAAGGATTTGCTGTATCTCTTTAATCCCTAAAGTTTTTTATTTCTTTTCTTGTTCGAATTTCGTTCGTAACAAACAATCAAAATGTTTCTAACAAAATTGGTATTGTTTGCATTCATCGCCTGTTCTTTGGCTATTCATGTCACCAGCCCTTCCGAAGGTACGCATTGGGAAATCAAGGAAGACCATACAATTTCGTGGAGTTACGTACCAACAGACAAAACCTTTGTCGGTGTATACTTGACTAACTATTTCAAGTTTCCAAGCTTGAACAAGTTAATTGCTAAGGTAAACACCACCGAAGGCAGCGTCACCGTCAGCACCAACGACTGGCCTACTGGTGGAGGCTTCCGTATCAATTTGGGAAATCCTGAGAGTGCTGAAGAAATCTATGCACAATCTGACGAATTTACCCTTTTGCCTCCAAGCGACAGCGCTTCCGCCAGTCTATCATTCGGTTTTAGTGCTTCCCTTAGTATCTCTGCTTCCATCAGCGAATCTACCTCTACTGGTGCTACCACCTCTCATAAAACGTCTCACTCTAAAGGTGGTCATTCCACTTTGACTTCTTGGAGCCACGGTGCTTCTTCCTCCTTTCCTATCTCTTCCAAGCCTATCGCCAGTGCTAGTACTGTTTCCACCCCATACCAAAATTTAAGCAACTGTTCCAAGGAAGAAGGCAACTCCAGCAATTCAACGTCAAGCACAACTGCTGCCCAAAGTACTGCAGCTGAATCAGGCAGTTCCTCATTGCGTGGTTTGCTTGGAACAAGCTTGGTCGGTATTATCGGAGGAGCAATTTTCTTCATGATCATTTAGACGCTTTTTCTGCTTAATATTCAGTTTTAAAGTTTGCAGATCCATTGTAGTGAGCTGATGTTCAGATTTTTTAATTCTGTTTACCTCAAGCATTTTTGGTTACAATGCCCGCATATGATTTGTTTACTTCTTTAATTCTCACTCACGTCCGCTTTCAATGAAATCGAAAAAGAATATATTGCTTAGCGTTACTTTTATATTCGCGACTTTGTTCTAATAATTCTTTTTATGGATGAAATGCGTCTTAATGGCTACGGAAGGAAAAACATCGTGTACGCAATAGAAACGAATAGAATAAAGAACAAATGAATACCCAACGACTTATTCACATATTCAATCAACTAAAGTACAAGTAGCAGGAAAAACTTGATGTGAGGTGAAAACACCTCGAATATTTTCGAAAAGTTTACCACAAAAGAAAGATCATTTAGAAGCCAGGTGTCACATAGTTACGTAAACAGATGAGTAAACCATTCATCCAACGTTAATGACAATACATACACGGTGCAACAAAATTATTATAGATAACAACTTAAAGTAACAGTATAGAAGAACTGTTAAAAATTAAAAAGAACACGCACAGTGTTACGAAAGGGAATTTTAGAGATGCAACAAGCCATCCACTATCACGGAAGCATGAAGAAAAGAATCAACAGGAAGGAATCAAAACGAGTTATCCAAAAGACATCAAATCAAGGTTTTAAAGTAACAGAAAAGACACAATTGAACGAAAGGACGAAAATCTGCAAACTACTATTCAACTATCACTTTCGTTCCCGATATTGAATTATCATGGCGAGTGAAAGGACATAGCGAAATCATAAAATAGTCCATTATTTGAGATCCTTGTCTAATCAACGATTTGCTGAAGAATCACGGGTGGCACAAGCGACAATCCGAATCTTATTACTTGTAACAGTTTCGTTGTCAAACCGGAAATTTGGATTTTTTATAATAAACGTCCATACTTCGTCGCAAAACCGATATGTGTCAAGATGTCCTTTGAACGTCAGGCGAGCACGTACTTTTTCGGCCAACGCTTCTGTCATGCTTTTATCAAACTATAATGAGAAAATATTAGCTGACAGCGTCAAACTAAAGGCAGGTTTCTGCTAGGCTACTAATACTTACGTTGAAAAGAACCTTCATAGCAAGCTGCGGGGATATTTTTCCTTGAGAAATCAAATCGTCCAATGCATCAGTTAATGAAATCCTAAACAAATTCCCGTTAGTATGTGATCTTTTACTACCAATCCAGGTTGATCGAAGATCCATACCCTATGCTGTAGAGGTTAGCAAAGTACAAAATAAAAACAAAATAAAAAATTACCTGCTACGTCTGTATAGTTCGTAATACTGTGACATTTGTGTAATTGGTTTCGATGATAGAAACGCAGTGTTTAGCTAAGGGTAAGTTTGAATATTGCGGTTCGCCCCCCGCTGGAGAGTCCTTTTACAGCATCACGGAACACTGCGTTAACGTTGTTTCATATGTGCGAGAGAACCATTAACGATGAGAACAGTGCTTTATCTTAGTAAATAAATACATCTTTATGAATAATGCCAATTTATTACTACTCAACAAAAGGCGTGTCTCAATTAACTAAACGTGTTGTATTCATAACTGTAAAAATTAATTCGAATAGCGTGCTTCTTCCATCGCGTGTTCTTGGTGAGTAAAATGTTATTCTGAGATTACTGAAGTTAACAATTCTCCGAAATAAATTGCCTTCAGTTTACATTTCAAAAATTAAAACTACCAATAAGAAAAAAAATGGTATCTTTTTACTTCTATTGTTCATGTTCGTGTTGTTTCCAGGATTAAATAAGCATTATCCTCAAAAAGGTAAACGTAGAGAGAACCTTCAAATAGATTGTTCTGCTACTAAAGGTCCATCCTCTAAAAGGAATATTTATTCAAAATCTACCAAATTTAGCATTTATGAGAGTAAAAAAGTTTACATGGGAATAAATTATGAAATCAATAATCAACTTACCATTAACACGGAAAGTAAAAACATCTATTATTAGTGATCTCAACGTTTAACAAGCGCATAACAATTTCCTAAGCATTAAACAACTGATAAAAAGGTCTATAATAAATTCGTAACAACTTAGGTTATCACTAATACCAATTCAAGCCAATGGAAAAAGAAGAGAAAGAAGAAATATACACGGAACTAGTTTGACGAACAAAAGTATACACTTATATGCTATTATACATACCCGTCACTGGACGACAATTTTAATAGGGAAGAGAATGAGAAGGAAAAAAACGTAAAAAATACAAGAGAAAATGTCTCTAAAATCGTAACTGGATAATGCTAAACAAAACGTTCTGTAAAACATGAATACCAACAAAGATGAATGCTGGTATCATGTCTGGGTATTCGACGAAATCGCGGATAGCTTCCAAAGAGACTTCGAAATCATAGTATTTGCTCATAATCAACCGAGTAAAGTAGGCAGCAATAAGTTCACTTGCCCACACCGCTGAAGAAGCATAGAAGGTAAGCTTGAAACTGTATGGACTGTTTTCCGCAAAGGTAAAATACGGATAAATTGCTGCGTTCGGTCCAAAATGCAGTATAACAGACCAGCCCAAAAATGAAAGCATACTAAGGTTGGAAGCAACACACTTTACATAAAAGTTTCTGCCCATGTTTTTGCGATATACAGAGTAGGGGTCCAAACTTTTTGTGAGAGATTTATTAAAGTGATATACCGTGCGTGACATTAAAATTAAAGGCACGACAGTCATCATGGTAAGAGAAGAAGCAATTTGCACGAGAACGAATTGTTGAGGCGATTCAAGTCTGGCATACAAATTGCGCACATAAACTTGGAGAGTGAGCTCAAAGTAAAGTTTGAAAACAGAAACGAGGGCGTAAGAGTGGGTCTTTGTATTCAAAATCCAAGACGAAACCAAATTACACAAACTAACGGTACACATCCATGAATAAACATATGCAATGGCGACACTAGAACTATGGGGAAGTGTGGACATGTAAATGTTAGTCAGATATTCACCAGCTAGGTAAACAACGAGGGTAACGCAAAGCACGATAATAAACCAAGAATAATGAGCATAGGCATCTTTCCAGCCTATGGTTTCCAAGACAGCGTTACTCCGGACATTGGGTTCGAGCAGAGAGAGTTGAGACAAAAACTGAGTGGTGCGACGAGAATGCTTTTTCCATAATTTTGAAAAGGAGATCCCGATAGGGATAATCATAGAAATGAACATCAAGGTGATCCAGGTGAATGTTATTTGACGCCAAGCAGTAAAATAGACGGCCAAACTACCGACAAGAATACTAAAGGCCCAAAACAATAAATAACTGACAGTGCCACCAAGTTTACTGGAAAACCAGTTGACAGAATATATATGAAAAAGTTTTGTAATCCATAACAAACCGACGGCATTATAGATACCGTAGTAAAAAAAAAGAAAAAACCAAAATTTTATACGAACTATACCTTGATTATCCTTATACAATGGCATGGGGATCGCGCACCAAAGAAGGACAATGCAAGGGGCGAAGACCTGCAACAAGAAATTTCGAAGCCAAAAGTTGGAGAGTTTTTTTTCAAATCGAGATCTTTCGATACCAATAAAGTAGTTGAGAGGCCAGCCAGGATTCATTTTGTTGGCATAATAAGGACCGGCAGCCATATAAGATTGTCCATACTGGGGTTTTGGGGGTACATATAATGCGTCTTCGTTTAAGAACTCTTCCCTGTATGGAGAAGGTAGGGCACCTTCAAGGAGTTCGACTTCTTCCAATCGAGACAATTGCGAAGAAGTGTCATTTACGGAGGAGCGAGCAAACAAATGGGACGAAGATTCCAAATTGTCGGACATTTTTGTGAAGAGGACATAGAAAAGTATCTAAGGACAGATACTAAATAAAAAGGAAAAGAAGCAAAAAAAAAAAGAGAGAGAGGGAGAGCAAGTTTCAGTTTTAAACCATTGAACGTTTGAAATGACAGAATTCAAAATCTTTTCTTTTTTATGATTCTTGTTCTTTAAAATATAATTTTCCAATGAAAACCAAATATTCCTAAAATACAATCAAAAGACAGTCAAGGGTCTAATTTTCTCGATTTAGAATCCGTCGTAACCGAATTTTTTTTTGTGAATTGAAACAAAGGATCCTCGAATGAAATGGAAATAGTCTTCGTTGGTTGATGTTGGCAAAACGATTGACCGGCAATTGTTTGCTTTGGTGTTTTCCAATGGATCTTGACAGGAGTTTTCGAATTCTAAACCTTTGTTAGTAAACAAAAACAAAAAAGAATATATTTTTCAAGAAATACTTAAAATATCGTGATTTCCTTACCAAGTTGACCAGTTGGCTCGAGGATGGTTGTTTGTTTGTTTTGTTATTTCCCAGCAAGGAGAAAGGAGTTGTTGACATGGTCAACCTTCTTCAATTTTTGGATGGTGGTAGTCTTGTTTTCTCCTAAACTGAGCCAAGCCAAGAATTACAAACATACGTTGAAAATCGTAATAGTGCATAAGAAAAGAGAACGTATTCTAGTATATAAGAATAACGATCATGAACGATTCGAAAAGAACCAATGTTCCATCGAATAGCAAATTATAGTGAAGGATAATGAAGCTGGTGTGTATAGAAGCAATAGAGCAGAGTACGAAAAGAATGTCTAAAGGGATCTTCAAAAACTAGTTTCTAATGGAATGGGAATGGGAGTAGGGAATTTTAAGAAAGATTTCAATACTTTAGTTCTAGAAATTAAATATATTTTACTCTATCTTTTATGCAAATGTCACATTCGCATTCTTTAAATTTGTTCCCTTTAGTCCGATTATAAACTTTCTTCTTTTGCTAGCAAAGGATCAAATAAAACAATGAAAAAAAAATAAAACAAAGAAACAGCAGATTCCATTTATTCTTCAATTCTTCTACGTTTAGTAAAGACCTTCTTTTGGTTCTTTTCCCTCCATTCTCAAGTCAGTAGGGTACAGACAGAACAGTATGACAAATACGACTCAAACGATCAAACAGTCAAGCTATACTATTCCACACTAGACGAGCGGATTGGACGCTGGTTCTTTTGTTTATTATCATCACCGTCATCGATAAATTCGAATGGATTCAACGATGAGTATCTTGCAAGTACGCTATGCTTCATCAAACAAACACAAGAAGTACTGGCCAGATCTGGAAACCCCATCGGTATCGATCTTAACATACACAAACAAATACCACCTTCGTACGATATAAAAAGATTGCTTTCGCTTTCACTTCCACCCAACATACCATACCACCCACCACGTTAACTCACTCACCCTCCCTCTGCATAGCTGCTATTATAGCTTTAACAAATACTTTATAGCGTACAGTATCACACAATCTTACGTTACAGTATCACACAATCTTACGTATACTTTTATACCGAGAAGCTTGATTATATTTAGTATAAAAGCTTTTAGTTTGTGTTTAATTTGTTTTCTTATTCTTTCGTAGTTTGCAAAACAAAACGTACACCATGTCGAAAGACGAAATCAAATGCTCTTTAAAGGGTGAAGCTTTATTGGCGAATCCTCGCTTGAACAAGGACACGGCTTTCACTGAAGAAGAACGTATCAAATATGAACTTACCTCTCGTCTTCCTCCCGTTGTGGAGACCTTACAGGAACAGATTGACAGAGCCTATGAACAATACAAATCGTTCGGTGATAGAGTATTGGAAAAGAACTTTTATTTGTCGCAATTGAGTATTCGAAACCAGACTTTATTCTATGCTTTGATCAGCCAACATCTAGTTGAAATGATCCCTATTATTTATACACCAACGGAGGGAGATGCTATCATGCAATTCTCAGACGTTTATCGTTACCCCGAGGGGTGCTTTTTGGACATTGATCACAAAGATCCTCAATACATTAAGAATCAACTGTCTGCCTTTGGAACAAAAGATTCCATCAAGTACATCATTCTTACCGACTCCGAGGGTATTTTAGGTATTGGTGATCAAGGTGTAGGTGGCGTCTTGATTTCTGTTGCCAAAGGCCATTTAATGACTTTGTGTGCTGGTCTTGATCCCAATTGCTTCCTACCCATAGTATTGGATGTTGGAACCGACAACCAAAAACATCGTTCCAATCCTCAATACATGGGTCTTAAAAGGGACCGTGTGCGTGGTGAAGAATATGATCAATATTTGAGTACTGTTCTCCGCTCTATAAGAGAGGTTTTCCCTCACGCCTTTATTCATTTTGAAGATTTTGGTTTGAAAAATGCAAAGCGCATTTTGGACGAATACACCAAAGAGTTCGCTTGCTTCAACGATGACATCCAGGGTACCGGTGCTGTCGCTTTGGCTGCCATTGTAGCCGCTCTCCAGGTTACGAAATCTCCTTTGACTGAACAACGCATTATGATCTTCGGTGCTGGTACTGCTGGTATCGGTATTGCCAATCAAATCACCAGTGCCTTGGTTGGAGATGGCCTTTCTAAGCAACAAGCCATCGATCATATCTACTTGGTGGACCGCTATGGTTTATTATTGGAAAAGCATGCTGATGTTGCTACAGAAGATCAAAAACCTTTCCTGAAGAAAAACGATAGTTTCCAAGACATTAACGGTGATGTTGACTTGGAAACTGCCATCTCTCGCGTGAAGCCTACTATCTTGTTGGGTTGCTCAGGTCAACCTGGTAAATTTACCGAAAGAGCTATGCGTGAAATGGCTAAGCATGTCGAACAGCCCATTATTTTCCCTATCTCAAATCCCACCAAGCTTATGGAAGCTAAACCCGATCAAATTAACGAGTGGACAAATGGTAAAGCACTCATGGCCACCGGATCACCTCTTCCCCCCATCAAGCGTAACGGTAAGGAATATATTATTTCTCAATGCAACAATGCTCTTCTTTATCCAGCTTTGGGAGTGGGTTGTGTATTATCCGGTTGCAAATTTTTGACCGATACTATGATGAAGGCTGCTTCCGATGCCTTGGCAACCGTGCCAAAGAATTTGTTCAAATCGGAAGAGGCTTTACTTCCTGATTTGAATAATGCTCGTGAAATTTCCCGTCACATTACGCTCGCTGTTTTGAAGCAAGCCAGAAAAGAAAACATGAGTACTACTGAATTCCCCACTGACGACAAGGAATTGAGCGAATGGATTTTGAAGCACGAGTGGAATCCTACTTACAAGAAATTCGTATAAACTGTCCGGCACCTTGTATTCAGGTAACCGTACTTTGTTAAACAAGTTTACATACGATGAAAAAGTTGTCATTTCATGGGTACAACCCATTTTTTGGAATCTTATGAGTTGATTTTTACGCAAATATCATTCCCTTTATTTTACTACATTAAGCATAAATGTCCAGTAAATGTCTACTTAAACATATGTTACGTTCGCTATATACTAAAAGTAAAGCTTGTATTTAAAGCACTGAAACATTGCTAGTTGTAAAGCAATCGGATTTCAAAATTACTATACGTGAACCACTCCTACAAATAATCCAAAACGAAACGGTCCAAGCAAAACTTTCAACAGCTGAATTTCAATGGCACTGTAATAAATTATGATTTCTTTTCCATTCGTTTTAAACAAAGGTCCATCTACTTGTTGTTTGTTTATCGAAATGCACCAAAGTGCGAAAAATAATTTACAGTAATAAAGCGCGCAAGAAAAGTGCAGCCTAATCCACCACTGCGTTTCTATAGAATTTAACTAGCTGGCACTTGCAGAATACAATTCACAAAGAAAAGATATCTAAAGAAGATAAAAGTCGTTAGAGAAAAATACGACGAAAATAGCTTCTAAAAATTGAAAAGAAAGGAAGTACGTAGAGTTTGGACGAGGCTTTCGCTAGACAAATTGAAAAATCATTGAAGTAAAATACACGAACATTCCGATGGACGGGCTTCAATCAAGTTTAAAAAACATTAATTTGTACGACATCAAAGCAGCTGTTAGGAAAGCGCAAAATGTGGTGATGAATTATACTTCGACAGAAGCTAAAGTGCGTGAAGCCACGAACAATGAACCCTGGGGTGCAAGTACGTCTTTGATGATGGAAATTGCCCAAGGAACACATAACTATTCGCAACTAAATGAGATTATGCCAATGGTTTACCGTAGGTTCACCGAAAAGACAGCCGAAGAATGGCGTCAAATTTACAAAGCTCTGCAGTTGCTGGAATTTTTGGTAAAAAACGGTTCCGAAAGAGTTATCGACGATGCACGTGCTCATCAAGCAACTATTAAGATGTTGCGTAACTTTCATTACATTGACCGTTACCAAAGAGACCAAGGATTGAACGTGAGAACTAGAGCAAAAGAATTAGTTGAACTTCTTAATGACAATGATCGTATACGCCAGGAGAGAAGAAAGGCCCGACAAACTCGAGGTAAATACTTTGGCGTAGGTAGCGACGGTGATGCAAGAGTGTCTTCTGGATCTCGCCCAAGGTACTCAGGTTTCGGAAGTTCTCCTCATGCTACTGGTTTTAGAAATAATCGCGTTTATGGGGATGGTGGTGGCTTTTCAGATGTTGGCAGTGGCTCTGGTTTCCATGACTCATCTTCCTATAGTGATACTCATGATCATTCTGAGTACGACGAATATAATGAGAACTACGATAGTGCTGGTCCTAGTGCTCGCACGTCTAGATTATCTGCACGTACTACAAGAAATTCCCAACCCACTGCTGCTCCAGTTTCTTCTCCACCCAAACAAGAGCAACAATCTGCTGTGGCTGACCTTCTTGGACTTGAAGAGCCCGCCACTCCTGCACCTACTTCTTCAACTATACCCACTTATGCTAATACCGTTGAGGATGATGATGGATTTGGTGATTTTCAAACTTCCTCCGCTGCTCCAACCGCCGCCGCAACTTCCGCTAACGATGACGATGATGCATTTGACGATTTTCAGAGTGCACCCTCTGCTGTTCCCCCATCTGGTGGAATTGGAAATATGGCTTCTTTCAGCTCTTTCGCTTCGTCTTCAGCCAGTCCCTCCCTTGGAAACGTTGCTTCTTTAAACGTTAATACTCCTACCGCCGTTAGTCTATCACCTCAAAATTATACCTCCGCTACTCAAACTACTCATTCCGCTAAAGCCGTTAAAGGTTCCGGCTCTGGAAGCGATGCTTTTGGTAGTCTTTGGAGTTCGGCAGTAACCAAAGTGAAGCATGATGATCATTCGAAGACGGGTTCAAACTCACCATCGGTTCCTCCTGTCTCTACATCATCAAATCCACCTACCTCCGATCTTCTTTCTAGTGATGACAATAATCTCCTTTTGTGAGTCTCCAGCTAATTAGTGAGCCCAATGAACTTGTAGTAAGTTAGAGGAAAGACTCCTGTTTGAGCCGTGCTGGATTGAGCTACATAACTGCATAACCGACTTAATATAACAATACCTTGTTCCTTTAGAGTTCATGAATACTAATCCACTGATTACAATTTGTCTTTTCTTTCGATAGAATTATGAAGCTTGCTACTCTTTTCTTTCCTTTCTTCATTAAGTCGTTTTTGTTATTTATAATATGAACTAAATTAAATGCTACATTCCTGTTCACGATTGCTATAAGTTGCCTGATATTAATGCATAAACTTTGAAGAGGGTCTGGATAATCCCAACCCTGGATCTTTATTGTTCAATTATCCCCACAGTGAAAACTAATATCGATGTTTCTCGAAGCGTACCATATGTAAAGCAATTTGTATATTTTTTGCAGGATATCCTGAATATTTAGATGTCAATATATACTACGATAATAAATTTGTTATAACTTAGTAACGAGAGGTGTTTGGGTCATACACTGAAAATGAAAATGTATTACAAAGCCATTTAAAGTATTCCATATCTAATCGTAAAAAAAATCCGTACATGAGAGTTTTTGCAACCAGCAAAAGAGCGTTAATGGTCCATTATTTTACAGTTCCCAGATACTACACAGTTTTCTAAAACAGCGTTGGGTGGGATATGCAACGTCGCATTCGGTGATGCTACAATTACAACATTGCCCTTCAAAACAACATTTTTTCCAAAGTAAACATTTCCCGATATGGATAGTGAGGTTAAGTCCTTAATACTGGGCATGTGGGGTATTCGGCGAAACAATTCTGCTACATCAGTAAATTCATTAGTCAAGTTGACAACAGGTGGAGAAAATCCAACCTTAGATTCGTCGGGTTTTAGAGATCCATGATCTATGGAATATAAATCACCTCGTACAAGCAGCAAATCCGCTGACGTTTTCACGGATATAAATCTTTCACGGGTGACTTTTATTCCTTCGGTTTTTTTGAATTGACTAATGGCGGAGCCAATAGAAGTTGTAAACTCAATTACCCTGGTTGATTCATCATTACGGTTGATGATTTCAATATTGGGCATGATATCCAAATTGAGTTCTCGATTTTCGACTACTCGTTTCACGGCTGGTAAATAAAGCCAAACGTTGTTCGTATTAATATATTTGAAAATGCGATCTGATGTAAATTCTTCTTGATGCTTTTCTGGCACCTGGTTCCGTTCTAATAATCGTAGAATGCCGTCCTGATTAACAAGGATACCAACCTTAACGTCCGCTTTTGTTTTATCAGTAACTTCCATCGCATATTCTATTTCGTTTTCTATAACGTGTGAAAGAAGTCTGAGATCAACAGATGCACCGAGATTATCAATGTTGCTCACGAATAAATAATCCTTTCCTTGTGCGAGCAAACGATCTATAATCCCAGAGTGGACAAGCGCTTCAAAAACATCTCCATGTCCAGGTGGATACCATTCCTCAATGGGAGAAGGAGCATACTTTGGAACGGGAAGCTGAGAACCCACGGAAACACGTGGGTAACGCGACTGTTCAAAGGTAGATATGTCAAGGTTATAGCCGGTATATTTTCGAAGATATTTACAAGTCTCATCATTTGTATCGCAAGAATTCATTAATAGAAAAGGAACTGCCACTTCGTAACGTTTGTTTAAGTAGTCAACTTGTTGGATACTCAAGTCAAGAAACGTTTGACTGCCGTGAAGCTCAATTAACGCTTTCGGCTTATTTACGCCCATGCTATTCCCCATTCCACCGTTTAATTTTAATACTGCTACCCGGTCCAAATACTGTGATTCTTCTTTACATGGAGTTAAACTCGTGTAATCCGTAACATCCTGAGGCCCCAGAGGTCGAATCGAATCCCAATCACATTCATATCCTTTCACTGTATGCAATAAATACCTCCGATACAGAGCAAAAAAGTTTTCCATCTGAAGTTTGAATATCCGCCGATCAGCCACCTTGGAGTTGTGTACAAGTTTGTCGAGTTCGTTTTTCATGGTGCTCGCCGAAATACTGACAGCAATACTGTCAAAGTCCAAAGTGGACTGGGATTTAAAATGGACCCGCCGATGAAGCATTCTTTTCTTTTATGATAATGGTTAAAGGCAGGAAAAAACACCCGTATTGTTCGCTATAAACAATGGTGGTACCGATGGTTTTGGCTTTGTCTACAACAAATCACATCACCTAGCGGTGCTTATTTTATGAAATACGACGTAATACAAAAGTGTCCCACACATATAAATATTATCTGATTTAAGATCGCAAATGAAAAATGTAGTAAATAAATGAATTTTCTAAAAGTATGGACATAACAGAAGTTGACTTTCCTATCCATCTGATTAGAATGTGTTTTAAAATTCGTTAAACATTAAGGATGACTCATTGCTTTTTCAAAACATAATGGTGTCTTGGTATGAAAACCTTGGAGAGTTTCGTACTTCCGGTGAGAATTTCCCTAGTTTCCAAAGAGCTTGATCTAATTGTGGAGATGGAATTTTCGTTCTTTCGGAAATCAATTCACAAACAAAGACGGAAGAGGCCCGAAGGACAGTTATTTCCTCTTTTTCTAAAAGTTTTTTGTTTTCCAACTTTTCTTTTAGCTCGGCCGGAATTTTTAAAATTCCATAAAGATACAAAACAGTTGGTATAACATTGTCAGCGAATATACACAACCCTTGACGACCAAATCTGTCGGGGTACAAAAGAGATAGCTGATAAGCAGTTACTTGTGCTTTTTTTAATAAATATACTTCTTTTCCATACACCTCCTCTATATCGTGAAATGCCGGAAACGTGCTACTAAGTGCATGAATAAGAATTGAAGGATCCTTGCTATTGCCATATCGAAGGCAGAATTCACCCAATGACGAGAAATTTTTCATTTTCAATATCTCACCCGTAGTATTTAAAACAAACGTCATTTTCTTCACCAGTTCCATCAAGTGACTAGAAGAAACTGCAAAGACACCTGGAAGGGATTCCACCGGCGTTTCTTCAGTGGCTGGGAGATTCATCCAAGATTGAATATCATGTTCTTTAATGTTTGTTAAGTGAGTGGAATCGGGTATTCCGTTTTCGTTAGAAATATAAATGGACAGCATCAAAAATAGCGAAGTTTCTTGTGCACCTCGTCCAATTCTGTACAAATTTTGAGTTAAAAGAGCAAAAGAGCAATCAAACAGCAAAATGCAAAGTCGTTTATGGACTTTGACAATATCAATAGACTTACGCTTCGTGAAGTTGGTCTCGGAAGCCAGAGCCAAAACTTACAAGACCATACAGAGCAACAAAATTCACCTCATCCTCTAAATTCTTAAAATTTAAGGGAAATTTTGATGGACGAGCATCCTGCAAGGTACCCTTCAACGCATCGATCAGCGCGGGCAAAGACGATTCTGAAATAGATATCCAATTACACAAATTTACGACTTCCTTTGTACTTGATTTAACACTTTCTAGTATATTATTACTTGACATTGTCGATTTAATCAGAGCGTATGTTAGATTTTGACGTTGGCGAATGACAGATAAATCTGGCTATAAAAGCTTTATAATATTTGGCTTGCTATCTTTTCCTTTCACATTAAATAAAGGAAATAAAAAGAATAATAGAAATCAAAAGAAAAAGCAATGAAATGGCTTTGTATTTTTTCAGTACTTCAAACCGAGCACGAAGAATGCAACGTCATTTACATCTGCTTTGGAAGGCCATTACACTTAGGAAATTGATTAAGTACCCGAGGAAGGAATAAAAACTCACATTGGCCACATTTTTGTTTCTCATTCCAACATTTGAAAAACAAATTCTACTATTTACATCTCCTATTTCATTTTCTACCCTTCTTTTCATTCCGCCTTTATAAGTGCTTTCTACATACACATTTCGTTGCTTCAGTGAATTACCATTGATCTACCACAAACAAATTGATCCGAAAATACGTTAGTTTTAAATAGCTTTCAAACAACCACAAAAGACTTCAATAATCAGTACAACTTGAAAGATTTACATGATATTTATCTTATTATGTTTATTTACTAACGTACCAGCAAACGCTTCACGTAAAACAAAGTTTACAAACGGGAGCGACGTGAAAACAAGTCACAATATTTTTCAAAGAGAAAAACAGTCACACTCGAGCTACTAAGTAGAGCATGGGACTGTAAAAAGCTTCCATCCACCAACCACTTTTATTCAATAACAAAATGGGCAAGGAAAAGGGACATATTAACATTGTCGTTATCGGTCACGTCGATTCTGGTAAGTCTACCACTACCGGTCACTTGATTTACAAGTGTGGTGGTATTGACAAGCGTACCATCGAAAAGTTCGAGAAGGAAGCCACCGAATTGGGTAAGGGTTCCTTCAAGTACGCCTGGGTTTTGGACAAGCTTAAGGCCGAACGTGAGCGTGGTATCACCATCGACATTGCCCTTTGGAAGTTCGAGACTCCCAAGTACTACGTTACTGTTATTGATGCCCCCGGTCACCGTGACTTCATCAAGAACATGATTACTGGTACTTCTCAAGCTGACTGTGCCATCCTTATCATTGGTGGTGGTACTGGTGAATTCGAAGCTGGTATCTCCAAGGACGGTCAAACTCGTGAGCACGCTTTGCTTGCCTACACCTTGGGTGTCAAGCAACTCATTGTTGCCGTCAACAAGATGGACTCCGTCCAATACTCTCAAGCTCGTTTTGAGGAAATTATCAAGGAGACCTCCAACTTCGTTAAGAAGGTCGGTTTCAACCCTAAGACCGTTCCTTTCGTCCCCGTCTCTGGTTTCCAAGGTGACAACATGATTGAGCCCACCACCAACATGACCTGGTACCAAGGCTGGCAAAAGGAGAGCAAGGCCGGTGTCGTCAAGGGTAAGACTCTTTTGGAAGCCATTGACGCCATTGAGCCCCCTGTTCGTCCCGTTGAGAAGCCTCTCCGTCTTCCCCTTCAAGATGTCTACAAGATCGGTGGTATTGGTACAGTTCCCGTCGGTCGTGTTGAGACTGGTGCTATCAAGCCCGGTATGGTTGTCACCTTCGCTCCCTCTGGTGTCACCACTGAAGTTAAGTCTGTCGAAATGCACCACGAGTCTCTCGACGCTGGTCTTCCCGGTGACAACGTTGGTTTCAACGTCAAGAACGTTTCCGTTAAGGACATCCGTCGTGGTAACGTTGCTGGTGACTCCAAGAACGACCCTCCCATGGGCTGTGCTAACTTCACCGCTCAAGTCATCATTCTTAACCACCCCGGTCAAATTTCTGCTGGTTACTCTCCTGTCTTGGATTGCCACACTTCTCACATTGCTTGCCGTTTCAACGAGCTCATTGAGAAGATTGACCGTCGTACCGGTAAGAAGATCGAAGAAGCTCCCAAGTTCGTCAAGTCTGGTGATGCTTGTATCGCTCAAATGATCCCTACTAAGCCTATGTGCGTTGAAGCTTTCACTGACTACGCTCCTCTTGGCCGTTTCGCCGTCCGTGACATGCGTCAAACCGTCGCTGTCGGTGTCATCAAGGCTGTCGAGAAGACTGCCCCTGGTCAAGCTAAGGTCACCAAGGCTGCCCAAAAGGCTGGTGGTAAGAAGTAAAGTTCCTGATCTTCATCAGGTCTTTACTAGTCAATCTTATCAATTGGTTGTTTAGGATTGAGTTAATTAGTAATTGATATTATTAAACGATATTTTCTTTTGTGAGTAGTGTTGTATGTTGTATCATCCCATGACCGTTTTTGTCGTAGGCGTCGTGAAGAATGAAATTGAAGGATATGTAAAGAGAGGATGCTTATATTCTGAGGTGCCAAATAGATTCTTATTTATGCTTAGTTTGAGTATGTGTAGTACCGCTTGTTCAGTCCATGACAGTACTACTAACTACAGAGGTTGAGAAGACATTTATTCAGTGAACATTTACATATATATATATATCTACGTAATCTTCTAACAGACTAAGTGAGAAAAACCGTGTATTCACAAAGAACGAAGTCAAAAGGAAAGCGATAATTTTTTAACGTTTATCTATTCCAAACATGCAAAACAAGCTCTATAAGTTAACGTAGGGAGGGTGTTGGATTGTCGGCGTTGAGAGAGAATTATTTATATTAAATATGTCCAATAGCGGGAGGGGACTGGCAGAACGCAAAGACAGTGTTATTTCAGATGGTGTACGGAAACCCGATGATGTTCGAGCATTCGGAGGAGATTCTAAAGCTTGCTTCAATGTTAAAATCTTCTCATTTTTTGGGTTTTGATTGTCGACTTTTGCAGACGGGTGTGTGTGAACCATTACTGGATTTGGATTAAAATCTGAAGTGGACAACCCATTAGATATTGAGTTTTCTGAGGGTGAAGTTAAAGTAACTGTTTTCGTAGGTTTTTGTAGTTTCTCATAAAAGGTCGAATATTTTGGATGCCAAGATTTCTCCAAAAACAGAATTTTTGATTCCTCGGGATAAACTGAAGGATTCTTCTGTAATAATTCTGAAACAACCTCTTCAAGCGGAAGATAAACAGTGCTAGTAGTATTTGTGGGCAAGGGATCCCACAAGTTCTTAGTTATCCCGGTATTAGTTTCCAAACGTGGGAGAGCATTAGATGGTAGAGTCGCTCTCCACTTTGAGCTCATACTTTTTAAGGCATCGTTACTCAAGCAGTCCGAGACGTAAAGAAGATAATCGGCAATCAATGCTTGATGCGATACCAAATAATGCCCTTCCATGACATTTAAAGCTCGATACAGAGATGGGAGGAAAGCTGCTACAGTAATAGGTCCATAAAGGGCGTAAAACTTTTGTAATAATTTGAGTACAGCCTCAAACTCACTCATGAAACAAAACTTTCCAAGCCATTTTTCAATTAGTCCACTTATTTCATATATGAAGCTCCATAAAGCGGAGAAATAAGAAACTGTACTTTTTCCAAAAACTGTATGAAAGTCAAAAATAGATGTAGGTGAAATGTTTAAAAACTCAAAAAAGACGTTGACTGTTTTTAAGCGAACAAAAGGAGAATCCGAAATATACACACGCTGAAATGTTGCTGGCCAAGCTTTATACAAGAAATCAGCAATGAATGAAAGCGTACCGACCGAAGACGGCCTTTCCTTCTCCATTTGTTCCATTTGCATGGTATCCAAAGCCGTAAGCACGATCAGTTGAGTGGCTGTTGAAGCCTTTTCACTCGAAAATAAATCCATCTCTTTCCAAACGTCGGCAAATTCCTCGCTGTAATATTGATGGTTAATCAAGGAAGTTATACACTGGAGAAGTAAATATAAACGCCGAGGTAATCGCTCGGTTGGTGATGTACACAAGGTGTACCATTCAGAATCACTAAGTTGCGTATTTTCAATCGCAATTAAAAGATGGAATTGTAGCTCTCTGAGAACGTCAATCACAGAAAGGCCTGGAATGGAACTTTGAGAATTTAGTATGGAATGAATCATGTAGGGAACCAAAACATTAGTATTAGCCTCTTCAACGTGGCCGCTTTGCAAACAACGTAAACAGCAAAAAAAGATAGAATGGCGAAGTTCAACCGGCGTCCACTCAACTATTTGGTTGAGTATGACAGAAATATAGGTCCGATTAACCAAAGTATCTGATTTACCAGATAGAAAATGAACAAGAGACTTTGTGCATTCAGCCATGAAAACAGGATTCGTCTGAGTATACACGTTATATAAAATCCTCAGAGATAGCCTTTTATTTGCGATCTCTACGGTGTCGCCAACTTCATCATGTTCTGGTAAAGATATACCAGTACTACTAGGAGGTAACGGCCTGAATGTCTTAGCTGTTGAGTGTACCAAAGCAGTAAAGCTTTGTTGAGCCGTATCATCTTGACTCCAAGCATTGCTTAGAAATGCATGAATAACGAAATGTGGTTGGCTATGTGATTCGCCTTCAACGTTTGATAGCTTACAAGACGTCAAGGCGTGAAATGCCTTCAAACCTAGCATTCTCGATTGTTGGGGATCTGGGGAACTTGTACTTCTAGTTAGGTCAAAATAGAATGAGACTAATTCATCAAATGATTTATAAAATTCATTTCCAAATGCCAAAGAATTAGTTTTTATACTCCGTTCACAAAAGACAGCAAAACAATCCACTGAAACACTTTGAACGTCGAAAACTCTTAAATTACTAGAAGCCAACAATATTTTAATAATCTCTGAGGCCATAATCATGACATTTTCAGGGCATTTTTGAATCAGAGTACGACAAATTTTTAATGCAATGACCGTTTCACTATTTCCGTTAGTAAACAGCTTCTAACACAATAAAAGCTCTTACTTATCCCTTCTTCTGTATACGCTGTGTTGTACTAAATGACTTAGATACCGAATGACCTTCCTCAATTTCCCTGAGTTGGATGCGGCATAGTAGCTTAGGTAAGCTAAAGGTGAACCGTTAGGTTCCGATCCTCCTATTTTTCTGGATGGAAAACATTTGAGTACTAATTTTTTGTGCTTAGAGCGAAATAAAAGCCACATAGGAGCCAATTGAAAGGTCAGTCATGAAACAGCGTCCTTGTTGGTAAACGGATGAAGTAAGGTGGTGGTGTATACCATATCTCATAAAGCACAAAAAATTGTAAAATTATGTTATCTAAGCGAATGAATTGCACTAGATATCAAATCATATAACAATAATGTAAATTTCAAAACATATTCGTTGAATACGTTTAAAAACCTATTCGTAAATAAGATATTCATAATATCACATTAGAGTAAAGTTAAACATAATAAAAGAAATACAGTATAAATTTTCATTCTTTAGTAATGGTACTACGTTTGGTTTTAACGATTTGAATATGAAGGAAAAAACACACCCAAGGAATCATATTAGTCACCAACAAGATTTAAATTAAAAAACTGAATTCAAATTCTGTAAATTGAAATGAACGACGTTACTTAAAGCAAAAGCTCTAAAGGATTTTCCATGATCTTTTTAAGAGCAGTGGTGAAACGAGCAGCCATAGCGCCATCAACAACACGATGATCAGCGCTCAAAGTGCACTTCATGATAGGGGCAATCTTGAAGCCCTTCTCAGAAGTCTTGTCAGGAACAACAGTTTCATTAACAGTACCCACAGCCAAGATACCAGCTTGAGGAGGGTTGATAATGGCTGTAAATTGATCAACGGGGAACATGCCCAAGTTGGAGATTGTGAAAGTACCACCTTGGTACTCCTCAGGCTTCAATTTGTTGATGCGAGCACGCTGGCCGTAATCCTTAGCCATGTTCGAAATTTCACGAAGACCAAGGCCTTGAGCATTACGGATGACGGGAGTAACTAAGCCAGAAGGAGTAGCAACGGCCATAGAAATGTCTACGTTCTTATATTGACGAATAAACTCACCCATCCAAGCGGAATTAACTTCAGGTACTTCTCTCAAAGCAGCAGTGACAGCTTTAATAACGAGGTCATTAACAGAAAGCTTATAACGGCCATCAGCCATAGAGTTGAGAGCAGCGCGAAGGCGAACAATCTTTTCGGCATCAATGGCAACGCTTACATAGTAATGGGGGTTAACTTGCTTACTTTCAGTGAGGCGAGAAGCAATAATCTTGCGCATGTTGCTCAAGGGCAAATCTTCAAAGGTACCGGCGGCAGAAGCGTCCTTGGCAGAAGCAGCTGGTGTAGTAGCAGCAGCAGCAGCTTTATTAGAGGGAGCGGCAGGTTGAGCTGGTTTAAAGTTTTCGACATCGACCTTAATAATACGGCCATTAGGACCAGATCCGCGAATTTGAGACAAGTTGACACCCTTTTCCTCTGCCAATTTCTTGGCAATAGGAGATGCGAAGATACGGCCATCTTTAACATTAACAGCTTCACTCGTCTCAGCCTCCGAAGCTTCGGGTTGAGGAGTAGCTTCAACCTTTTCAGCCTTGGGTTCTTCTTTAGGAGCTTCAGGAGCTTCAGGAGCAGCAGCTTCAATGCTAAAATCACCAAAGGCTTCTACATCATCCGCATTTTCTACGGTAACGGCAACAGGCTTACCGACAGGGACATCCTTAGCACCTGTCTCGACCAAAATTTTAGCCAAATAACCTTCATCTTGTTGTTCAAAGTCCATTTGTGCCTTATCAGTCTCGATTTCGCACAACACATCACCAGGCTCAATTTTGTCTCCAACGCTTTTCTGATATGCTCCAATATTACCAGCAGTCATAGTAGGAGACAAAGCTGGCATATTCAGGATTGTGTAAGGGGGATATTCTTTTTTGGTGGCATAAGATCGGGCCATGCTGCTAATTAAAGGGTACAGATTGGCACGCTTAGCTGTGATTGTACTATAGCGGTTAGTCATTTCCATTTTAGAGTTAGAAGCCCATTATTGAGGCGGGATTCTTTTACTTACCCGCCAGAAACCTGTAACGACTTCGTTACAGCGAAACCACGGCGCACATTTCGAACGAGGCTTCCAGACAACATTTAGCGATTCCTTGATTATATAAAGATGTTTCTTCCGTTTTCCAAACGCTAAATTACTGCCAAAAACTCGAATGTATGTTGTTGGTAAAGGAAAGCCGCAAATTCCTATGTGTGGGAGGTCTCCTCCCTTATTATGAGGTGCACTTCACTATGATAGCAAACACAATGAGATTTAGCAAAGCAGACGGTGTTTAAGAAGAAAAAGGAGGGGATTGCTCAATCATATTGTAATTAATGTGCTTATCACTTTGATGAAAGAAAAAGGCGTACTATGCTGTACTACCCTTAGGAGCTTACTGGGCTATACGACACATAGGCAGCGAAAAAAACAAGGCACAAAATTTTTTTATGAATTAAGAGTTATTACAAATTTTAAAAAAGTTTACAATAAAATATAACATCAATGGTTTATTCAAATTACCAGTATTCTTTCTAACAATTAAAGCAAATTATTAGTATTAAGTTAATAACAACAAATTCAAAATTGAGTAGTAGATGTAGTGATAAACAAAAGCAATCTCTAGGTTTCATTTCAACATATTTAGCCAACGTGCTCCATCCTGATCTGCCTAAGACAAAAGAGGGAAATAAAATTAAGCAACGGTTCACAACATTAACAAAGGTAAAGTATAAGTCTAGGTCCGTATATAGGTATAGATGAAAATAGCAACAAATTGAAAAAAGAAAATTTTTTGGATTGGATAAACGTTTCGTTTCGTGCAAAGGAGGTAGATTAAATGGTAAAGGAGGAAGAGGATATTAGGCTTCTAAGGTATCCAATTCAACGGAAACAGGACTAATGCAAAGAAAACGATTATAAAACAATTAAAAACAACACTAACCAAACCAAACAATCCAATCATAGCATCCAAATCTCGAGGCCACATAGGGAAGAAGTCCAAAGGAAAAAAAAAACAAAAAGAAAGGGAAAGAGAAAAAAAAGCCAGAGTATCCAAAGTTTTTCTAATTTTTTTATTTTCAACATGTGGGAAAGTCAAACCAAAGACAAAACATTATAAAATTTGATCGTGGTCGACTTCTTTAAGAGAAACGTGATCATGTTTGCGATGTTCAGCTTCGAAGGAGCCATGACCACTTTTTGCAGCTTCGCTATCATCGTCAAATAATTCGAGTTTTTTGTAGTACTCGAGAACTTCGGGAGGAAGGATGTTGACATCTTCATCCTTTCCAGGATAAAGCAGTTCTTGGACGTATACGGCACGAACAGCAAGAATAATCAAAATAACCCAAACGACGGATATGAGACTACCGCAGGCTTGACCAAGAACATCAAGCGCTCTGGAATCAACGGCCTTGCCGAGCTCTTGGATAACCATGACGAGACCACCGTTTGCAAAGATCATAGCAAACCAGGAAACCTTGAATTTAAGTTTTCCAGGAGAAAAGAAACCAGTAATAACGGAAATCAAAGCAACAAAAAAGTTGAAAGCACCCAAGGCGATCATGAAGATGGCCAAGAAGGTGCAGATAAACAATAGCCATTCGGGGGAATTCTTGGAGACGAAAATGGGGTGGTGCTTGTGAACGGCACCGAAAGCAAGATCCAAAAGAGTAAGACCCGTGTAGGAAGGAGGGCTTACCAGGATAAACATACCCGGACGGTCAGCGGCAGGTTGAAGGCCTGTGGTGAAGAGACGTAACAAATTATTTCCGTACAACAGAAGATAGACCCAAAAACCTAATCCTTGAAAGGCAATACCGGCAACGATCATGTTCTTTGCCTGCTCTGGGGGTTGAGACTCGACAATGGCACTGGCGGCAACACCACAAATCATACAGGGAAAGATGGGAAGAATAATGGCAGGAATGATGGTACCCATTTGGAATGGATGGTTACGAAAAAGGGTATAAAAGAGACTGACGCAGACGATGCAGGCGAAGGCAAAATAAGTCCAATAGGTAATGCGGATGGTCCACACCATCCATTCACCAGTGTAAGGATAGGCATACGGATAGAAATTGCTAATGATGGTGGCGATGGAAAGGAGAAACGTGGGCATAAACACCACTTCACCAGCATTATTCCAAGATTTCCAAAAGGTGCCAGGGTAACGAAGGAAGCGAAAGAGAATGCATATAGTAAAAAGGGAAAATATAAAAAGTTGAAAGACAAAGACGATTTTCCCAAGAGTGTTGAGACCAGTGAACCGAAAGTAATACAAGGAGGTGATCATACCAATACCACCTGTACCCATTGTAGAAGCAAACCACGCCCAAGTAAAGTGTTGAAGACGCCTTGCTATGGGAAGGCGTTCACCACGCACGCGCAAGTCCAAAAGTTCATGATACCGTTGTTTCAAAAGACCCATTCGGTAATCAACGGAGGGGATGGAGAAGAAAAAGCTATATTAAATCCCAAAAAAAATTAAAATAAAATAAAAAAATAAAAAAAAAGAATAAAGACGAACTAGAAAAAAGAAACGAAGATATCAATAAATAAACCGCTGGGTAGCAAAATTCTATAACGGAAAGGGGGTATACTTTGAAGAAACAAGTAGAGGGCCTACCCAAAAGAAGAGATTACAAAAGGGAAAAAAAGAAACGAAAAGAAACGAAATGAAAAGAAAAGGAAAAGCAGAAGCAAAAAATCCAATGAAACAAGGAAATCACACACACAAACAACGTGGACAACGCTGACAAACAGAGGGACAACACACAAAACTATTCAACTAAAGAGAAGAGAGAGAGAGAGAGAGAGGAAAAAAAAAAAGAGGAAACGAAGAAACCTCGTTGTTTTCAAATTGTTCTTTGTTTATGGTGGTCTAGTTTTATAAAGTGTATAGAAAGCGGGAAACCGCTTTTTTGAATTAGATTGCTGTTTACGTTCCACCAGTCTGGGAAGGAGGTCTGTCCGGCAAAACGTATCTGGTGGATACCGAAAAAGGTCTTTCCACCCGACGATGCACGTAGTCTAGAAAAACCAAAACAAAAAATAAACCAAGAACCAGTCTTGTCTTATTAAAAGAAAAAATAAATAAATAAAAAATAAAAATCAATCAAACAAAAACATAAAAAAAAAAATTTTTTCTAGAAGGATTTTTGTTTTTGTGTGTGTCTTGGGGTACTTGTTTTTTTTGGGGGGGGGGGAGGATTTGTTTGTTTAGGCTACAGAGACTTGCCGCTGAGAACGGTAGTTGGTAAAATCACAACTCTTCCTCACATAGGAACGACGACCAACAAGACGCCACGATGTTCAACAACACAAAATCGCGCTATATGGAATAGCCGCAACAGAGGTCGGGATGAGTCCATTACGGAAGTGGAACGGAACGGAAAGAAGATTATGGTATATGGATAAGGAAAGATGAAACAAACCTCCTGGTATAAAAGGACAACACAAGGAAGGAGTCTTCGGAATGGTTTTTTCCTTTTGAAGGATGAAATAATGGATACGTTCGTTCTCGCAAAGTGGGTCTACTGTAGAACTTTTTGCATTTGCAAAACAACATACAGATACTAGTCCACCACGGAACGAGAAAAGAAACCAAAGTAATCAACGAGGTGAGGTGAACAAGGTAAACAAATAAAACCGCAAGGAAAATCCAGCACAGAAGAAAAGAAAAGAAAAATGAAAAAAGAAAAATGAAGAACCCAAACAATACTTTTTTCAACGATGTTTTGTTGGAAAAAATTGAAAGAATATCGCTGATATATACATGTTTGTTTGTTTGTTTGTTTGTTTTTTTTTTAAATTTTTTTTTCTGATTTCGAATTCCCTTTCCTTGTCTTCTCATGACCAAAATAAAAACAATCGGGTCGGTCTACCTACTATCATACATAGTGGTACACAATAATCACATGCTCCTGTATACATACACCTGAATGCTCCTGGTGCATACAGGAGTGCATCTTTATAACGTGATGGAAGAGTCGACTGGTAGTATCACCTTACAACAAAGAAAACAAAGAGCAAAAGAGGAGGGGCTCAACACGGAAAACCTGGTGCTTTCTTTTGTTTTCCCTCCTTGTGTTTTGGCATTTCTAGACTGTCCACATTGTGTTGAAATCGGGTTTCGTTCCCGATGCTAACAATGCCAAGTCAGCCATCCAGGTAGCCTAGCCTAGCCTAGTCAAGCCAGCCTTTTCTCAAGTACCGATCGGGAGTTGTCTGCCAGTCGCTTACCGCATTGTTTTTTTTTATTTGGTTTCGAAAAATTTCTCTTTCTTTTGTGTGTACGAATAAAACGTTCGTTTTACTTTTTGTACTACCGAGTGGTGTGTTGAACTATTGAAACCGGCTATATCTCCATCAATCAACAAATGAACCTTCCATGATCAGGTTTGATTTGGTTTGTTTCGGTTTCTGTTTAGTTTTTCCTTTGTACTTTTTATTTTTTTTTTTTTTAATTTCTTTATTTTTTCAATTCTTGGATGCGCTGGTTGTTGTTTTTTATCCTTTCTTTCAATGCCGTAGTAGGTCGCAATCGGTACCGTTGTTTTCCTTTCCCCGACATACCTCGAGCCTTGTTTGTTAAAGTTGACTTTTTCGAGTGGGGTTCCTTGCATATACCCTACCCTAACTAAACCTACCCGCTGCATTGAGTTTGCAACTTGATCTCACACACAGTTTAAAGTTTCTCCCCCCAATTGCACAAAACATAAATGCGACTTGCGCACTTTGGAATCTAAAGTTTACCCAGCCTTTTGTTTTGATTACCGTCTTCCACTCATCGTCTTCTCCCCTCCCTTCTTGGCCACAATGGAGTCGTTTTCGACGCCTCTTTGACCTCTGACTTCCATCATCCTCACGAAAGGCTTCAACAAGGTTCGAGAGTGACGTTGGTTCCCGGCAATAAGAAAAATGTATCGTGATTACATCTACCGGTTCTCCACAATTACGTCGGCATTTCGAAAGTATCAATGGGTCTAGATTTTTTGAAAACCCTGACCGAACTACCAATCAAAAAAATCAAGCAACGTGACTCGTATGTGGTTGCACTTTATTTTACCAGTCCACTTTGTCTCGTGTCTTATTTTGTTCATTGATGTTACCTTTCTCCTCATTGATACGTAGCCGAACTTATTCTTCTTCTTACTATCTCGCTCTCCCTCTATTAATTTGCGTCATTCTTGTATGTGTTGTTTCAAGTCGCAAAGAACCTTGAATCCTCAGTCTTGAAATTTCCTGCATTTATATAGACCGCATTCCCCATGTTTTTCTTAAACCCCCATTTCGTATTTACTTACCTTGGAGCTTTGCTACCTCGAGATCGAGTCCTTTTTCCTTACTTCTTTAGTATATAGTCGGGTAGTCTTTGTTATTCTTCCTCCATTACTTACTTATTTACTTTTTCTTTGTTAAAAAAAAATTTTTTTTTTTGTTCTCATTTGTTTTTCATCTTGTTTGGACTCTCTTTGTGTTTCCTTTACTTTTCTTACAATACAAATCTTTGCTTCCCTTTGGTTAGGTTAGTTCCTTTTTCTTCTTTGACCTCTTTTTTTTTTCTCTCCCTTTCGTCTTAGTCGATAACCTAACCGTTCTTTGTCGTGCTTAGGGATTTTATTTGTTGTTGTAAAAATCGTTATTACTGGGGAGTATTTCAATCTTGTTATTGATTACTTCCATCATTTTTTATCTCCCTCTCTCTCTCTCTCTCCCTCTCTCTCTCTCTTGCACGCGCATCTTCCTTGATTATTTACATCTTTCCTCTATCCTCCCCGGTTCTCTCACCGTTTTTTTTTACCTCTAACCCATTTTCCCTTTTCTTACTTCTTTTTTTGAAGCCTTGTTTCCCCCTATTTACTTTACGTGATTCCCTCGATTGAACACTGAAAATACATGTCGATTAGTTCCTTTTTGAATTGGCTTTACTTTCTTTTGTAGTTTGTATTTTTTTTTGAACTTCGCATTTAGTTTCGCTTAAATTGTTTCCCCCGTGTTCTTCTCTTTTAACTCCGCCAGAGAAGTGACGATTCTTTTTCTTTTTCATTTCTTCATCGCTTGTTTACGTCTTGAACGCTTTTGATTTCTCCATTCTAAAGCTTTCCTTGTGTGGCTTCCCCCCTTTTTTTTTTTATTTTTTTAATTTTTAATATCTGCTTTTATTAAAAATTCGTACAACAAAAGTCAGTTCAAGTTTCTGGTTTCGCGTTCTTCGTTTCTAATTCTGTTTATCAACCAACATTCGTTTATAATTAGCTCCTTGCTTACACTCTTTTCTTCCTTCTGCATTTCATTGTCAACACCCTCAATTGCTTGTTTTTGCAAATTCTTTGGCGTGTTGTTTTGTTCATTCTTTTTTTTGTTCAACGTTTGGAGTCTTTTTCTCTACATTGACAAATTCTATCCCGTTTTATTCCTTTTTCTTTCCATCTAATCCTATCCATCTTCCCATTTCTTTAACTCTTTGTTTTTTTGATATAAACAAAAACAATGGACTATATTTTTCTCTTGACGGGAAGAAAATTCCGCCATATTGACATAAATGCGAATGTGAATAAGGTGAATATCAAAAAAGATTCCATTCCTCAGGGTCAGGAACCTACCCATCAACAGCATGAAAAAGTAGAGCCTCAGACTCATTCCAGCGAAGAAGATGACGGTTTTACTTCTTCCCACAGTAAATCCACCCAAGAGGAACAGGACCTTTCAGACTACCAAGTTGCTTGGGATGGTTTAGACGACCCCTTAAATCCCAAAAATTGGCCCATGTGGAAGAAGAACCTTACTCTGACAATCGCTTCCTTTATTGCTATTGTAATTACGGCCAATTCCAGTATTTTCTCTGCTGGTGGTGGTGTCGCTGCTAAGCAGTATCATGTAGGTGCTGCTGTTGGTGACTTGTGTTCTGCTGTATTTTTGTTGGGGTTTGCTGCTGGTTCTGTCATTTTTGCTCCTCTTTCTGAGGTTTATGGACGACTTCCTATTTATTCTTGCACGCTCATCATTTTTACTCTTTTCCAAATCGGTGGTGGCCTTTCCCAAAATATTTGGAGTTTAATTATTTTCCGCTTTATACATGGCTTTTTTGCTTGTACTCCCATGTCTGCATGTGGTGGTACCGTTAGTGATCTCTATTCCCCTGTCGAGCGTACCTCGGCATTACTCTTCTTTTGCGCTTGTGCCTTCGTTGGTCCTCTTACTGGACCTACCATAGGTGGTTTTATCACCGATAGCAAGTTAGGCTGGAGATGGGATTTTTGGATCAACATGATTTGGGCTGCTCTTACTTGGGTAATTGTTATATTCGTCATGCCTGAAAGCCATGGTTCTACAATTCTTGATTTTAAGGCTAGGTACCTTCGTAAAACTACAAGTTGCAGTTTGTGGTACAATGAACACGAGCGTCAACGTAGCGTTACCAATGCTATCCGTACCTCATTGACACGTGGTATCAAGCTTTTGAGTACAGAAGCCATTGTCCAAGCTATTTGTTTATATCTCGTATTCGTCAACGTTCTTCTCTATATGGTAAACGTTGGTTATCCCATGATGTTTGCTCAGTACGGATTCAATCCTGGTGAAGAGGGTCTTGCTATGCTTGGCGTTGATGTGGGTATTTTCGTGGGTTTTGCCTTTACCCCCTTGATCCACATACATTATAAGAAACGCTTTAAATTAAACAATGGCAATGTTCGCCCTGAAGACCGTCTGTGGCCTCTTTTCTTTGGTTCCTTCTTTATTCCAATTGGTCTGTTTTGGTTAGCTTGGACTTGTTACCCGTCGGTTCATTGGGCAGCTCCCTTAGTAAGTGGTGTCTTCTTAGGATGGGGATTTTTGTATGTTTTGCAAGCTTGTTACGCTTATCTTGTTGACTCTTACCACGAATTGGCTGCTAGTGCTCTGGCCGTTGGTACTACCACCCGTTATGCTGCTGGTGGCGGTATGACTGTTGTTGCTCGTCCTATGTACAATAACTTAAATTATCATTGGGCCACATCTTTGTTAGCTTTCATTGGTTGTGCTCTTGTTCCCATTCCATTCCTCTTCTTTTTCTTTGGTAAAAGAATTCGTCAAAGAAGTTCCCATGCCTACAAGGGTGGTTAAATCAATCAAAAGGAGCACGGGTGCTCTAAGTGTATTATAGTTTCTGCATTATATGTTAAGATTGTCTTTAATGTTTTCTCTATTAAAAGTTTAGCAATGAGGATCGGAATTTTCGACTGGTTTGAAAAGGACGAAGTATATACTGTTGTTAAAGTTTCTCAAAGGACAACAAACTTGGATTTTATACCCTTAAGTTGGGGATGATGTGTTTTATAAATAAAGGATGAGATGGATTCATCATCCCATTGTTTATAATCTCTGTAATATACTTTGAGAAAGGTATATGATAGATAAGGGTCAAACGGCTTAGACCCTATCGATAAGTATGCTTTGGACTACGATTTATGATTTCTACAGTCTTTTTTTTTTTCTAAAAATTTATACGTATTTTATGAGCCTTGCAAGTTGTTATATATAGTTAGCTAAACAGTGGCATGTTGAAGTTTTTTTGTACGTTTACAGAAAATGCTACATAGTCTAATAAATACTAAAAAATCTTTATTTTTAGAGCATCACACTTTCATTTTGAGTATTAAAATTATGTTTGTAGTAACTATTAATTAGATTTATCATCCGTAAGTATTACTGTAACGGTAGGCTAGTAGTAGCAGAACGTTGAAACTTAGATTTTGAGGACGAAAAATTATGAAGTTATGTACGTTGACACTGACGGAAAAGCGAATTCATTTCTATGAAAGAATGAAAGAGAGCTGGGACATGAAGGAGGAATAATACTTTCGTCAAATCATATGTCATATGCTTGCCGAATAAGACTATATATATATATATATATATATACGGAAGAGAAAGAGAGGCAAAGTAAAGGGTGGATAATTTACTTAGCGTCCCAAGGGATTAGAAAAACAATCTTTTAGACTATAGTTTTCCTTAAGAGCTGGACCAACGAAGGATGGATCGCTCGAAACTGGAATTATTATAGTTCGCAAATTGTAAGGGCAGTCAAAGACCTGTGATCAAGCGTATTTAGGGATGCAAAAGGACCCAGGAATCAGGAAATGAGTAGTCTTCTGTTCGGAATATATTGAGCGTGCCAACGATAGAGTATCCGGAAGATTCTAGGAGCTCAATCAGCTTCGCTACGAAGAGACGAACATACATAGTTTCGGTACCATTGGCAGCCCACGGAAATCCACGAAGTTTACACTCTGGCACAGTACCGCGATATAGACGGAATGATTTCATACCACGATACCAATGCTGTAGGCAGGCACTATGAATGATTGAAATAAGTTGCTGTGAGCCATCGATAATGCGTATACGATCTGAGTTTTCGAATGTAATGACTGACCATTCTTTTTGGGGCGTAAGCGTAGACGCTGCAAGACCTGGGACATGTAAAAAAAACCAACTGTCTAATGAGCCCATTTTTTCTGAAACGTTGCACAGTACATAAAGTTTCCAGTCATTACTGACCATATAAGCAATGAGTTCTTTGACCGTACGTTGAACATGAATTATACTGTAACCCTCTGCAAGCCAAGGAGCTCCAGACAATTTGATTTCGTGTGAAGGGCCATACGACCGCTGGCTTCGAATCCCGCGGGGCCAATATTGCTGAATCAAGATTACAGCACCGCTTAAGAGAGGAGGTGGAAAATTTGTAAATCGAATTTTATCATGTTCATGAAGTGAAACACTTGCAACTTCGGTAGTCTTCTTGCCTGTAAAGGAAGCAGGAGAAGGAGGTTCAAAAGGTGTATAGTCGTTTTCATCATCATCTGGATTGTCTCTATAGGGCTTAAACGGTTTTTCAGAATAGGCCGGCGGAGGAATATCCGTTGACCTCTTCATTTTTGGAAGAAACTGAAATGACTCTTCAATCTTCTTTTAACTGTTTAACAAATCGGTAGGTGAAGTTCCTTACAATGATAATTATGTAGTATGATAAGTGTACTACAGAGTGTAAACTGTAGACAAACACCAATTTACATGAATGCATTGAATGGAAGAAGCGTGTTCTATGTTAGTTGGTTTATATTTTACTATTGTGTACAAGAATTAACAGGGTCTAAAACCTTCTTATTTGGTTTCGTAGAACTGAAAGGTCGGCTTGATTCACAGTAGAATGGGAATCAGTTACAGCTAACATATTACCATGTAAGCAATTCTACATTTCTTTATTCTATAGGTATCTCCTGAAACAGGAAACCCAGTTTTATTTTGTAGGGAAATATTGACGACCGAAGACACAATTATGACTGGGTAAGTCGAGACAAAGAACCCAAATGTCTGTTGTTAAATAAATACGTGCTTCATATTTACTTGTTTTGATCTTTATTTGTTTCCTCTGTTTTGAAGCCAAACTTGTTGTCCGCTGCTTCATGAAAGGTAATCCATCTTGGCTACTGGTATCATGAGCCAGTTAGGTAGTCAACAACTTGGGATTACAACAAATACGACGTGTTCTTAAATTTTTGAGAACACCGGATGAGCTTAAATATACACAAATGAATTTCGATGAATACGCTTCATTAGGAAGGTAACTGAAAAAGGACATGGATAAATATTTCAGAGACCACCTTGACATTGTGATTTATTTTTGGAATAAGAAAGATTTCTGAAAGCTATGATAGCGTATAAGAAAAGCGTGGGTACAGCAGCGGCTGCAGTTATTAAATGAAGTAAAAGCAACAACATTGGGCAAGTGTGATAACAATAAAGTGTTACAGAGATATAAACTAGGAAGAATCTTTTGGCTAGCCATGTGTCTCCGCTATGGTAACATTTTAACAAAAATAAAGCAGAAAATGCCAAGTCTATTCGAAGCTACGATAAAGATGTAACCAAAATGGTTCCTAGCAATCCAACAACGGTAAAAGGCATGATTACTTTTCCAAATGCAAACGAACACAAGCTTACCAAAGGTTTTTGCTTGTTTCGTTAAAGGGCATCATGATACGTGGCTTGGCGGGAGACGATATAGGAAAATAATCACTGTACTGGAACTTATGATACCATTAGAACAACTCTCGGGGAGGATTGATTGACGTCCTTTGTTTCTTCAGTTACATGTCCGGTAGCTTCATAACTGACGAGAGTACCGGCCGTATAAAAAAGAGGCCGAACAGCAAGACCGCCCATGTGTTATGCTTCAAGCCCATAATCAGTTTATATTATGAATCCTTGACCCCGAAACTCGTTTTTTTGAAGCGGCAATGGGACGCCATGTAATTATTGAGTAGAAAGTTCAGTAAGATGGCAAGGGCACTCGAATTTGTAGCGAGACCAGCCCACCTTGGTAATATACTGTTAATGGACACATAACCTTTCATCCTCCCACATATTGAATAGCTCGAAACTTAAGTCTGGATAAACGCCGAACATTTGTTTTGGTTGTCCATTGATAACTGATTGCAGAAAAAGGGGTCCTTGTCACAACAGTCCAACAAGCGACCACGGCTTCTGCCGCTGGCGGCAGAAGCCCGAAAATGAGACAGACCTTACAATAGGCAACGTAAACGGACTTTGGCTATATGAAAGCCGAAGATTTTAACACTAGGTGAATCGAAATACAGTTAGTAATCTAGTAGGCAGAAGGACCACCGGTCAGCAATCCTTTAAAAGACCAGGAAGGTTTTGCCGTATATTTGCAGCACGAAAAAGAACTTGCAAAATTCTTGAAAAATTATTACGTACGGGTGCAGTTTTGGTTGATATCCAAATGCTCTCAACAATTTCTCATCATTGTTCAGTCAATCATTATCCTTAGCTTTTGACGTAAAAGCTGAGCTCTTTCTGTATAAATTAATGTTTATCTTATTGAGGTTGGCTCTATGTTCAATCATGAGTTTAAGTCTTGACTAACTAATGCATATTAATTATTTTTAGGTTTCAATGTGCCATCTTACCGTTATAATCTTGTAATATATATTGAGGGCTGCGGCCCGAAAAGAATTGTTACACATTCAACCCAGAACTGGTATAATACCTAGTTTTATTAAGGGGATTGATTGATGTATTGACCATCTAATTATCAGTCGTTCATGGATTGCTCATTTAAAGATGAGTCCAAATAGACGTTTTCTGTCTCTATCTTAGCTTTCCTATATATTCGTCCTAATATATTGCCAATCTTTATTCTGTTTTTGAACGCTCATACAAAAAATAAAATAAAGAGGACTCCAATTTAGTAAACCTATTCGCTGCGAAGATAATGGAACCGTATAAAAACTGATTTTAGCTCTCATTTTAACTTTAGTTAACCCAAGTAAGTCATTTTATAATACTTAAGTAAGAAACGAATAAAATAAATATCTAAATAATAAATCAAAGATCCGATAACCCTCAGAATTAACCTAGAAGATCTTAACTAGCATTAAAGAATTTACAGAAAAAATTATTAAAAGTAAACCTGAAATATTCTCGGATATATCTATACAAATTATTCATCCTTGAAGATAACCATGTCTGACATTGCTCGAAGTCGTTTTCCTCCAAACCAAAGGATAGAACAGGTGATTATGGAAGAACCCAAAACGCTATTCTGGTCAGTATAAATTCTTAAAGAAAAAATGTTATATAACATACATAAAAGCTAAAAGTGAATTTCCCCATCCGTAGCCTAAATGATCGTAAAGCGTTTGTCCAAATAATGGAAACCCGAACGCTGCAAGAGAGCGAATGCAACAAGCAACTGCAGTTGATGATGCAGCATATATTATAAAGGTATCAATTAAATAAGTTTGAATGCCACGCCAACCCAGCATAAGACCAACATTAAACATTGCGGCACCGATATCAGGACCAATCCAATGGGTATGGTATTTGGCAGTCCATCCATAAACAAATAAGCCAGTCGGGAAAAACATCGTACCTAATAGGATAACTGGGACGCGAAATTCTGGTGCCATTTTTCCATTGTTTCTCTTCTTCAGGAAACGAAACGTTTTGTCAATAAAAATCCCAGATGCTTGACTACCCAAAATTAAACCAAGACCAGGAGCTATGTAATGCAAACCAGCTATGGAGGGACGCTCGTTATAATCATGCGTCCACAAAACAGGATACGTTGTCAATACTAGGTAAAGAATACCTACATGTTAAAAAGGGATGAACTGTACAAAACACCAACGTACCATATTGTATAGCCATATATCCGGCACATAAAATTACCACAGGCTGTGTTGTCAGCATCTTTAATGGTCGCATTAAGGCGGGGGCAACAAGCTTACGTTGAGGGATATGCTCCAGCCGCCATTCTGTATGATACTTCAGAGTTTTTTCTATTTTGTTGAGTTTTCTTGCTTTCCGTCCCAACAAGGTTTTGGGATATGTTTCCGTAAGAAATGGTATGGAAAGAGCAAATACAAACCCACTGAAAATGGTAGTTGACCAAAATATCCATTTATAAGTTGTATATTCAGCAATAAATCCACTAATCACTGGTCCAATGGTGGGACCCAACAAAGGAGCCAAGGACATGACTGCGACAGCTCGTCCTCTTTCTTCTGGAGTGAAAAGATCACTAATTCTAAATATTTTTTTATTAATGGAATTAAAGAAATAACAATATAAACTTACGTCCCACTTCCTAAACCCATTGGCGTTGCACTGCCAAAACCGGCCAAAAACCGAAAAATGTACATTTGAGCTTTGGTCCTTGCCAGCCCGCAAGCCATGTTGAAAACTAAATATTAGCAAACGATAGTAATGAAAAAAGAAATTTACCAATAAAAATGACGTTTCCTGCTTGTAATAAGATTCGACGGCCAAAGATTTCGGATAAGGGAGCACTTATCATGGGTGAAATTGCAAAAACCAGCAAGTATATACTAAGTACAAGTGCTTTTTCTGTTGAGTTTTCGATGTGAAAGCGTTCAGCAATCTGATCGAGGCAGGGAGCTACCATAGAAGAAGCCATGGGTCCCAATAACGCAAAAACAGAAACAATTACGAGTTGCACCCATCTTCTAGCATAGGGCCAGTTTTTCGGATTTTTAGGATCAGTTGGAGACTCCCATGTGATTAAAAAAGAGTCATCAATGGGTTTTTCAATGGTTCTAATTTCTTCGACCTCCTCTTGCTTTGACGAAGATTTCTTCAGTTCCATACTTGAACTTGAACTATTTTATATACGGAACAACGTAAGTATACGCGAAAAGAAAAACCTGTAAGTGTTGAACAAAAAGAAAGGCGTTATCTAAATATAGAAGTCCGATATTTTATTTCCAATGATTATTAGGTTTGTTTTCCGAACATACGCTACTATTTCAAAGGAAATTCAGTAAGAATAAGAAAAGTAATCTGAAACACGGAACTTCAAGGTTCGACCAAGAAAATTTTTAAGTAGGGAAGCAAGTTCAAAAAACCCCAGCGCTGGAGAAGAGTATTATTCGAATTTCATAAAAAGATACAAACGAAGACAGTCTTTAGTGTTGTGTCTTCTACTAAGGGCTTCAGAAGGAAGGATTGCAAAAAGGGGGAAGCCTACAGCATCCCGGATTCCCATGTTGTCTCCAACCATAGTACTAACGAGACCCTCAGACGCTTAACTGCAGTGATCGGACGGGAACTGGTGTTTTCGCCAAGGTGTGGCCGTAGACATCCAAAATGTGTAACTAAAGGTATTTGAATTTTTAGTGGGTATTCATCATCTCAGATTTTACAAAATTGATAGAGGATGGTTTTGATACTTACAAGATTAAAGCACTCTGTTGTTCTCTTTTCTAGCTATTCATATGGTGCTAAATTGTCGTTGAGGTGTGAGACCAAATGTCTGAATTTATAGCAATTGAGAAACTTATAGTTTGAGAAGTAAATTATCAAACTACATTAGTTGAAACGGCTAATCTGAATATGTCCAGCTTTGAATTAGAAATCGGTTGATTATTTTGCAAGATTATCGCCATAACAATTAAATAATCATTAAAAAGGTTGCTTTAACAAGGATGTTCGTCAGAAAGAAAACGAACGATTCATAAATAACACTATTGCGAGACGAACTCTTAAATACATAAAAGAATGAACGTGAAAAGCAATCAAACCTGCCAAATGAAGCTCTGCTTACCTCTGTAGACAAGAATGCAGAAACTCGAGGGATTGCAATTGATATGGATGCTTCAAAGGAAAATGTGATTTACAGGAGGGATGGAGAAGATTCGATAAAACTCAAACTTCAGCGCTTTGCCCAGCAAAAGGTTGAAGCTCGATTTCCTCGTTACGAGGTGCTTCATTTTCTGGATCTGTCGGTCCTAATTAGGTTAGTCAGATCTTAAAAAAAAAAATTATAATAAAAAGTACATACGAACATAATTCGCAGCATTTCTTATGCTGTTTAGCATGTCGTTTCCTATGCTTCCCATGGCATTTCCCATGCCGTTTCCTAAATCAGCAATGAATATTCGAAGTTGTCGCGTATCCGTCGTACCTAGAACAGTTAGAATATTTCGCAGGATGTAAGACATACTCCAAAATAAAACAAAGACGGCAACGTTAACAAAGCAGACACCATAGAAAGCAATATCGTTCATCTTTTCAAATCCTATTATTTTCTTTACAAAATAATACACGGAATAACAAGGGACATTCAGAGAGGCCGTACATAATACTGCGGCACACATGTTGCACCCAGCTTGGGTGAACCATCCAGGATAGGCTATAAGGGTTACTAATTATAAGTTAGCTGTTAAAGGAAAAAGCGCACTTTGGCTTACCAAGTACGAAAATAATAATGGATCCAATAGAACCGCCAGCAAGCCCATAAAAACACCTGTATTCAGAGGAATCTTGTAACCGAAGACTATGATTAAAAAACAGAATGATATAAAAGAAGTTGAGTAGTCGCTATTCCTCTCCAAAAATGACATTGAAACTTGTTCTTTTCAGAAGTGTCCGACCTAGTATTATTAGCAGATTCTTGGGCGGAATTCTGAACGGAACCGTCAGCCATTTCTAAATCGATAAATTTGTTTGAAGCTAATGAATGTATTAGCAACTGAAGTTTTCGTTCTTTGTGAAAGGAAGGAGGCGTTCGTCCTGTTGTTGACAATTATCGACAAGGTTAAAAACAACAAACAAATAAACAAATAGGATTCCTCAGTAAGAAATCTCCATAACTGGATTACAAACAGGAAATATAAACAAACACCATTACCTTTCCATTTCAATAAATCTTACCTGAATACGGAGGAGGCGTACCATCTGAAGAATGGGTGTCTGCCTTTTCATCAATGAGTGTTTTGAAAGACTCGTCAGAGTCTGAAACAGGAGTGTATTTATTCTTCATTTTTGCAATGGCAAACCAAAACCAAAGAACACCAATATCTATAGCTAGTTCGAAATTAACTAGAATTACCAAGAAAAGTCCGTAGAAATCGGTTCCACCTTTCAGATATCTTTTAAAAAAAAAGTAATCGTTCCCTGTTTCTAAAGAAAGGCAATGTTTTGAGTAAAAATCTGTCAAAAACCAAAGATAGTAACAAAAAAAAAAATCTTGGTAATGGCTTTTCGCATGTCTCAAGTTCATAAAGCAGCGACATTATGTCACTGACTGGTCACAACCTCGTTATGATTATTTGACTTTCGTTTTTTACAGTACTTTTTCGTAATACTATAGTTCAAACGAATCAAGTATTACAAAAAGTAAATAAAGAACCTTTCATCAAAAGATACAGATTGTATACTTTAAATAATATATACAAGAAATAGGAATTAAAAATAACTTTATTAAAAAAATACTTGAAGAAATCTGTCTATCTAGGGGCTTTGAATGCAGTGAAAGTTTATGTAGATGGAAAGGAAATCATTGTTATGCTGGGTCCGGTCTTCTGTTTTTCTTTAGCTTGGGCTATGCTTGTTTTTTTTTATTCATTGCACAGCTTTTCCATGGCTACATTCTTGTCCATGGCTACATTCTTGATTGGAGTCCATTGCTTTAGCTTCTGCATTCAGAACATCACCTAACTCAAAGTACCATGGCGATCAAAAGGAAATCCAAATGCAACGCGATGCATGCATACGTTATACTAAGAGGTAAAAAAAAAGCGCAAAGAACGAAGAAAAGCCTACAGCATCCCGGATTCCCATGTTGTCTCCAACCATAGTACTAACGAGACCCTCAGACGCTTAACTGCAGTGATCGGACGGGAACTGGTGTTTTCGCCTAGGTGTGGCCGTAGACAACCATATATGATGAATATGAATTATTATGTACAAAAATTCGTTGATGGGAATGAAAGTAAAAGTCAAAATAATTTCAAATAGACGCCATTCCTCAGTGTATACTTTCAAGTAGTAAAACCTAATTGCAAAATTGTCTCGTTTTCTAGTAAACAATAGTAAAGTTGATGGATGGCCTTGAAAGCTACCCCATATTTCATATCACCGCAAGCACGCAGAATCGTCATAAATTTAAAAAAGACGAGCGGAATTTTTGAAGAGGCGTTGTTAGAATCCTTTTCGTTAGATCGTAATAGATATGAATATAATCGCTTGATATCCACTAGCAATACCTATAAACTTGTTCGTTCGATGTAGCGCAGACGAAATTGTTGTTTATCTTGACTTGCGAAAGCAGTAAGTTTTAATAATTCTGCCCACTCAGAAGCAGATCCTTCCTTTTCGAAGCAAGTCTGATTTTAGATGAGAGATAGAGCCGATCACTACAGACCAGTAGACAATAAAGGGTGTCAAGCTACCTCTTCACACGATAAGTCCTCAAAGAATTCATCTGGTAAACAATTGCAAGATTCCGTTTGTGTAATTTGGAACCCCTTAATCATGGCAACACGAAACCGTGCTATTGATGTACGTCGGTATCTGAGTATTTATGTATGTATATGAACTGCGAAAGCTCAATGGGGCATTAGATGGTTTTCACTTGCAATTTAATTTGGATGTAGGTCTCAAATCTTCAATTATTAGGGTAAAACACTTGAACTAACTGCTGTTCTATGTAACCGCAGACTAGAAAAAACTATATATTTCTTTTCGGAAGATCAACCGTTTGAGAAGAATGAAAAGACGAGACACAATCTATAGGCGAAATCAACTTGTTTTGGATTTTGTCGTAATTATGAATTAAGTAAGTCTAAGGCCATGCAAGCGTTCTCTTTAAGTATTCGAAGGGTTGGAAGGATGTTACTTAATTCATTCTTTTGTTTTTTTTTTGGAATCAGTAAATCTAAAAAAGAGAAAAAGTATACAGTTTTCTTGTGTTTCACTTGCAGCACCTACGAAATTCTTGAAAACAACACCTGGTAGTAATAATAAAAGAAATTTTTTGACAATATTAATAGTAAGTAACAATAAAAGAAACTAAAAATCTGATATCGAAATTAGAAAACAAGATTATGGAAATGAAACTTGATAACTGATCATATAACAACTAGTAATGAAAATTATTATACTCAAGTGATATAAGAACAGTGATGATGGTCTGCAAGAGTTACGATTATAAAACATCGCTTATTTTCTTTCTTATTGCAAATAGAAAAGAAATAAATAAATTATATTATATCGATGATAAAATTGTTTCGAAGCTTATGTTAGAAGCGTCTTGTAACAAGATGTGAAGAATCTAGCTCGTCTGAAAGCGCCTACTTAAGATCCTCATAAAACCTAATAAAAACATATTGATCTCGACTTCTTTTAGTTTAGGATTTACGTAACTATAACTATTCAATCAGCTTTGCATTTGGTAAATAGATCTTCTGTTAGACATTTGGATGATATTGTAAACACTGCATTGTATGCTTGGGGTATGTATGACACCTGGCTCATTATCGTTTCCTATGATCATTTATATATGCTTAAGCCTGTATTTATTTATGATATAATCTATCTTTTTCTTCAAATGAGGTTGTAATCCCTGTTAGATCGTCAGCTTTTGCTTTAAATTGAACTGAATCTTTTGTATAATATAGTGTTTATTTTTTTATGAAGGAAAAGAAACAAAAAAATATTCTTAGCTATCATTTAAAAGAAAAACTTATGCTAGTTGATCAGTAAATCAATGGTTATGCAATGTGGGAGAATCAAATGCTGGTTTTGTTTTTCGACAGCAGGATACGACAAGAGAAAAATATTTTCTCACGCACGAAAACTAGGTAACCATTCTTGCTTAAATATTTCTTTCTTCATTCCTCTGGTCAATGATTCATATGGGGCAAGTAAACTGGTTGGTTCGTTTAACGACTTTTTTCAGGAACCTGTTTCATCGGCCATTACAAGGTATGGAATGAAACTAAGCATTTTCTCAATGATAGGAAAGCACTCTTCATGAAAAGTGATACCCTTTATCGCCGCAAAGTATACAATCACCGAACTGTCTTTTGCAGTCTAAAACATCGCACCTCCAATGATGTTTCGTAGAAACGAAAAGACAATTCAAGAAAGACCCACCTCAACAGGATCTCCAAACTTATTTTTGCAAAACTTATGCATGATACCAACTCTCTCTTGCGCGTTTTGCTGTTGCTGCTCTTCTCAAGGAATGAGAGCAAGCTTCGTTAACACCATGAATTTAAAAAGTAAAGTACCTTCTTTTCTGATTTTTTATATCTATTATGAGGTATCCGAGGATAAAGAAGTTGTTTTATGGAGAAATTCTAACATGCCTACATTAATGAATGATATTTTCCTTTGGGTTTCATGATAGAAAAGCCAAAAGTATGACTTTACCTATGAAAAGGATATCCACTAGGATAAAAGCATTTATTCATGAGGCGTACAGATCTTTGCAAATATTGTTAGAATCATCGTGGGGCGAGTAATATCATTACACAACGCGCAAACATGGAATGATCGCTCCATTCAATGATTTGTATGCTTGTAGCAATTTACTTGAGCATCTTCTTTTTTGAATTGATTTCATAGTAAGCTTAATGGAACAATAACATCATTTATTTCGCCAAGTGAGTAAACCGGCCCGGACTCGACATAGAAAATGAGTTTTGTTTTCCAAGATTTGCAAAGAGACTCCAATAAAAGTTCAAATTTCTCTTCGTTGGGCATTGCCGCATAGATCACTCATTACTAAATCTTAGGTGTTAGTATTAAATATTATATCACGTGGCGACGCAATAACTTGATTGGGGTGTTTTTGAAAATAATTGACATCGATCAGTTTTGATGGCTTTTTCCAGTTAATATTTCGGACGAAATTATGGAAATTGCTAAGGATGACAACGTTTTAATCATGTACTATACTTCGTATATATAGAAGACGAGATTTCTAATTGTGAATGAATTGATCGATCCCATAAGCATCCATTGTTATCAATTCTTTTCGTATCAAGTTTATTCAGATATTCGCCGAAATGCGCACTTTTCTAACTAGCATCCTCTTAGTGGTACTATGTATCACATTTGCCAATCTTCACGGAGGTGTTGCTGGAGGCATTGCTTCTGCCGAAATAGTGAAGAGAGACTCACCCACTCCAATTGTTGAAGGTGACATTGGAGGTACTGCTTCAGGAGCGGTTTTCAGAAGAAAAACACCTAAACCCATTCATGAAGGTGATCCTAATGCACCAGCTTGGGGCGCTGACAATTAAGCTAGCAAAATAATTGCAATTATGCATCCACAAATTGGATCGTTGATGATAAAATGAATGTTTAAAGAAGATATCCTGTCAGTTTCTTCATGTTTGCTTCTTCGAAAAGACGAGGCTCGGCAAATATCCTTTACTTTTTCTAATTTACACTTAAATACTAGTGCTTTTTTATCTATTAATTCCTAATTCCTTTTGGTTTTGGATCCTGAAACGAGGTAGCCATCCACAGGTTTGACTCTCGGAGTTTCAGTGCTCATCATGAACAAAAAATCGACTGATATTAGTGAACAAGGGTAGTTTGAGATGTAGCTTCCATATATATTTATTTGAAAACAATAGTCATCCATCAAAAGCTGGATATAAGTCTACTAAAGATCGACAATTCTTGGTGACTAGTTTGAAAGAAGGTATGCGACACAAAATAGTGAAGTAATGTCCAGATGTACTGCTGCTTTAGTGGAAAAGGAAAAAAAGGTAGTGTGTGTCAAATAAAAAATTCCATTCATCTTTTACTTTCTCCATGGCATTTACTCAAACTTGGGGGTTCATTTTGCCTGCCAGATAGGTACTGCCATCGGTTAGCAATGGCATTTTAGAACATTAAGCATATAGAGAATGTTAATGATGTTGAAAAAAAAAAAAGGAAAAAATTATAGAAAACCTACAGCATCCTGGGTTCCCATGTTGTCTGCAACCAAAGTACCAACGAGACCTCAGATGGTTTAACAGCAGTGATCGGACGCCTAGGTGTGGCCGTAGACCTTGATTCGCTTTGTAGAAGTAATGAGCAATTTTTTTTTTTTTTTTTTTAGTCGATGGTCTTCAGTGTTGTGCCAACCTGATGTCCTTGAAGATCCCATCCCTACTCAGCTCGATCTGTGATATATTATCATGGTTGAATGGAGAATGCTTTAATATGATAAGAATAAGATTTGAATACAAACTGTCATTCTCTATTTTATTGATTCACATTGTTGTAGAAAAAGCATCAGAATGAGTGTTAAAATGAGCGTTTGGGTTTATGGGTTGAAAATGTAGTTTATACAAATTGGGTCCTACTTGAAATATTTCACGGTGCGTTGATTTGACTCTCTAAATGAACGATAGTTTAATGAGTTAAGCTACATCTGATCTTTAGATCTGAAGATTTGTGTTTGCTATACTGTGAAAATAATAACTGTCGAAACTCACATTCATCCTTGCCGATTCTAAGACATTATCAATTACGCGACTCGGCGTTGAGTTAAACAATACTTCACTGCTATGGAATATTCGTTGTCAAAAACATGAAATAATCATTAGAAAGGATGTTCTATTCGGATTGCGAAGAAAAATGAACGATGCATAAACAACAGTGCTGTGAACTAATTAGAAAATCGTAAAAGAGTGAATTATTAAAGCAATCAAAGTTTACTGGATTTATCAGATTCAAGCTTTTGTGACAACGAACACAGGGATCTTGGTGAACTGCAATTGACATGGATGATCCCAAGGAAGGGTCGAAGGCGAAGTACACAAAATGAAAGCAGGTTCGGTGAAACTCACACTCACATTCAAACTTCAGAGCTTTGCTCAGCAAGAGGCTGAAGTTCGGTTTCTTCGTTACGAGGTGGAGTATTCCTGCTAATTCTGTTGTTCTGAAAGGTTAATGAAAAATTCTAGGTTAACAAAACTAAATTTCGCTTACTGTAGGAACGATAACTGTCATATTTCCAAATCCAATTGGGTTTCCTAAAGAGGTTAGAAAGGTTCATAGAAAATTGCAACTTACGAATGAGAAGAACAAACAAGCATATGTTCAATACGGCCAGAACAACCAACACCATGGCTGAATGTATATATTCGAAGCCTCCTGTTAGTTTCAAAGCACCACCCCCGACTCCATTCAAACTTATCAGGGTAATTAGCGCTTTACATACAGCTGGTGTGAATTTCTTAATGCACTTCTTTGTTGCTCTTCCAGCTTCCCTGTACCATTCCGGACAGATATAAAGAATTGCTAAAAATTAGCGAGCGGTCCTGAACAAGATATTGTAGACTTACCAAGGAGAGAAGTACAAATAGATCCAATAGAGCTGCCAGCAAGACCATAAAAAGTTTTCGAATACGGAGAAACGTTGTAACCAAAAACTATGACTAGAAAAACAAGATTATATATAATAGTTATAATAGTCACTGTTTCTATGAAATGTGTTTTCCACCACTGTTTATTTGGCGAAGGGTCAGACCTAATATTATTTTCGGATAATTCGGCGGAATTCTGAGCGGATCCGTCAGCCATTTCTAAATCGATAAATTTGTTTGAAGCTAACGAATGAATTAGCAGCTGAAGTTTTCGTTGTATACGAGAGAATGAAGGTATTCGCCCTGTTTATTGACAATCGTCGACAAGTTTAAAATAGAATTCCTCAGTAAAAACTCTCAATAACAAACACCATTACCTTTCTATTTCAATAATCGTACCTGAATATGGAGGAGGCGTGCCATCTGCAGAATGCGTGTCTGACTTTTCATCAGTGAGCGTTTTCAAGGACTCTTCAGAGTCTGAAACAGAGGTGTATTTATTCTTCATGGTTACAATGCCACATTAAATCCCAAACTAACAACTGCAGTTGCAATCTAATTAAAATCACTAGAATCACCAACAAAAGTCCGTAGAAACTGGATCCAGTTGTTGCAGAGTCTTCAAAAATAGGAATTGGACCTCGTTTCAAAAAGCTAATAAATTTTACAGATGAAGATTTTCTTTAAAACCAAAGATACAAATTTAAGGACTCATGGTAATGGCTTTTCGCATGTCTCGTTTCATAAAAGCTGCGACATTATGTCACCGACTGGTCACATCCTCGTTGCGATTTCTCGTAATAGTATAATCCAAAAGAGTCACTGTTTATTACAAATAGTAAACAAAGGAACATTTGGCAAAACAACCATGGTGTTTGCTTTGAATGATGTGAACAAGGAATTGAAAATGCGTATTTTTGATTTAAAAGTTTTAATGACTTTGGTTAAATGAATTCTAGTAGAAAGCTACAACACTTTCCATTTTCGTAGTTTTATTTTTAAATCCGTAAACACATGGAAAGTTTGTAGATGCGACGTCGAACTATGGTAAACAAATTGTACGGACAAGTGCATTTTCTTTTCATCTTTAATAAATTTATGGTAATTAAACACTAGAAACTAACAAAAGCTATTTCCAACTGTTCATTCATTCATTCATAATATATATAATAGCGTGCGCTTACTAACTATCGATAAGTCTCTTTAACGAACTGCATCACTTAGATGTCAAATGGGTTGGATGACTGCTTCACCTCTGCAAAGCTCTAGTCTTTGCCATTGAGGGCTTATTTTCTGGGTTTCAAGACTCTTTTTAGCATTCCTACTTTAATGTATAAACCAAATTGATATGGCATCTTTTTGTTTTCGAAATTGCACGCTTTTTGGTCCTTTTACTTTGTAATCAATAATTTTCGCAGTAACTTACTGATCAAGCAAAAGTGGTTGAGTAACTCTTTGAGTCACTGCTACGTTCAACAAAAATGGATCAAAAAGAAAAGGAAGGACATCAAAAACCTGTCGAACCAGCAAAAGTTGCTTGTTTGAGCTCTTCTACAAGTTCTGAGAACTGCTTACCTAAATACAGCGAAATCCCATATTCTCATGTTGACAATATGGAGAAGGGTAGTTTACGTTTACAGTCCGATCCAGATCCAGTTCCACCATACTCAAGAAGACATCAAGAAGCTTCTATTCACATGGCGCAAGGAAACGGTTTCTTTATTCTTTTACGAGATGTCTTGTCGGCATTGTTGTGGTTAATTTTCTGGCCGGCAAAAATTGTGAGAATCCCGGAAGCACAACGAAGACAGGAAAATGAAACTGCTCGGCTTAGTTTCTGCTTTATTATTTCGGTAATGGTAGACTTTTGGTTTTCTTACAAATACCTTGTCCCCTTTATAAAGGAATCAATGAAAGAATCTGTAAGGTTATGGTTTCAGATTACTGTAGCAGCTGTTCTTGTCATCGTGGCTTTCTACATGTTTCTATATGTTTGTTCATGTAAGTGAACTGGTGGATTTGTAATTTAAAGTTGTTTACTAATGGAATGCTTTTAGTGTTGGTGGATTTTATCGTTATACTTATTCCTCTAGTTGCTTCTGGGGGTTCTTCACTGTTTTCTGGAATCAATAGTGCTGTTACGAGTGCTCTAGGTTTCAGGATGCCGTCAGAAAGAAACGACTTGACGGCTGATAATTGTATCCCATTAAACAGCATGTCATCAGAGCCTGAATATCAATTTAATGATTGTAGTGATAATACTTTGGAGCAACCGTCCTCTGAACATTCTGAACAATCTCCAGGGTTACGGCGGGAACCTGGTCAGTCTAGGGATGTGGAAAACAGTGAGAGTTGATTGATACGTAAAGTTAATTTTTATATTGCCCAATCTTTTCGATTGTTCTCCTGCATGCTTTTGCGTATGTTTGTGTTTGTGTTTGTGTTTGTGTTTATGTTTATTTCGTCCCTGCATATTTATTTTAAGAATGCATTTTGCATGACGAATTCTCCTGAATGGCGTCCGTTTTCTTGATTTACTTGATCTCTTCAACCTTGGATAAGTAAGGATGCTTATTACTGGATGATATTGTCATTGTATCTGCATAGCTAGGTTCAATTGCTTATTTTTATTTATTCGTTTGAAACTCTATTTTCTGATCTTTGTTATTCGTTTCATAAGTCTAGGAAGATCTTTAGTTCTTGAATTTAAGAGTAGTCATTGCATTTCCAACTTCCACCGCTATTAATACCTTAATTAAAGGACCATGCCGATGCAAATGCCAGCCATATGCTTTAACAAAGAGCAACGAACAAACGAAACAAACAAAAAAAAAAAGAAAAAGAATTAAAAACGAAGCGATAAAAAGCCTACAGCATCCCGGATTCCCATGTTGTCTCCAACCATAGTACTAACGAGACCCTCAGACGCTTAACTGCAGTGATCGGACGGGAACTGGTGTTTTCGCCTAGGTGTGGCCGTAGATGCTTATTCCTCTACGATAAAATTCTTATAATGCATTCTCCCTCCTAAACGAATACAACCTATAGAGTGTCAAGGCAAAAAGGTTGGTCAATGAGACCTTTTTTCACAGACACCGACAACAGCAGGCTTTATAATCGCTAGTTGATTACTTATCAAGAACTTTCATCCTTCTAACCACAACACCATCTTCATAGTCAGCTATGGTCAAGAATGATTTCGCAACTTCTTATTGAACCATTCTTTCCCACCGCCGCTTTGTTTATTTACATCATACAATCGGAATACAATATATCGTAGTATTTATTCCATATCGTATTGAGATCGACTAGAACAGAGTGGAACATAGAGACGCGTGCGACTCAGCCCAGTAGCGGGATGCTGTACTGTCTGTTCCTTCCTCCTTTGGTGCATTTGAATTTTTCAAAGAACCTTGTTTTGTTTTTTCGGATAGATAAGCTATCGTAAAGCGTCCTTTACGAGATTGGAAGGTATGCTATCGCGTGAACAACAAATCACTCGCTTGTTACTTTGCGACTTTTCTCCATCAAGGTTCGTGTGGAGATTCTATACGTCATGCAGGTCTCCAAGCATGCGGAGAAACCAGCCTCTTACGTTCGATTGGTTCATCTAAGGTTGGGCAACCTAATCCCAACCCTATACCCTTTCATGTGGCGTCGAGCAATCCCATGATTAGAGAAAAAATGGACGTCCTCAACCTTATTTTGAATTCATTGGCATACAACGCTTGCAGGATTCACAAATAAAATAACATGAAAAGAAAAGAAAAAAATAAACAAAAAACTCTGCTTCTTTTCTCGAATTTTTTCAGAAATAAAAAGAAAAAAACCACTTGTTTTTCTTTATGTCTCGATCCACTATTCCGGAACTTCTGTAAGCTTCCCGGCGGAACATTCGCTGTTGACTTCCTAATTCTTTTCTTCCATAGTCTAGATTGCAATCGGTGGACCCCGGCCTTCGTTTACGGTAACAATTCGCTCAAAAAGGTTTTCTGATCAACCAATCACAACCAATACACCAGTTGTTTTGTTTCCCCACATCCAAGTAATGTCATCGAGTGGTTTCTAGGGAATCTCCGCATTGTCCCCGCGCTCCGCCCCTTGGATGTTTTTCTTGTATATTTTTTTACTATATATATATCAAGGTCCCAGGCTATGGATTCATCAGCAAACAAGAAATTTAGATTTCTAACTTTGTTTTTTGAAAAAAACTTTTTTTAGGGTTAACAATTGGTAACCGATTGTCTTTCTCTCTTCTAAACTTCATTTTCCTTTCTTTGTAACTTGCTTTCTTCAGCATTCGCTGTTTGGATTCATCAACTTTATCCTGTAAAGCTTCTTTTATCCAAATTATAATATCTTGTTTAGCTTACAGCAGAACCTTGTAAGCCAAGTCTAGCGGTCTTGAAGTGTCACCCTCCTCTTTTCATTAGCGAAAGTTTTTCTTATTCTTTTCGTTGGTCTTCCTGTCTCTCTCGTCTCTTTTCTTTCCCCTCCTCCTCGTTACTCTAGCGATTTCTTTCTTTTTCTTGACAGACTCGCTCTTTTCTCTTCTTGCAACATATTCACAAGATGGCAAAGGTCTTGACAATTGTCATGCTGGTCTTTGTGTCCATGGCCGGATGGATGTTCGGTGCTGACACAGGATCCATTGGTGGTATCACAAACATGCGCGACTTTCAATCACGATTTGCAGATAAATATGACAAGGAAACAGATACTTATTCGTATTCATCCGCGAGACAGGGTTTGTTGACTGGTATGGTCAACATTGGATCCTTCACTGGATGTATTCTTTCCTCTCCTTTAGCTGATCGCATCGGTAAACGTACTTCTATCATTGTTTGGACAATCATTTACTTGATTGGTATTATTATTCAAGTTACTGCAGTCCCTTCTTGGGTTCAAATCATGGTCGCAAAGATGTGGACTGGTCTCGGTATTGGTGCTCTCTCTGTAATTGCTCCTGGTTATCAATCTGAAGTTGCTCCTGCCGCGATGCGTGGTGCCATTGTCACTACTTACCAACTATTCATTACCGCCGGTATTTTCATCGCCGCTTGCATCAACATGGGCACTCATAAACTCCAAAAGACTGCTCAATGGCGTATTCCTATGGGCATTAACTTGCTCTGGGGTATCATTACTCTTGTCGGTATTCTGTTCCTTACCGAATCTCCTCGTTACTTGATTTCCGTTGGCAGAGATGAAGCAGCTTTGCAAATTATGTGCAAGAACAATGACTTGCCTCTTGAACACGAAGTCATTCAAGCTGAATACCATATGATCAAATCGGACTGTGAAGCTGAGTTGGCTGGCGGTCCTTGCACCTGGTCTCAAGTCTTCGATAAGCAAATTCGCCATCGTACTCTTCTTGGTATTGCTGTTATGTCTCTTCAACAACTCACTGGTAACAACTATTTCTTCTATTACGGTACTCAAGTGTTCCGTGGTACCGGTTTGAACTCTCCTTTCTTGGCTGCTTTGATTCTTGACGCCGTCAACTTTGGCTGTACCTTTGGTGCCATCTTCGTCCTAGAGTACTTTGGTCGTCGTAACCCTCTCATTATCGGTGGTGTTTGGCAATCAATTTGCTTCTTCATTTACGCCTCTGTTGGTGACAAGGCTTTGAAGCGTCCTGATGGATCCTCTAACCATCGTTCAGGTGCTGTCATGATTGTCTTCTCTTGTCTCTTTATTTTCTGCTTTTCTCAAACCTGGGCTCCTGCAGCATACGTTATTGTTGGTGAATCCTATCCCATTCGTTACCGTTCCAAATGTGCTGCCTTGGCTACCTCGGGTAACTGGACTTGGAACTTTTTGATTTCGTTCTTTACTCCCTTCATCACCAACTCCATCGGCTTCAGATACGGTTATGTCTTTGCTGCTTGCAACTTGACTGGTGCTATTATTATTTTCCTCTTCGCCCATGAGACAAAGGGTCTTACCTTGGAAGAAATCAATCTCGTTTATACCTCGGGTGCCAAACCCTGGATGCCCCGTCCCAAGAACATTGGAGACTACTCCCGACACCAAGACGAAGCTCTTGAGAAGTCTCGTGGTGTTCGTGGAGAAAGCTCCAAGTTTGTTGAACACGCTGGAGCTTCAAAAGACAGTGTTGACAGCTCCGCCGGAAGCAGCAGCCCTATTGCTGCAGGCAAGCATGAAGCTGCTCATATTGACCAAAAAGATCGCTTTGCTTAATTAATTAATAATTCATAGGATCTGTTCTGACAAAAAAATTTCTCCTATGTTTCCCCTTCCTTGCTGTTTTCATTTCTCCTTCATCGTGCCATTAGTTCTTCTTAGTTGGCACACTATCGAACCTTGCATTGCATGTCCCTAAATCCTTCTACTTTGTACAAAATTTTTCAGATAATTACTAATTGTGATATTTTTATGTTTTTCTTGTTTAATTGATACACGTTCGATACGAACTTATTATAAATCGATTCAAAGAGTTTTTTGCCTTTTTTTTTTGAAATGGTTAATGGATTGAATCGAAGAAAAATAAATGCATATTTTATTAAAAAATAATTTTTTTTCTCTGAAATACGTATACTGTAATTGTCAACGAAACGAAAAACTGGTAAATTGTAATCAGAAGACAAGAACAACTGAAGTAATAATATTGAATAGTTTATTTTTACCAGTTCTCCAAAGTTTTCATAAACTTCGTTCAACTTTTTCGAATCGATTTGTCGCACTGAAAAAGTTTATTACTACTTCATTCGAATCGTTTGTTGTTGTAAGGATATAACGAAACGCTCAAGTGTCGATAATTTGTATAACGTATTTTAAATCTAAACGTTAATTAGAATACGGTAATTTACTAACGGTTTATGAAGAAGAATTGTGGAAATTCATCAACATGATCGTCAACATAGCGCTATTCTGGGAAGAACGTTGGTAAGAAAAGGACGAAGCGTTTCCATAGATTTTAGAAGCCATCGGTCATTTTGAACGGAATTTGTCGACGCTGTGAAAAGGTTGATTTGTTTACTTGAAACAGAAGTGGCCAGCTTTGTAGGCGACAAAAGAAAATTAGAGAGTCTATATCCTACAAGGGTTATGGTAATACAAGAGAACGATTCGGATACCATGATGGATAAAAAAGAACCCAGTTCAGCATCTTTCACGAACCAAAAAACAAATCAGGAAGGGGATGAAAGAGGCCATTGGAATTTCCATAGTAAAAGTGAAGCGAATGAATCGACTCACATAGCTCCAAATACAGATTTACCTTCGTTTCTGACTAGACTAAAAAAAACAATCGACTGTCCCATCTGTACAGAAACGCTACAACGACCTTTTACAACACCATGTGGACATACATATTGTTATGAGGTAAGCCATTCGATGAAAGCGAGCTTCTACTAATGGGTACTGTTTTATTATATCGTCTTTCTTTTAGATTTTATTCGTTCGTTTGACGATAGAACAACCCTGTTGAATATGCTGTTTGAAAACGACATTAGTAACTAACGAAATCGCGCAGTGTTTAAAGAACTGGCTGAAAACTTCAAAGTCGTGTCCTACTTGTCGCCAGAAGATTCATACCCAACCATCGCCAGCGTATCTCGTCTATGACTTGATGGGCATTATCGCAAGTGTGGATCCAAGCTTATCATTGCTGAAGACAAGAGACGATCCGTCAAAACGCCAGGAAGAGGTTTTGTTTGATGGAATATTTAAAGATACAGAGTCCATGTATCCCACGGGCATTGTCCAAGACGCGGAAGATGGAGTGTTGAGATGCGCCCGTTGCCAGTGGGAGTTGGAGAATCCGTATCATTGCGACCATTGTGGGTTTCAAATTTCGGATGAAGCTGACTCAGAACCAGAATGGTTCTGGGATAACGAAAATGTCGGAAGCGGAGGCAGTGAAGAAGGGGTAGAAAGAAGGACAAACTTTTCTCGGAGGCCTCCGATTACAGCCATTCCAGAAGATTGGATCGGTTTTGGAGAAGAACCAGAATCTGATTTTTCAGGTGCTGGAGACTATGACCTAGACGATGAATTCATTGACAATCGCAACACTAGCCAATTATCCCCTTTTGATGGTAATGAGGATGAATTTGTTGTCCCAGACGATGAGGTAGATGAACCTAATTCGGCGTCTCAAGCCGAATTAGTAGACAGCGATGACCAAGAGGCTACGGGCTCTGTCGACGACGAATTCGATCCGGAAGAATTAGAGAATAAAAAAAACGAAGAGTTGGCTAGAGAGCTGGATGAACTTCATGATGAAAGTGATGACCAACGATACGAGTACTCAGACGAAAATCGTCCTACTAAGAGAGGACGACATTCTCGTTCTAGGTCTACGTCTATGCTACTTGACGATGAAGAAGAAGATAATGATGAAGAAATACCTCAGTTCGGAGAACGGCTTAATTCCGCTTTGCAAAGAAACGAGAATACATTTGATGTTGACGAAGAAGACGAACCTAACGCCATTTCGTCTCATCCTCCTTCTGCGACGGCCTCCAGAAGACCGTTACGTAGGACGGGCACAATTCAAATTGATTCTGAAGATGAGGAGTAACATTCTTCTATATTGACGTTTTTAGAAGCATTTTCATAATCTATGTTGACTATATGCATACTGTATTATTATTATTATTATTATTAATCGTTTTTCCTTTCTTTTTTTTTGTTCCTGTTAATAAAATCTTTACTTGGATTGCCGTGTCTTCGAATTTGCCTACATTGGTTTCAAAAAATGTACACAAAGCTTCATACTTTATCACATCCAATAGAATCTTCATTTATATTCTTTCAGTATGTATAATTGATAAATTACCTTAGAACTAACTTTTTTATTGACTTAACCACCTATTGAACAGTTAGATTTCGTAGTCGTTAAAGTTATATTGTCAAACATACCATGCAAAGTAGATACAAAAACAACTTGATCCTTGTCTTCAAGAACATATTCCTCTTTATCTAGAAGTTCCCAATCTTGATCATTCACCAAGACGATAATACCAGGACGACTAAGTCAATACGTTAGAATCCACAAGCAGTAAAAGTACTACAAACCGAACATACACTGTGCCATCCAAATAAAAGAGCTCCTTTTGAGTAGGACTTTCGATTTTTTCAGCCATGAAATGGATCAAGGACTTCAATGTCTTGTCCTCTCCTAATTCTGCAAGCTCCAAAGAGAGTTCCTTTTGCTTCTTAAAGAGCATGTCCAACCCTCCACTGCACATATCTAATTAATTTAAGAACAACATCAGTGTCCAACTTACAGTAATTCTATTTTAACTACCATTTTTCAATATTTGATACTATGTTCTGCAGCTATTCTTTTTCCACATATTCTAGCTTGAATCAATTTTCGTAAATTATGATAGTGTACTAAGGTTTATTGCGTTAACGTGGCTTAAAACAATTGAAAGATTTGCGTTAATCAACAATAAGATATACGATTTAAGTGTAGTACGCTTGGAAGAAAAAAGAAATGTTACCAACTATTTAATTAACTATATGATTGAATGACTAGTAATCGTGAAGTACTTTCACTCAGGATCTATCTTTTTTTAGAAGATATAAGAAAAGCGTTTTGATTCTACTGACTACTTTCAACCGTTTTCATGCATAACTACAGGATGTAAGTTATTGCTAGCGTAAACAATAGACCTTATCTCTAGCGACGAAATGAAGTATTAAATACATAGTATATATTAAACTGAAATAATAAGTATAGCCAAGATCTTAATGGAATATATGGAAAGGCGAATTAAACGAGAATAACAAAACTGAAAAGAAGGGCAGACTATAAATACGTGAATAAGTGAGGAAGAGCTTGAAATGACGAAGAAAAACGTTACAAAAGGTGAAGTTTAAGCAGCCAAATGTAACTCTTTTACTCTTTCTGGGACAAAAACATCTTTATACTTGTTCCAAAGTCCATCAAGTCGACGAATGTATTCTTCCTGAGTCTCATAAAGCTCCTGGCTTGTGGGATTTGATTTTTTAGGCAAATCCAAGGGTTCTCCAACGACTATGTTAATTGGCTTCCTCCAAGGCATCAAGCCAAATGATTTGTTTAATATTCCTCGTCCATAGAAAAAAGGGATAGTAAATCCTGCTAATTTTTTTACAATTTCTTGAAACTTGTAAATGCGAGTTCCAGGATTGTTGTTCACCTGTTCAAAAATATCTAAAAGCGGTTAATTTCACGTTTCATATGTCATAAGAGCGTACCCGATTCGCCAAAGGCAAAGCAAGGAACTAAACTTGAACCAGTCAAGTACGCCAACTTGACGAATCCCAATCTTTTCTTTAACACCAAATTATTTTGTCCGGGACGTGACAATAGCGATTCCTGTGCACCACCAATAACGATAACAACACTTTCGCCAGGTCCCCTGGATAGAATATTGACACAAGATTTCTTAGAAACAGAATTAACGTTTAAAGCAAGCAAATAGTCCCGGTATACAGGAACATAAAAATTGGAATTCAAAGTCAAGACAGAAGCGTTTATACCAGGAAACAATTTGCTGAATTCGGCACCTAAAAGGTGTTAAAAATAACAATATGTGATTTTACATACCTTCCGTCGCAAACCCACCAAAGGCCCCAAGGGATAAAATTCCATGAGGATGATAGCCAAAAATGTAGTTCTTTTGTGGGTCAAGGTTTGCAGTCTTGTGAAGACGAATAGGGAAATAATGACAAAACCAGTGATACGGAGCAGCTCTTTTCAGCCATGGACTTTGACGATCTTTAGCTGTCACGAAAGCATCATCGTAAAATAACCATGCCAGATATACCAAAAGGATCTACATTAGTTAATATCACTGCATTAAAGGAATTGATCTAAAATGAACTTGACGTATTTCCTTGTGCGTCGACTTTATAAAGCTTTTCGGATAGACAAGTACAGCTACTTGCTTGGATCCAGCACTACGTACGTAAAACCTAAGATTTCAACGTACTCTTCCGTCAAGAATCACTATTAATTATATACTTACAGGCCATATCGGTAAGAACACCCATAAAATTGTAAACCAAGACGCAGTAAGCGTCAAACTAACACTGTGAAGAAAGACGGCTAATGCCTCAACCGCGCTTGCTAAGTGGGATTTCTTGTATTTTGGAGTAAATGTTGTGGACTCTAAAATTCCGGGTATAGGGCCCGTAGTTTTAGTAATTTCTTGCATTATGCCTGCATCCAAAGTTTCTTCTGTAAAATAACCTTCAATTGGATGAAAAGGGAAGATAAACAAAGTGGTTTGCGGAAGGATGAATTTGATGTAACCTCCGTTGATTAATTACTCTTGTGTCAGCGCTCCCCTATTGTAATATGATTATACAAGGGAGTCGAGTATTACTCTGAGATAAACAATGTATCTTTTAAATGTGAACAAACTAATGAGTAGTATTGTATGAATAAAAAGAACATAAATATTTGAAATAAACTTAAATTTTCCAGTCAACCGAAGTTTCTTCTGATTTATTTTATAAATCGAGTGTCATTTTGACTAGCTAACAGTTCATTAGAACTGTGATTAATTTCAGCACGAAACTCTTCCTACGAATTTAGAAAACATATGCCGATCGAATAATGACGGAGAATACAAAAAACTTCCCGGCGGATTCAGTTTGACATACTCGTGCTGGTAGACTCAGTAGCTAGAACAGGTACATCTTCTGTTAAACGAAGCTTCACCTCTTGAAAGGAAAATATTGATAACCATGTTGGTTAGAAACCATCATCTTTTGAGAATATTCAACACCCACTGACTTGTTTTTCAATATGGAATCTGAACGTTATGTCAAAAACCTGTATCTCAGATACTAATTACCATCCGTAGGTATGTGAACCCAACACTTATTAGTTCACATTGATAAAATGTATAGCGCCATGGAATTCAAATGCTTGACTTCAAAACAGCTATGGTGGTGATAGCATTGATCAGATAGTTGAATAATAAAAAAGAGTTTCTTTATGTCAAAATATGTGTCACAGTTTGGGATGGAGTCATGACTCTGTAAAGTGTATTGTGTCTCCATAGGTTGCTGCACACAACTGCAAGTCTAGAAAAAAGGTAAAGAATACAGTGTACCGCATCAGAAACCACATCAATTGGGAGATTAAAGAGCCCTCATTGACAAGCGATATCCCCATAGAGCAGACATAAGTAGCTTAACTTTAAGTATATTATATCAATGTAGTCGATTACCAGTCAGTGTAATATATTTGTTTACTTCTGTATGTGACATACCCAATGGATATGTCTTGCTTCCGAATTGTTAATGACAATAGCATTGTAACGGACAATTAGCATTAACTGAGCTAGAGCAAATTTGAGTCCTACTCGTGCACATAGTCAACATTCCAGAGAGAGTATCGTTCCTATTATATCATGTAATTATCAGGTAAAAGCACAACTACGGAATTTTTTTTCACTAATCAATCATTAAATGTAAGACAGGCTATTTTCTATCTTTTTTTGTACACAGTCAAAATGTTTTATAGATATCCAAGTGAAATACGAATAGAAATTACGCTGCACGTATCTTATACGTTTCGTTGTTACAACTTAACAACTAGCTCTTGTAGCTCAGTGGTAGAGCGCTTGCCTAGTAAGCAAGAGGCCCAGTGTTCGAGTCACTGCTGGAGCAATTTTTTATTTATCCCGAAATCAACGGGATGTCTTACTTATTTTTCTAGCTGACCTTGCTGTTTCCCATTGCAGCTTTATCATACATTCCAATCTACTATAAATGACAGTTGTAAACATTCTTGATTCAGCTTGCCAGTACTTGATCAATTTATTTATCAAATTAAGGGGCTCAATATAAACAATAAACAAAAGTTGGTTGCTTTAAGAAAAGAAGGATAGTCTCCAAGGAAGGCAAGAAGAGATATACATGAAATTATCCTATTTGCCTTTCTAGATGCTGGTTACTTATAAACGAGTACGAGACTTCGTTCGCTGTTTTCTAACTAATGAGGTTGATTGAGTACATCGTGAAATATGGCTGAAAATGCCAAAGGTTCTTCATTGATTCCTTATGGTGTGTAGTGCAATAAGTAAGATGGAAGGTAATGCCAGCATGGATGCATATTAACAAATTGTATGTGAATCAACAAGGATGCATTCATACAAATAAATGGGGTGTCATAACTCATGAAATGTGTGAAGGAACACAAAATTTAGTTTGAACTCATTCAATTAAGAATGAATAGGGTTTTTACATCGTGGAACGATTTAGGTGGCTTTTATAGAAATCCAAAAAAGAGGATTTAATGAATCTCAATAACTTCTAAACATGGATGACATGAAGATCCTTTGGAAATTTTATAACTTCATACCTCCTCGACATTGTCGATATACTTTGACTTTGGCTTTGAAGGAGAAGACGAAGCATTTTCCATACTGTCAGAAGTAAAGTTGTCAAGATCGGCCTTATCATGCTTGTCATCTTCGAAAGCTTCCTTATGTTGTTCAGAGTAGCTGGCAATATTCTTGGGACGGTGTGACCAGGGCTTGCGACCAGAAATATAAACGAGATTGATCTCTTCCAGCGTAAGACCTTTGGTTTCGTGGGCAAAGGCGAAGATGACAATAGCAGCACACAAGTTGCAAGCAGCAAAGACATAGCCATACTTGAATCCAATGGTATTAGTGATGAAGGGAGTGAAAAATGAAATTAAGAATCCCCAGAACCAATTACCGGTAGTAGCTACTGCAGCACATTTGGAACGGAAACGAATTGGGTACGATTCACCAACAATAACATACGCGCCGGGAGCCCAAGCTTGAGCAAAAGCAAAAATGAAGAAACAGGAGAAAACAATCATTACAGTACCAGCTTGGTGGTTAGTGGATCCATCTGATTTATATAAGCAACGATCTCCGACTGCGGCGTAAATGAAAAAACAAAGTGATTGCCAAAGTGCACCGATAATTAGAGGAGTACGACGACCAAAATGTTCCATTACATAAAGAGCTCCGAAGGTGCAACAGAAGTTTACGGCGTCGAGAATTAATGCTGCTAAGTAGGGAGAGGTCATACCAGTGCCGCGGAATACTTGAGTACCATAATAAAAGTAGTAATTATTTCCGGTAAGTTGCTGAAGGGACATGACACCAATACCAAGGAATGTACGATAGCGGATATTTTTGCTAAAGATTTCTGGCCATTTAGCAGGGCCGCCAGCCAACTCAGCTTCACAGTCCGATTTGATCATATGGTATTCAGTTTGAATGACCTCGTGCTCAAGATGAAGGTCATTGTTCTTGCACATAATTTGCAAAGCTTCTGCATCTCTGCCAACGGAAATTAAGTAACGAGGAGATTCAGGGAGGAAAAGGATACCTACAAGAGTAATGATACCCCAGAGCAAGTTAATACCAATAGGGACACGCCAAGATGTGCTCTTTGCAAGTCTATGAGTGCCCATGTTGATGCAAGCGGCGATGAAAATACCGGCGGTAATGAATAGTTGGTAAGTAGTGACAATGGCACCACGCATCGCGGCAGGAGCAACTTCAGATTGATAACCAGGAGCGAGCACAGAAAGAGCACCAATACCGAGACCAGTCCACATCTTTGCGACCATGAACTGTACCCAGGAAGGGAGTGTTGTGAGTTGTACAATGATACCGATGAGGTAGACACAGGTGAAGAAGAGAATTGAGTTACGCTTACCCAGACGATCAGCAAACGGAGAAGAAAGAATACAGCCTGTCATGGATCCAATGTTGACCATACCAGTCAGTAAACCCTGTCTCGCGGATGAATACGAATAAGTATCTGTTTCCTTGTCATATTTATCTGCATATCGTGATTGAAAGTCGCGCATGTTTGTGATACCACCAATGGATCCTGTGTCAGCACCGAACATCCATCCGGCCATGGACACAAAGACCAGCATGACAATTGTCAAGATCTTTGCCATTGCGAAAGCTAATGTTCAAAGAGAAAGTTGGAAGGTTAAAAGAGTTGAAAAAAAAAAAAAAGATTGACTGAAGAGAGAAGAAGATTAAATAGAGTAGGTGTTAACTAGAGATCAAAGAATTGATTGTTAGTGTTCCTTTATGTCTGTATGTCGCAACTGTAAGAAGCAGGTCCTCAAATGATAAAGTCCTGAATCAAATAAAAATATAGAAGCAATAATATTGATATGAAATTTGGTAAAAGCAGAGGAATTCTTTCTGTTTATATAGTCGACAAATGACCACATTGGCTTTGTTTGCTATAAGCAAACGAGACTTTTGACGACATATGGAGAGAGAGATTGTTTCCCAATAGAAGACGACTATGACACTATCAGACTTTATAATTGGTTACTTTAAAATAAAATTACTAGATACGTGTTAGACTATAATTCTAATACAGTACGAGAAAGAATAGGGATGACATCGTAAACAGTCCCTAAATGCAAACCGCGATCCCGTAAATAAAAGTAGGCTACGAAGAGATGTGGTTTCTGAAATATATAAATTTTCAGTATTAAATTGCTTAATTTAAGGCTCTTTTATAGAAAAAAAACTACAAAAAACTGCTGCCTGTGTCGCTTTTAGTCCATGCAAATGACGAGTACATACCACGAGTTCTTCAGAATTATAGTTTCCTTACACGTAATGAATACTAAAGTTCTCACTGAACCAATCAATAAGGGGGTTCATGTTGGGGAAAGTGGAGAAACATAAAAACTTAGGAAGAATCAGGGTTGAAGAAGGCTTCGCAGGTATCCATTATTGGGCACTAAAATCTCATGAGAGAGGGGAAGGGGCTCGGTTTTACGAATAGACAAAGGGGAAAGAATGGAGAAAGTTTCGGCTCTTTTTGTTTTGGGATTGTGTAAACAAAGGAATGAAAAAACAAACATAAAAAATAGTTTTCTAAAGACTACAGAAGCTTCAATTAAAATTACAACAATTACAAAAAGAAAAAGAACAAGAATATAATAATCTACTTACTTTAATTCTCAATCAAAAAGAAATTTGGAAAAGAATCGTGGTGCACTTATTAAAATAGCGAATGCTTGCAGTTATTAGACGAAAAATTGAATATATAAAATATAGATATAATAAAGTAATGTTGCAATAAATTTTGATATATTGAATGTAGCCATAATGAATAGACGATAGCCCACTTTGTTAGTTTTGAAGTTACAAGATACATAATTTCCAAATCATAGTAGACAACACTTATAACAAGTAGTAAAAACGAGACTGAAATCTGAATAGACTCCAAAGGTTGATTGTTAAATATTATGAGTACTTACTAAAACCAAGAAGATCTGGTTTTTATTTATTTGTTTTATTTTTGGGGTCATTTTGCATCTACTTATATCATAGACTAGGAATGTCTCCAGTAGAACATGTATTTGTATCGAGCGAACTTGCGAGCTTGCTCAAAGTAGTTTCCGTTTTTCATCTCAAATTTTTTCTTTTATCATTCAAAATATGTTAGCTTCTCAAAAGCATTTCTAGTAATAGAACCGACTCTCGGTCGTCCCTATCCCTATACATATTTTATACAGATCTTTCTTAGGATTATATCCCATATGCTATATTACAGTAACCTTCACTATAGAATAATCCCCTGGGAGAGGTTTCAATCATAACCTCGCGCGTGTACGACTTTGTTCGGGCATGTCCGGAGATATATGCGGACAAGCTTCTACTAGTATAGAAACCAAACATGTTGTGACCGAAAATAAATAAATTTACTACATAATAAACAAAGGAATATTCCTATGTCAGGAATTCGTTTAGTTTTAATCCTAAAAAAAGTAAGGATATGCATCTTTCTAATACTCCATGTGCCAGCTGTTTTGACATTTTCATTCTTATTCCAATCCAGATCCGTCTTACATTTTCTTACATGAACATACAAAATAACAGACAACGAAAGTTTCGTCTCGTACAAATGTGACCTTAAAGACCGACAGGATTCGTGACCTGCTGAGGATAATTCTGTCGACTTGTCACTGAATTATCATCGGAATGAGTATCTGGTCCATGCTGAACGTATTCATTAAATTTGGATTTTGGCCCACGAGACTTTTCTGGCTCCCGATTCTGCACCTCGTCACGGTTGCGCTTATAAGCTCCGCTTTGCCAAGGTTTTATAGAAGACATGTAGAGTTGGTTAATTTCTTCCAAAGTAAGACCCTTCGTTTCCTTGGCAAAGAGGAAGATGATAACAGCAGCTGTCAGGTTGCAAGATGCAAAAAGATATCCATACTTGAAGCCAATGGAATTGCTAATAAATGGAGTAAAGAACGAAATCAAAAAGTTGCAAAACCAATTGCTTGCTGTAGCGACGGCAGCGCATTTGGAACGGTAACGAATGGGATAGGATTCACCAACAATAACGTATGCTGCAGGAGCCCAAGATTGAGCAAAGCAGAAAATAAAGAGACAAGAGAAGACAATCATGACAGCCCCAGCACGATGATTTGAGGTCCCGTTGGGGCGTGTTAAAGCACGATCACCAACTGAAGCGTAAATGAAGAAGCAAATAGATTGCCAAATACCACCAAAAATGAGGGGGTTACGACGACCAAAGTACTCTAGGACGAAGATGGCACCAAAGGTACAGCCAAAATTGACAGCATCGAGAATCAATGAAGCCAAGAAAGGAGAGTTCAAACCGGTACCACGGAACACTTGAGTACCGTAATAGAAGAAATAGTTGTTACCAGTTAATTGTTGGAAAGCCATAACTGCCATACCTAATAATGTACGGTAACGGATAGGACTTTGGAAGATTTCTATCCATCTGCAGGGACCACCTTCAGTTTCAGCTTCCACGTCTGTTTGAATAGCATTGTATTCCTTTTGCATTAAAGGGTGATCTGGTGTAAGTCCGGAGTTGCGACACAAAATCTGCATGCACTCTTCGTTTTGCCCTCTCATTGCCAAATAACGTGGAGATTCCTTTAAAAAGAGCATACCTAAAAACATCAAAATTCCCCATAACAAGTTAATACCGATTGGAACTCGCCATTGTGTAGTTCCATGACGCTTTTGTGTGCCAATGTTGACACATGCAGCGATGAAAATACCAGCAGTAATGAAAAGTTGGTAAGTAGTGACAATGGCACCGCGAATCTGTGGTGGAGCAGATTCAGACTGATAACCTGGAGCAATAACCGAAAGGGCTCCAATGCTGAGACCAGTCCAAATTTTTGCGACCATGATTTGAACCCAAGAAGGAACTGTGGTAAGTTGTACAATGATGCCGCTTATATAGACCAAAGCCCATCCCATGATACATTTTCTTTTACCAAAACGATCGGCTAAGGGTGAAGAAAGTAAGCAACCGATTGTTGTACCTATGTTTACCATACCGACCAGAAGACCCTGACGTGCTGAAGAATACGAATATGTGTCGGCAACCGGATCATAGCGGTCTGCATATCTCGATTGAAAGTCTCTCATGCTGGTAATACCACCAATGGAACCCGTGTCAGCGCCAAACATCCAGCCGGCCATGGACACGAAGACCAACATCATGGTCGTGAGTAATTTCCCCATTTTGAAAAACGATAATCAGGTTTTCCAAGGAAAGCAATAAATGGACGATAGCTTATAAGAATGGATGATTTCGACCCAAGAATAAAATAAAAATACTAGAGGATATATTAATACTGCGTTGTATACGGAATCTTGAATCCCGATTGACTGATTCTGTATTTGCTTTTATATGAGACTTGTTCAGAATAAACAAACAAGGCAGAACCAATTACATAAAGTGGTTGTTTACTCCAAACTTTATAGCGAAGAATGCTGAGCGTGTTTTAAAGACGCGAACGAAGTAAACAAACTGAACTGAAAACACTATTTTATTTGAGGTTTGCGAGAATTGAAGATTGGCTAGCAAGTTCTGAGAAAATTCAAAAGATGGTCCCCACTTGAAGTAAAGAAGCTTGAGAAAGAGGTTTCTGACGATGCTTTTGTGTCTTACGGGAAACAACTAGTTACCAGCCGTATGAAGTTTGGTGTCAGATTTTCAAAAGTAAACCTGATTAAAAACTATTGTATGTATATACCTCCTCTACTCAAGATTACCTCAGTCTTCTCCAGTTCATGTTTAGTTATGATCGAAATGTCGCAAAACAATACTGCAATAATTAGGAAATCGGTAACACTACCTTTCCTGCTAATGAAGCTGGCCATGATATATTTGTGACGTAGTATTATGACAGTCGGTCACTCTTATCTAATTAAGTTTCGGTCAATACAGGGAGATATGATACTGTAATATACATGCATAACCCAATCATATGGATCCCCACCTTGAATCTCCACAGCCATAAAGTTTGGGGTATGTTTACCATTAGTCGCAAGTGTAAACAAACAAGGAACCAGTCTATGATTCCTCATGAATAGTCTGAGGAGGGAGTCCATCCAAATTGGGAGTATAAATTGTATTTCATAAATTATTTCAGATTTAATTTTCTGAAGAAATAGCCGCTACTCCGAAAACCTACACCACATTGTTTGTGTTGGTATTATGACCATTCAACGCTAGACACCTCATCTTTCTGTAACATAAAAATGGAGAAAATGAGGGGCATGAATCCAAAAAAGCTTATTTTCTTTACTCAAATGAGGCACTGTTCGTATAATTCGGTGGCTACACAGACTATAAACGCTAATTTTCATGTGGCTGGATTCTATAGGAAGAGGGGAAGACTATTCACTCATTACATGGTCAATTTTAATTTGAAAGTGCTTGAAAACGCCTTGTCATTTTGGTCCCAGTTTATGATCATTCAATGACTAGATTTATCCATGTTTTCTATATATTCCGTGAATTCTCTCTCATTCTGGCATCAATATTTCTTGGTCCTGCTCAAATATATTCATTTTTTGCCTATTCTCACACTTCTTTTTTGGTGTTCAATTCATTTTCAACTGTTTGTCTATTTCAGCTCGTTTTACAAGTATGACTCAAATCTCAAAAGTTTCTTACAATCGCCCTACCATACAAGCCAAGCGTGATCATGCACAAGCTACAAGCTTTTCAGTCTCCACGGAACATACAAAGCTTGAGTCTTTTGAAATGGACAAGTATTCCAAACTTGAAGGCCTTCGTGCACAATTGTATAATCTATTAGCAAAAGCACCCTTTTCTAATCTCCGCAAACGCGATTCTATTTTGCACAAGTTGTTTCGATTGCTATATTGCCCAGGTCATTATATCTCATGCCGTGAGAAGCAGCATATCCATCGAGTAGTCACTACTAAAAGTTTGATGCATAGCTCACCTGGTGCTATTGACATCGTTTACAAAGATGGTAGGCAAGAGGAAGATTCGATTGATGATTTCTATACCGACGCTATGCAGTCGCCGTTATCCATGACTGTGATCAATGATGATAGCAAGTCTTCGTATTCGGAGTCTTCTACTTGTACAAAGTACAGCTTTCCCGATAGTGCTTCTTCCATATCCTGCACAGCTCAGAAGGATTTGGATACGTACAAACAAAAATTAATGACCGATAAGAGTGAAGACCATAATAGCATTGATTGGTTTTCCATGGATAGCGACGATGAAGATTCACTAAGCTTCTCAAGCTCTGACATTGAAAAAAACTTCTCCGTTCTAAAAGAATTACTTAAAAATTCAGAACTAAAGTCCGTTGGTCAAGTTGTGCAAGGAGAAGATATTGATCGTTTGGAGAACACATGGAAATCACTGAATAGTGGATCTATTGATGATCCTTCTATCTTGCTTCTCCGTTTAGAATTCCTGTTGGCAGACCTGCAAACTGCCATTCGTAAATATCCAGAAATGACCTGTGGAAACTACCAAAACGAAGCCTTTTTTGATAAAGTAAAAGTGGAACTTCAAGGTTTTGGCGTCTGCGTATAATATTCCTTTCATTTCTCTTATGATAATTTAAATTTCCTAACCTCATATCTATGTGATTAACTTTTTCTTTCTTTGATACTTTTTGCCTCTTTTTTTTTTTTGCTACGAGAGCTAAGCTCTTTGCTATTATGAACTATATTCTCATGTTTTAAAGGAACTCTCATTTCAGATTCATTCCTATTAATCAACTAATCTAATTTCTAATATTCAGCAGTATTATAATTTTCCTTTTGGAATAATCCGACGACCGGATAATGGTATTTATCTGTATAATAATGTAAATATTTTCACTACAATTTAGTGATGATAACGGAACCCATTCTATATATTTATTTTAGATTTGATGGAAGTAATGTACGAATGCTTGAGATTGAAACCAAAATGTGATTTTTGAGATTAAAAATGAATATGCAGTTTTAGATAGCTGTCAATTCGTAATCTAGAAGAGCACGACAAAGAAAAGAAGGGGAGTATCCTGAAATTATTCCAGATTTCATAGAAAATATACACTATGACTCATTTCTGTTAACGTAGCAAAATTGTAGTACCAGATTAAGCGGGTTCAATCCTAGCAATACAAATTTATCCTAGAAAGTAGTAAATACCATTAAGTAAAGGTGCATCAAATAAAGAAATGCAAAAGATGGTTGGTTTGTATATTTTATTCTCTAGAAGGCTTTTCTTGCTTAGCAGCCTTCATTACATTTTCAAAGGCAGAGCGTTGGTCATCATATCCACTAATGAAAGCGTTAGCATATCTTCTTCTTTTTATATGGTTTAATATAGATATCAGCGTTGTACATACTACCAAAAGTTAACAAATCGGAGACCTTGGACACTTTGTACGGTACAGTTAAAAGCGTGACAGCCCAACAAAAGATAATTTCTAGGGCTAACCATCTAATAATAGAAAAATTAGTAAGCAAGGTCAATTTAAATAAATATTTGATCGAATCATGTTCAATTCGACCAGATATACTTACCCAAGCATAACGCATAAATACTGCGGAATAGGCAACAAGGGCTAAAGATAAGTCAGCAAGTAATCCTTATCAAGCACTTTCAAACTATTATCCATGAACCCGAGTATAAGAAGAACTATACTCGTTCAACCTATACTCGTTTGCATATGACTTTAAGCCCACATACCAGAAGTCATCTGTCCAGAAATCAATTGAGGGTCCTTTTTCAAATCCAAAATGGCAGCAATAGGTATACCAAAGTTTGATAGAGGTCCCCAAAAGCTATACCATCCTGGTTAGCAAATTGGATTCAGCAATGTAATCAATGACAAACTCTGGCTAAAATCCTAAAGACAATGGATTTTGCTAGATTTACAGTCATGTTAACATAATTATACGTACTGGGTACTCATCAAGTATCTACGAAAGTCGGGACTTTTAAGCCATACGCCAAAGCGCTTCATCACATTTTGTGAGGCTTTCTGAGTCAATTTTTCGGGGGCATTCCTATAATTTAGTGTGATTAGTTACCATAAATCCCTAAACACCTTACATTTTCAAAGTGACTAGTAGTTGGTGGTTTCCTTTGGGTTTCCGGGTAATAAGTACTCTATTACAAAAAGTGTGATTGAACAGATAAATCTATGCAATGCTACCAACAGTTTCCAAGTCTGCTAAAGAAGTGATAATTTTATATGCAATAAACAATATAAAGGGAAAGAAAAAAAGTTCTTTACAATATTCACATTACAATACAAAAGATTTGTCTCCAAGTATTTTGAATAGTGCATTCCATGGTAACTGAAGATCGAGAGAAATAGGGCACATAAGTTAACAGAAAGGAAGAGCATGCAAATTGTTAATCTCTTTTACAAATGCTTTTAATTGTTCCCTTTTTTATTAAGGCTTGCGTATTCATAGTCCACTTTCTTTGTTCAGCTTTTTCGCTTGCATAGCTTTGACTGAGGAGGACGACACTCTTTTAACTCTAAAATATCTCCAAGTACATAACGAAAAGTTACTAAAAGTAGAATATTTTAATTTGGCATACTTCTTCTGTTATAGGCCATTATGCTGTTTTATTTTTATTTCATTCTTACTTTGTTTGATCAGTTGTAATATGTTCCATCTCCGTAATTTCACTTATAGAGTTTGTTGCATCTTGCTAAACGTGAACGGCCAGGTCTCTTCAGAGTCAACACCGTAAACAAAGCGGCTTCTTCGTTTTCCAGTGAAATGTCTTTGGTTTCTTCTGATGAGCTCGTCTATAATAAGTATGCTTGGATGATGAGTAATGGCTCCTTTTGTGTTTGTGTTCAAACTGGTATTAACAATCCCGTCTGTATAGAGTAGCCGATATCCTGCGGCAAAGCGAGGTAAAATCCAATATACAATAACAAAGTCAAGAAAAGCATGACTGACTGAATAGGATCTATACAAGCTTTCATCCCATGTCGAGAAGCTCGAACGCGAGAAAGATACATTCGACTTGCATGTTAAAGCAGAGCTTGAAAAACATTCAGAGAGTTTACAGGTAATGGATTTGCTCCTTTTTACTGATTGTAAATGTGTCTAATTCTATTTCAAGAGAGGGAAACTCGCCCTTCATGATTCCCATCTAAAACGTCAAAAGCTACTTAATGAATTAAATCATGTACGTTACTTTTTGTTCTGACCTTTTTCTTGCAAATCAACAGCTTTGGTTATAGCAAAGCCGTTTGTCTGGAAAATATGGCTCTTTCGGTAGAAACCGGTTTACTGACAAGTGTTTATTAGATGCGATCTTTATGCACAGCGGCTCATAAAATGGTTGAGCAATTTCCCCTTATTAGCCAAGTCTCTCGTATATATAAGAATTGCTATGCTACTCAACAAATGATTGTACAACTTCAAAATCTGATGCAAGAAACCGACATCATTGAAGATATAATTCGAGAAGACTTGGAACATGATCCAACTATGCCAAATTTGCTTAAAGCACACTTCAAACTTACTAAACTTCGTACTTTTCGAGATGAAGCCATGTATCAAGCTTCATTGGAGAGTAGAAATGACGCGTCTACCACCCTACAGTCGTCTTTTTCAAATCTAAATGCTCTTTCCGAAAAGTTTGATCGATTAATCTTTAACTACTGCAGTAACTTGTTTGAGCTTTTAAAAGTTGGAAACACAAAAACGATCGTTCGAGTATTCAAAATTATCGAAGCCGAAGAAGCTTCAGATGAAATGCTCAAGAGCATCAGAAATGCCCAGTCTAACCTCACTGATGCAAATGAAGCTCCATTCATGAACCTTCAAGGAAGCTCTCGTCAGCTTCGGAACTTTTGGTCAGAGGCAAAAGAGATTTTCCAAGCATCAGTTGCAGAACGATTTCATCAAGCCTGGTCGAATTTTATTACCCAAAAAGCCGATCTCGAATTAGAATGGATGTTTGACGATTTGCAATACGCATTTAAGGTTCTTCCAGAACTGGCTTCTCCATCCTTCGATCTTGCCAGAGTATTTGCTATAATATATCAACAATGTCTCGTAAATCTTGTAAAGGATTCCATTTCTTCGGACACCCCCGCCGCAATTTTTCTGTATCTTATCAACTTTCACAAAGAATATCGAGCCTTTTATCAAGAACATGCTCCATTTTCCGCCGATGAGATTCAACCTTCATTAGAAGATGGAAGCAATGGGGTATTGGTAAAAGAATATACCAGACTTTTTACTCAGAAAATCCAGGAGTGGTCTGATAAATTATTCCAAAGTAGTGTTGAGGCTTTCATTAAACGTGAGAGCGAGCCTGAACTGGACAGCGATGGAAATTATGGTATTCAAGGAACCATTATTTTCTTCCAGATGATTACTCAACAAGTTAATATTATATCGCAAACGAATAATCCCGAGGTTGTTAGTACTGTTTTACGATCTATTATGTATGTAATGCAGGCGATGCAAGAACACTGGAAGACCGTGATGAAGACAGAACTACAAAAACATTTATCTACTTCAAATACTCCTCCAGGATTAATGGAATATCTATTGGCTCTTGCCAATGACAATCTTAAATGCGCAGGTTTTATGGACAACACGCTTTTGCGTACATTTGAGTTGGCAACGGATAGTCGCGAAGAAGATCTTCGTGAATCCTTTGGCAAAACAGTAGATGGTTTCATTTTGCTCAGCGACATCGGTGTAAATGAAATTGTTGAAATCATTAGCAACGATGTGAAGCCCGCTCTTGCTACTTTATTCCATCCTGGATGGTATCAATCGAGTAACATGAAGTTAATTGTTGATACGTTTAGAGATTACATTGTAGATTGCATAGAACATATGGTACCTGGTTTATTTGATGTTTTCTTGCTTGAATCTTCTAATGCCCTCACAATTAACTATCTTCGTGGAATATACAACAAAGGAGTAACTTTCGAAGGTCCTAGTGCTATTCAGCAAATACGGTCCGATATAGCCCTCGCCATCCGAGCATTTGGTGAATATATGGCTGCGGAGCATTTGAAGGCTACCTTTGAACCCATAGAAAAATTACTCCTCGGCATGCTCGATGCAGAATTGGGAAGTGTTGCAGAATACTTTCGTCTTCTTAAAGAATCTTATTGGGATGCCCCGTTGTCCTTGGTAGAGGTCATTCTCACCAATAGAACTGATCTTGATCGGGGAACGATACGAAAAATGGTTGAAATTGTTAGACAAGAAAACTCCAACATGCAACAATACTCCTCGAACAAGCCAACAATTTTTTCTCAAATTACGCCGGTCAATGCAGCTCCTCTTTAAAGTATTCTTTTGTGCATACTTATGATATTTAATGATTTCGCGAGAGGCGCTTATATTTATTAGTAATTTATTGGAATTATAATGAAGGTATGCATCACGTATATTTTACGCGGTAAAACTTTAGTAGTTATAAATAACAATAAAATCATTAATCCATCTCAAATTTCTTGTCGCTAACTGTACAAATCACAAGCTCCTGCGTTTGCTTTCCAACTATTAGATGCTTATCATCGGGACTCCACTTTAAACAATTAATTTGTTCCTCAGATTCATTATTTGCAAAGGTAGCAATTGACGAGTTTTTTGGAACCAGCTCTTGAATTAAGCTACTTAATTTACAGTCCCATATGCAAAGGCTTCCAATGGAATCACCAGTTGCTAGTAATCGTCCATTGTTACTGAAAGAAATCGAAGTTATCGGGGAAGCATGTCTCATACACACGGACAGCTGTTGTAAGGATATAGCATTATATAGACTGATAATGCTGTTGGAAGCAATTCCAAAAATAGGAGATCCACTTCCCTCGTTCCAGCCAATACATTCAATTGGAGAATTGAAAGGAAAGGTGTGCATACACTGCAATGACTCGCAATTTGACTGGGACCATAACTATGAATTAGAAAAGTTTCTTTAATATATACATACCTTTACGGTAGCATCGCTAGAAGAAGATATTAACAGCAAAAAGTGCGGATGATAACGCAAAGATAAAATGGATTCTTCATGAGCCTTTACGATACTAAAAATTGGGTTCTTGTTTCCAATGTTAAAAATTTTTAAATTTCCGTCTGCATCAGCAATGACGAAAGCATCTGTAGAAATCCATTCTATATCCAATACAGAAGAACATGTATCTAAAAAGTATACAAGTGAGCGTTTTAAACAATCATACAATACAACCCCACCATCAGCGGAACCTGCCGCTATGTATGTGTCGGTCGCACTCCATTTTAGTGTCAGCACAGGGCTTTCAGTTTCTTGAAAGATGACCTGTTGAGATCCATAATCATTAAATAATTCTATAGATCCATTAAAAAAAGAACATGCAAAGTATGCTCCAGAATGCTGGTATGGTTAGCTAACACTTAAACTCAGTCAGACAGATAATTTCTTACACTCCACGCAATACAAGTAACATCCTGACTTTCAACGTTGGATCCGTAAAAGGTTTTAGGATCGTCTCCAAATTTGCAAATACTCAAATCGGCGTTCATCATTCCTACAACGAACTTCTCAGGATTAGTAGGCTGCCAGTCAGCACAAGTTACAGCATGTCTCATTGAGATAGTATCTGTAATCAATGACGATCCTTCCACAGACGGCCCTTCCCATTGAGTACTTTCTTGGTTGACAGTATCGGGTATCACAGCTGACTTCTCCTCTGTATAAAGCGAAGGTTCGTTTGAGGGAATTTCGGTTAAATGGTCATCCATTTGAATATCCTGTTTGTTTTCATGTATTTCTTCCGTCTTGGAAGAGTTTACTAATTCAGAATGCTTATGTCCTTGTCCAATTGGGTCTGCCAGTTCATTACTGTTCACATTGGGTCCGTAACAGAAATGAGGAACAGTTAATAAAAAGTCATTTTTGCAAGGATGTTCACTGTTCTGCATGTCTTCTTGAGTTAATGGGCCTTCTTTCACTCCTGGAGGTGGATTGTCGATCCAATGCTGCTCTATTTCCATATATTGTAAACCTTTTTGCAAGACTTCAACGAGCCTTCCAAGAGGACAGGTCAAATTCCAGTCCTTGTCTGAATTTTGAACATTGGTTTCACGTTCGAATGCAAACTGCGTATGTGAATAACCTGAGGTGTTAGTGAATAGTTTTTCAGTCAAATCATAATTCATGTATATAATTAAAGTACTTTACCTGACTCTTGTAAATACCTCCAAATAATATAATTTATCTGATTTGTATCCATAATGACGTTGAATTTGAATTTCAGATCCGATATATTGCAATGTCTTCTTCAATGGTTTCTACCACTACTGGTCGAACTGTAGCAATTAGATTTTAACCTCAATAAAATTTACTATCAAATGGTATGCAAATTTAGTATTTTTATGAAGTTTCCTCAAAGATTCATTGAATCTATATATCTCACAAGTCAACTGCTATAGTCACAAACGTTTCACATGAAGATGTACTATCTTCTTACATGCAGCTCATTCTTTGTAGTAAATTAAGAAAAAGAATATTTTATTTCTATTTTAGTTCAATATGCGTTGTTAATCGGTTATACAGTAGAAACAAATTGGTGGTATTTTAAATGAATAAATATTGTTATGAAAGCTGGATAACTGGAGGCTGTTTGGTTTCGAACATCGCTTTTATCCATCACTCTTCACAAAGAAACCGTGCAGAATAAAGTAACTATACTTATCGGTTGTTCTTCGTCCCTATTAAAGGAAAAAGTCCCGATAGAGAGCATTCATGAGTTAACTTAGTTACTAAATGAAACTCTATGTGTCATCATGGTGCAGATGTTCGATATACAAATATTATACATGAAACAGTACCTGCAATAAACGAACATTAAAAAATGTAGTTTTCCTGCCTTTAAACGTTGCTAGCTATACTCACAATATCCAAGTCAATAATTAATTTGCAATACCGATATTCATATTAAGAAGGGAACTTTTCGCCAACACTCTGTGCAAACAAATTTTCCAAGGCAACCTTCGCTTGTAGTAAAAGAAGGCACAGATCAACAAGAACTATCTGAAGAGTCTCTAGTAAATTGTACAGATTATTAACTCTTATAAATCACAATGTCTTTTCTCTTAATGATCATTACAATCGATTTCTTTCAATCTCAGCTTTTCCATCTTACCCTACCCTAGTTGTCTATAGAGAAATTGGTAGGAGACTTTGCGAAACCTTTCCTTCTTTAACCAAGCACTCCATTAAGTTGGCTTGTCGTCTCATTTTATATGAGAGTATTTTATGACGAGGTGATTAGTCTGAGTGCTGAGAGTAGATGGGCTGTAAATCCAGTTTTTGGGTTTGCTTTAGTTCAGGGCCATTTCTAATTTTTAACTGCAACGAAATTGTCTTTCGGGTCATCTCTTTAATCTTTTAAAAGATATTAAAGGCCCTGTTATGATGGACGTTTTGTTTGCGGTTGGCCAACAGACATTCGTTGTTGAAATCTTTGGAGTAGTAGAGTAGCCTTCTGTACCTTTTGACTTAATTGAACTGTTTGACTTGTATGACGATGTAAAGTCCTTATAAATGGTTGTAGCTTTTTGCTGTACTTTATTTCCGCTTTGGTTTCATAAGCCTTTGTACTGGAGGATAACAAACCTGGAAAATCGCGCTTCTCCAAATCTGTGATATTGCCTAGCCAAGGTTCTGTAGTGGAAGATTTCAAAAGAGGGTGTAACTAGTAAGGTCAGCATATATGAACTCAGTCCATAGAATATTAGAAATACGTACCTTGTTTTTCATATTTCGTGACCTGGCTTGATTTGAAGAAAGATTCTGCTTCATTTGTTCGTAAGCTTTCTGTTCTTGTTCTAATCTCATGCTTTCTATGTCAAGCTCTTTTTGTAGCAGATGAATATGATCCAAGTCACCGTACAACTGTCGTTCTAATTGATTCTATATATCAGTTCATTAGTATATAAGAAGATTCGTCAAAGCAGCATACGTTGGCTGTCAATACTTGAGAAAAAGCGCCGCTGCCTACTTTACTAGGGGGAACGGGCAATGTTTTGAGTGATATATTCATCCTTTTTAAGCATTCTAGCATCCATCCTTCTGCTGCACTTTTTCTATGCTCAGATTTGATCCCGTTTAATACGAGCCTAGAGATAGCTGGTTAGGTTACAAAATCAGAATTAAGACATTATAGTCAATCTTGGTCTCTTTATAAAGCTTTTTTAGAGATTATAGATAGAAGATTTGAATTCCTCATTAAAGGTAGTCCGCTTCATTATGGTCGAAAAAAGGATCCTTAGAAATTACTTACCTAGCACAAGTTCGAAGAATAATCATCATTTCTTCGTGCTGCTTTTCTGATAAAGGACGCCATTTCCTACGAATCTCTTCCTTACGAACCGCCCGTACACTTCTTTTCATGTTTTTCTCTCAAACTTGTAATTAATAGCAAGGGTACTTTTATCTTTTTTTAACCTATTTTTTAAATAAAAAAATAACTAATTAATGAAATTATTCTTCTCAAACTGACATCCCCAAATTTATTTTCGACTGTTCTCGTGAGGTTTGGTTATGTTCTTCGAGTGTAAATAATTACTACTGCAAGGTCGATACATTGAGAATCAATTTTTTTAGTAAGTATAAGAGAGGTTCGACATACTATATATTCTTTTACGTACAAGAATGGCTACATGTTTTACAGTTAAGTAGGATACGAAACAATACTGTGAGAAATTGTTCTAATTGAGGGCACTGCACATATATTTGAAGTCATTTTGAGAAGGCCTTCATGCAGTTAATTCAACTAAAAATTCAATTCACATTTTAATTTAAACATATTTATATTTATGTAATCCCGCTAAACTAGTTGAAATCAGCGCCGTCTAGGTCGTAACGATATTATTTAGGCAACACAGAATACATGCGTTAGTAAAAGTTAAATTAATATTCGTTTTCCACTAAAGACTCTGTAAAAAAAATGAAAATTTCGTATGCTTTTCTCGTGCAGCTTCAATCATTCTTCTTCATCCACGGTCATTAAATTAGAGAAGGGCTAGTATAGCAACAGATCCCTATCACGAATATTGCTACGCATGCATCAGTGATTAACTGAGAAAGTAAGGAAGCATATTTTGCACTATGTTTGATCATAGACGCATAAGGAGCTGGTAATTGAGATGCCACCGTCATTAGTAAAGAAGATGAGGGTATATTGTTTCTTTCCACAAACAATCGCATGGAAAATAGACATGCCTCAATAGTAAACATCCAAGGAAGCAAAGGCTGTAGTTGGTTAGTATACATTAAGAAACAGAAATGTAACCTCTGACACTTACTAAACGACGGAAATAGCAGAAACAAACAACAGCAACAACGAAGAGTAAGTGAATGTATTTACGCAATGGGAGGGTTTTATTATTATCCACAGGAATGTTGGGATTCATATCTGCATCGGCTTTATTAAATTGACCATTGCTATCTTCTTTGGAGGACTCCATAAGAGCCTGGAAAAACTTGGCGAAATCAGGATTTTCGGCGAACATGTTCTCGGGGGGACCATTAATAGGAGTGTCGCTTTGCAAATTGAAAGGAGAATTCATAAGATTATGTAAATTATTTGGTTCATCTCCTTCTGTAATCTTTGGATTTGCAGCAGGAACTGGTTCAGCCTTCACATTTGACTGAGAAATAGAAGAGGTACTATTTTTAGAAGCAATGTCAGGGAAAGTCGTTTGTTCGTCTGTTTTAGGTTCCTGGCCCAAAATTTTATCAATTCTAGAGTTTCCTCCTTGTCGTATTTTTTCCATGCGACGCTCTCTGCGTAATCTTGCTTGTTCAGCTGCAGATGACATGTTTTGTTATTATAAACCACGGAGAATATAGACTAATGAAAATTATTAAAGATCAATTTAATTTGGAAGTAGCAAATCGTACCAAATTTACCAATGCTTCAATATGGGGTTTGAGTCAGTCTTGATGTGATGAAGGCAAGGATGTAGTATAATGTCGAAATCCAGAATACAAACTATACTCATTCGCTTCGATGAAAGAAATATAAAAAAGCTATATATCCATAAATATATGTAATAAAATATAAAGAAATAAAATACGGCCAAATTTTAGCTTTCCAAACTAATTAGATTCAAGAAGACATTAAGTATTCTGTTAAACGTTTTATGTCAATTTCTTTTTGTATAATTAAAAAAGAAAGAAAATCTACAGTCCATGACTTTATTAATCTTGTCAATCTGAAAAGTGTACTTTTACTCTTCTCGTTTGGTAGAAACTTCATTCAAGGCGAGTAAACAATGACTTTAGAAAATGAAAACATTCACGTTTTTTGTAGAAAATCTCATTTTTTAAGACTTCAGTTATATTTCATGGAGTTCCTTCGGATGGTCAAGCTAGAAATACCTGAATTAATGAAGAAACCTTTTCGTAGAGAATTCAACTGGACGAAAAAACTATGAAAAAAACACTAAATAGTCTTCCACGAGTATTAGCTACTCTTCTTTATATTGACCTTCGTCAAAAGGTTCTGCCGTCAGTATGCCATTCTTCTCATAGCAAAAGACAAAAATAAATAATGAGGGGAGGTTTTCTTTCCTTTGTTCTCTTTATGTAGCATACTCTTCTTGTTGATTTCAGGAGCCACTGCTAGCAGCAATCCAAGTATGTAATCCATTCATTGCTGCTTTTTCTCGAGTTCTGGTGAGTTATCGTCTTTCTCCAGAAATGCGACAATGACATAGAGAGTCAAAACGATGTTCGCTGCAACAGCTGCTGCTATTCCTGCGTAAATAGTGCCGTTGCCTATTTTGGAATAGTTAGTACGCTCCAAACTTTTTCAGTACTTGGCTTCGAATAGTTCAATTCAACAAGAAATAAAATATAAAAAAAAGCAAATTTCATACCAGAAAACCAGTTCTTTAGAGTCCAATAGTAAGTTAGCAAAGGCAATGTGAATAAAGCAATGCTAAATCCGACGAACTTTATTAATATATGACTAATTGTGGTTAATAGAAAGCCTTTATAAAAGCAGAGTTCAAGATCAATCATAAAGCAATTGCTCTATAATCGCTTTTCCTTATAGGAAGTTTTTTCGAAGAGTGTCTGACTCATGTCATAGGAGCGATTTAAATTCATATTTTCAGTGTAGCTATAAAAATATAATCATATTAATGCTCATAACTTACGTTTGAATAGAATTATCTTCTACTATTTTTGCAGGCATGGTGTGTTCATGGGTACCATATTGCTATAGTGAAACTTTCAGTTCGAAAACGTTTACGAGCAGAACAAGATAGAGAGGTACACTATTTACTTCTCTACTTTTTTGATAAACTTAAATGCACTTTATGAAGCCCTAAGGTAATCTCTATAGAACTGTTGAACAGTGAAGCCGAATCCTTAATAATTGTTTGAAATGCCTGATCAATATCGATGCTGAAAGTTGTAAATGAAAATTGCATATCAGTTTATGGAAAACAGGATTCACAGTAAGAATATCCAAAATAAATTTACTCTCTAATTTCTAAAAATGAGCTACATTTCATACTACTCAAGGTTGTTAAGACCTTTTTATAGAATTTATTTATTTATTTACTTCTATATTTACGATATAAGGTACAGCTCACTATGGTTCGTTGCGTAGCTTATGACACCAAAAATAAGATACTGTATTCTTTTTTACGTACTTCCGCAAACAGCCACCAAAGTATAGAACAAAAGGTCAACCGTGTTTTTCTTGTATTTTGTCCGTTACAAAAGAGTTAATGTAAACTTATAGAATAGATGATTCCAGATTATCTTTCGGACAATAGAAAACGAAAATTCGGAGAGGATCAGACTCCTTCTGGTGAAGTTACGTCGTCCGGTGCAGGATTCAATGCTCCTTATACTACTAGTACTTCGCCATTCGGCATATCGTCAGTAGGGTCTTCTCATCATCCTTATGTTTCTGGGGCTAGCCCTCCGAATATTTCCCAGTCTCCTTACGTATCCGCTGCTGCAAGTAGCCATTACCAAACACCTAACTATGGCCAGCAGTATTATTCCTATGGTTCTTCCAACCCGTCGTTGGTTGGTGAACCAAACCCAAACTTGACTACTTCATACGTGATGCCAAATGCTCAAAACTATCCTTACGGGTTGATGTCTTCCGCACCTCCGGCTGCTGCTTACATGGGTGGTCTTCCTCCACAGCCTATTCCCTCTTATCCAGCTAATACCTCTTATGATTATAGATCAAATGTTTCTCATATGCCACCACTTACTGGAATTTCTCCTGGAATGTCGAATGTTTCTTCTCGACTTCCCAGTATCCATTCTTTGCAACAACAGCAGTCTGCGTACTCTGGTTACAATTCACCGTACCATTCCAATAATGATTATGTTGGAAACGTTTCTGCTTTGTCAAATGTCAATACTGGAGGATTGCTAAATTCGTCGAATCCTGTAATGCCGGCCCTCGATAACAATGCACTTTATAACTCTTCTGCATCGACCACTCCTGGAACAAACGCACTTCCTAGCTATACTCGGTCAAAACCTCGCTCTGCTAGTCATCCTAGATCATCATCTGTTCAACGTGCGTCTGCCACACCACCCGGTAATACTCCTTCCTTCTCTTCTCCTTCCATAAGTACTGATGCATCTGTTAAGGATCCCAGAAAAAACCCTAATTATGCTATGCAATGCGTTCAGTGGATCCGTTCATTTGTTCCTCAAGCTGACATTGGAACTACGATCAATGCTCTTGCTCAAAATAACTGGGAAGAAACGGCTGCATTGTCTGTATTATCCCGCCAGTTCCTGAATTACGACGTATCAGCTCAGTTGCAACAACATCAAGCTTTTACTCATGGCCTTCCCAATATTCCCAGTTTCATACCAAAACAAGAGACCTCTAATCGTACTGTACAAACTCAGAAACGTTCTATTCGTGACAAGTACACCCAACCGTCAGGTGGATCCCCCATGGTACCTGCCGGGGAAACCACTCCAATTCCCTCCTATTCTCGAAAACCAGCAAAAAAACCCGTTGAAGAAGATGAGTTCTACGATTCTGGAGAAGAATCGGACGTTGTTGTTCACAGAGACACTTCAGCTTTAGAGCGAACTGTTCTTAATTTTATCAATGTAAGTTCTGCTAAAGAGATATCTGATACAGCCAGTTGCCCGCTCGCTCACTCGAAATTGCTTTTGGAACATCGTCCCTTTAATAATCTTTATGAGGCATCTATTATAAAGCATCCTGATGACATTCCCAGTAAACCCGGTAGGAGAGGTCGAAGAAGACCGAAAATTCCCATGGGTCAAAAGATTGTCAATGTTTGTATGGAGACTATGGAAGGATATTACGCTATTGACAACCTTATTGCTCGTTGCGAAGATTTAGGTAAACGCATTTCCGATGGTATGGCTTCCTGGGGTATAAAATTGAAAGAAGCTTCTGGTGAGTTGAACATTGTTGATATGGATTCCCTACACAATGATCCTTCTTTTAACGCTTCTAACTATCCCGGATTCATAACTGAACAGCCTGCTAGCCTTGCTCCTGATGTCAAGCTTAAGAGCTATCAAATGATTGGTGTCAATTGGATGAACTTATTGTATAGATTAGGTCTTTCTGGTATCCTGGCGGATGAAATGGGCTTGGGTAAGACATGTCAAGTTGTTGCTTTTTTTGCTTTGCTTCTTGAACAAGGCCGTACCGGTCCTCATCTTGTAGTGGTACCCTCTTCTACTCTAGAAAATTGGTTACGTGAGCTTGCTCGATTTTGCCCTCGCCTCCGTGTAGAACCGTACTACGGAAGTCAACAAGAACGTGCCGATATTCGAGAGGCTATTGAAGAAAACAACGTAACATATGACATTTTGGTAACTACCTACCAGCTTGCTACTAGTAGCAAAGAGGATCGCTCATTTCTTAAGCACCAGAATTTTGATGTCTGTGTTTATGATGAAGGCCACTATTTAAAAAATCGCATGTCCGAACGATATAAAAATTTGATGAATTTAACTGCGAACTTTCGATTACTCTTAACCGGTACTCCTTTGCAGAACAATTTGAAAGAGTTGGTATCCTTGCTAGCCTTTATTCTTCCAAACATGTTTGATAGTGATATGGAAGACTTGGATGTCATTTTTAAAGCTAAGCCTACCGCTGATGCTGACATCGAACAAGCTTTGTTATCTAAACAGAGGATTAGTAGAGCTAAAACAATGATGACTCCTTTTGTATTACGTCGACGTAAAGCACAAGTTCTGGGTGATTTACCTCAGAAGAGTCATTACATTGAATACTGTGATTTGTCCGCTGAACAAGAAGCCATATATAATCGTTATGCTGCTGTGCAGAAATCCCAACAACTAAAACGTGAAGACAAACGGCCAAAGAAAGCAAAGAAAGATGAAGGAAATGAGGCTAACGACAAACCAGCGTCCGTTGGACATACCCTTATGCAATTGCGAAAGGCAGCGAATCATGCTCTACTTTTTCGAGAAAACTATGACGAAAATATCCTGCACAAAATGGCTAAAGATATTATGAAGGAAGAACAATACAAGAATGCAAATGAGCAATACATTTTTGAAGATATGGAAATTATGTCCGACTTTGAGCTTCATCGCCTGTGCCGTAATTTCTCCACGTTGCAATCATACATGCTAAAAAACGAGCCTTGGATGGATTCAGGAAAAATATTAAAACTGAAAAAGATGATACCTGAAATGAAAGAGAAAGGAGATCGTATACTTCTTTTTAGTCAGTTTACGCAGATGCTTGATATCCTAGAGCAAGTCTTGGATACTTTGAAAATTTCGTATGTTCGCTTGGATGGATCTACACAGGTAGAAACCCGCCAAGACATTATTGATCAATTCCACAGAGAACCCGATGTTACAGTATTTTTGCTCTCTACTAGAGCCGGTGGTTTCGGTATTAACCTAGCCTGTGCGAACGTGGTAATTTTATATGATTGTTCTTATAACCCTTTTGATGATCTGCAAGCTGAAGATCGCGCACATCGTGTGGGCCAGATGCGCGATGTGAGAGTTATAAGGCTAATAACGAAAAATACTGTTGAAGAGTATATACAAAGACTTGCCAATACCAAGCTAGCTCTAGACATGAGTCTTAGCTCTGATGGTAAGGATCGTGAAGAGCTAGGCGAACGTTTGGTTCAAGCTATGTTTGACGAAGAAAATCGCGATAGTGATGAAGATACGAAAACTGATGCTACTGAACAAACTGAACATAAGGAGGAACCTAAAAAGGAAGAATTCAAGAAAGAACCAGAAAACCTTAAGTTAGAACCGAATGATGACAAGGCTAATGTAGATACCCCAAGTCAAGAAAAGCCATTAACTAATGAAGATAAAGTAAAACCCGATGAGAAAAAGGATGAGGACACTGTTGGGTCAGAGAATCCATCTGATGGTGTCGCAGAGGCAGCTCAAGTCTCTTATGGTATAGAGGAGGGTAAAGAAAGTGATGATACTGCATCTCTAGCAACGTCGGAGGAAAAACCATCAGTAGCTGACCTGTCTTCGAAGACGAATGAGGAAGGTCATTCAAAGGAAGTTTAAGCAGGGCTTGTTACAAGAAATGCGGTAGCTTGGGCCTTCTATTAGGTTTATCGTTATCTTTGGACCTACGACACGCAGTGTTCCTTTGAAAATGGAAAATGAATTTCTAGCTTTTTTTGGGTTTCTATATAATTCAATATCGCTTTGTGCTGTATTATAATATCGTCCGAATGGACGATAGAAGAGAAACGCGCATGCAGAACACTAGTTATGCAATTATTACTAGAGGTTTATTGCAGTGAATGAGCTTGTTTTATACTCTGGAAAGGCCGAAGGTGTTTTGTTTTGAACTTAGAAGAATGTTGTTATGAAGGGACAAAGATTTTGTTTTCTATTACGTTTACTTCATAATCAAAGGTTTTAGTTGAGATACAAAATTTACAAACCGATATAGTTATGTTTGGAGCCCTTTCTTGTATATTAATTTAGAAGTTTTTTATATGTATATAGATTTAATGAAAATTGATTCGGTTTCATCGGAAAGTAATAGCACCTGTGCCTAAAAGAAAAAGAATTGGAAGGCTTTTGTTTCTCTGGAAATATAAACACATCAACTTCCTTTTCCATTTCTGTTTCCTGAAATTTCGACTTCTGGGGAAGAAGGTGTTTTAATAGTGAAGTAGCTAAGAAATCTAAATGAAAAATAATCGTAAGTCAAATAAGTATTGCTTAAATAATAAACGAAATGGAAAACCATATACATTTGTCTTGATGAATATCAGCAGTTTATCTCATCTCATGAATGATGATTCCACCACGTCCATCCTTCTTGAATACACGTTTAAGAAGATACTTACAAGTAACGACTGTTAGTAAGTATAAAAAGAAGCTCAATCTTAGAAAGATATACTTTATTTTTTTCTGTTCGTAATTTTGGAGCAGAATACAGGTGCATAGGAAACCGGGACTTTATTAACGCAGACGTGTAAAAATAATTATACGCACAGGCTCCATGGAGGCATTGGAAGACGTATATAATAGAATAAAAAGGATTTATACTTCAGATTCCTCATCTGAAAAAGTTAGTGTTCTAAAACAAAAGCTTACAGGATCACTGAAATTTATCGATTATGCACTCGACCGTTATGAGTAAGGAAATAATTTTGTTGGATAAAATGTAGCCATCATTTGTACACCTTTTTGCTAATCTTCTTGTACAGGACCTCACAAATTGCTATGTCATTTAACGGAGGAAAGGATTGTCTAGTTTTACTGTTGCTGTGTATATATTGTTTAAGGGAACGATACGGTCCCTCTTTGGTAAAACAAAAATTATCCGAAATACCCTTTGTATTTGTACGGCCAAAAGATGAATTCGATGAAATGGACAAATTCGTTAAAAGTTGCGAAGACCTTTACGGCCTTAACATTATCAGAATCTCCCTTCCTATGAAAGAAGCATTCACACTTTTCCTAAAACTTAACCCAAGCATTGAAGCAATACTTATCGGAATCCGTCGATTAGATCCACACGGCAAGAATCGTATTGCTTTCGAAATGACCGACAAAGGATGGCCTAAGTTCATGCGGATTCAACCAATATTAGATTGGAAATACTCAGAAGTTTGGGACGTATGTGTTTAATTTATAATAATTTAGTCTTTGGGATTTTACTAACTGAACGAATATATAGCTTTTGCTAGAAACTGAAACGAAATACTGTACATTATACGATAAAGGATATACTTCACTAGGTGGTGTTTCCGATACATCACCCAACCCTGCTCTTAAAAATGAAGATGGGTCTTATTCTCCTGCTCATTTACTTTTGGATGATTCATTGGAACGGTTTGGACGTAATCAAAATGTCCCTTTCCGAAGGACCAACTCTCGTTATTTGTATGAGAGCGGTGCTTCATCATATGCACCATCTGAAGTTTCCTAACATCCTTAGTACGTGTTTTGCTTAATAATTTTTTTTTTTAATTTTCGAGATATGGAAGATATGAATTGCCAATAAAGCGCAAATCCTACGTACTAGTTGGTCTCCTACATGCATGATTCAATACTGGTTCAGTCCCCGTAGTCCTCGCTTTAATGATTTCGCTAACGACGCCTTATATACCTACTACCTAGTAACTTCCAAACAAGTCATGAACAATTTCATTAATATGATGAGCTTCAATCAAATTAAATTTCAACAACATTTAACGCAACCAAGTAACCCAAGTTCTTTCAACCAAAAAAAAAAAAAAATATATATATATATATATATATATATATAACAAACCTTATAGGTTCTTCGGAGTGTATAGTACTAAACAACTATTTCTTCTTCTTGATAATAGCACCGTAAACCTCAACTTGACCATGATTTACCTCAAATCTCCAACCATTTTGCTGTAACCATCGAACTATGGAGGGTAAAAGCCTAGCTTCCATGCCTACACTATGATTACCAATCCCTGTAATAATTCTAAAGGGGTGTATACAATTCGGAGAAGAATCCGCTTCCTTTGCCCACCAACTTGAGACTCTCTCTTCAACGATGCTTTTAGCCTCACGAACAGTGGCACCATGCAAATCCAACGAATATGGCGTACCAGTTTGAACTAAAGACCTCATGGCTAAACCTCGCCATTTCATAGCTTTTTCATGATATTGTCGTCCAACTTGAGCGTGGTAAGCTGCAGACCCACCAAGCAATCGATCACTTCTGCTTCTTCGATAATCTCTCGCAGAAGCAGCGTACTCGGCATTTCGATAATCCAAGTATTCGTCCGCTAGACGATTACATTCTTCTGCGGAATACGTTTCCACTGAATCATCTCGTTCACTCATATTACGACTTAAAGAAGGCAATTGGCTTGCTTTAGGCTTTTCATTACCAAGTAAACCAAGTTCCAATTTAGTCGTATCTTTCGGTTGTGATTGCTTGACGGCGTAAGCAATCCATTTTGCTCCTTGCAAGTCTTTACTACAGGTTATAAGTTCACAGCAAAATTGAAACGCAAGACCAGTGTTTTTGGAAAGTTCAGATGCAGTATCTTGACATGACTTCTCAAAGGTCTCTGTCAACAAAGGATGCTTCCGTAGCAAAGCGTTCACTGTAAAGTATAATGACCCAGAATGCTTATAAAATTCATGGCTGACTCGCGAGTTAGCAATATCCAAAATAGAGGAGATCTTTTCAAAAAGTTGTTGGTTTCTTTCCCAAAAGGAAAGTTTGTTCGCAGTAAACTGAGCCAATTCTTCGTCAGTGTCGGATTTATTTGCATTGCTTAGATACAAATCGTCTTTCCAGGGGGCTCTACGCGAAGCGTTGGGCTTTTTATTTTTTCGTTTACGCTGCCGAGAACGATGAGAGACGTTGGGAGCTGCAAAAAGAGCATCGGTAGCATTTCTAAGGCCTTCGTTCTTTTCAAGTACTTCTTGATTTAATAATTCATCACTGGCGCGAGTAAGATCATTTTCACATTTATAAAGGACATACTGCACACGCTGCGGTGCAATATCATGAAACATGGACCGTAAAAAATTATAAACAGTTTCATCTAAATCATATAGAGAATTTGTCAATTCTTCTGAATAGTCAACTTCATGTTCTTTGTTGAATTCATCGTCTAAACTATGTAAAATTTCATTTTCTTTCTCTCGTGTAGTGGATTGATTCCAACCATCTTCATGGGTCAAACATTGACCGTCATTTTTCAGTAGTTCCAACACATCTTTAGCACTGTCGCTATTCTCACAATCGTTGACAATAGCCAAGACAAGTGCTGAATCCAGGTACTGGGAATAGTGTTCCTAATGCTTTAGCAAACCTATTTTCCATTTATCATTACCTCAAATTGCGAACGCCAATCTGGCATTGGATTGCGTTCGCGCTTATAAAGAAATATTGTTCATTGCAGGTCGCGTTTGCTGCGTTTTGGCATACGTGTAATGCCAACGATTTTACAAATTCCAAGGTAGTTTTGTAAATGTAATACCAACAGTTTATACAACATCACTATAATGTAAATAGAAGAAATATATCAATTGATTAAAAATACATGTAACATACATTTACATTTTTTTTTAACGTTTACTTAGTAAGTTGATATTTTACTATAGGTAGCTTTAATGCATAGTTATGTAGAATTTCATTCTAACATAATTATAAAGAACGAACAATTAATTTACTAGATTTTGCATTTGTTCTGCTCAAAAGTAGATGTAGTATAATGTATACAAGAGGAGTTATTTTTTGTAATGGAATAGGATAGAAGAAGGAAAGACGAATTAATTACAGGATTGAAATATTAATGAAAAAGGAATTCGAAAATTACACGGCCAGTCCTTGAGCTTCTAATTGAGGTGTCGCAGCCTTTAGAACTTCAGCATGGTCAGGGCGAAAACGGTTCTTGGGGGGAAGAGTAAAGTTGGGCTCTTCAGCTCCTTCATCATACTCGAAGCTTTCCAAATTATGAAAGCCCCATTTGTGGAATAATTGGCTGTCTTGGTCCCATGTAACGGAAGGAGTGGTGAGCATCTTTTCACCGGTAAACACAGAATTGGCACCAGCCATAAAAGCCATCACTTGCTCAGTTTCAGAAAATTGAGTACGACCAGCGGAGAAGCGAATAATGGTTTTGGGCATGCAAATACGAGCAGTGGCGATGGCACGAAGGAAGGAGTGAAAGCCAACAGGTTTCTTGACCATGTCACCAATAGGAGTTCCGGGAATGGGGACGAGAGCATTAATAGGAACAGACTCAGGATGGGATGGCATGTTAGCTAAAGAATGGATGAGGCCAATACGATCTTGTTCTTTTTCACCGAGACCCAAAATGCCACCACTACAAACCTTGATTCCAGCCTTGCGAATATTGTCGATGGTATTCAAACGTTCATCATACGATCTAGTCGAAATAATTTTGGGATAGTATTCGGGAGAAGTGTCCAAATTATGGTTATAAGCGGTTAATCCAGCTTCTTTAAGGTCTTTGGCTTGTTCTTCGTTTAACATGCCTAAAGTAACACAGACTTCCATGTTCAAAGCACGGACTTGTTTGATAACTTCTAAGATATTCTTAAACGTACGGGTACGACCATTTAAATCACGCCAGGCACTTCCCATGCAGAAACGTGTACTTCCTTTGGCTTTCGCGATATGAGCCTTTTCCATGATATCGTCCACTTTCATCAACCTAGTAGGCTTGACACCTGTGCTGTAACGGGAAGACTGGGAACAATACTTGCAGTCTTCTGTGCAGCCACCTAAAAAAAGGAAAGTTAGTAATATATACTTGATAAACTCAAGTTCGGCACAAACCTGTCTTGATGGAAAGAAGTGTGCATTGTTGTATTTTTCGAGGGTCATGGAATTGTCGATGTACTGTGGCCTATAAAAAAACACAACTGATTAGTTTTACTTGGTTTATAAGAGGAAGACGGATCTTTCATACCGCTTTGAAAACAAGCTCTATCAACGGCATATGATAGATTTTACCAATTTGTTCACGTGTCCAGTCATTCCGAATAACTGCGGAAGTCGAAGATTTACGAACTTGGTGTCTTATAGCTCCAAACATTGTTGATTGCAATACTCCAGACTTTTAGATGAATTGGATTTCAAAAAAGCTTTTTGCTAGATTTTCGAGAGATCTTCAATCAAAAGGTCTCGTTAAAAGTTTGTATTGCAAAAGGACTACAGAATGGTTTAAATGAGAGCTGGAATCCCTCAAAAATAGACCTTTCTTACGCGTTTTCTCACGGCCTCCTGGTGTAGTAGAAACTAGCATTTAGATCTACCGGGGAAGGGTAAGTATACTTATCAATCAATCTCTATCATCTTTTATTGGCATCGATAAAAATACCAAACTGATATCATCACCACCAAGTTTTGTTGTATTTTCCAATGCCTGCGTATGAAGTGGCATTTGTTAGAGAAAGGAAAAGAAGAGGAAATGTTGTTTACAAATGTCAAAACGTTTCAAGGATTCAGGCGAAAAACAACAAAGATTATTCTCATTGCTAAATGGGGCTACTCAATTCGTATGAAATCTGCTCTCATGGAACTAGCGTCTTGTTACATGTAGTTTGATCAGTCGAGTCAGGATTTCATACGAATTGAGTAGCCCCATTTAGCCAGCCCAAGTTATTTGTTATATTGCTAATTTCAAGGATTTAGCAAATGCTATTTTCTTCTTTTCTATGTGAATATATCGAAATCTAACCATTGAATCCAAAACTTTTGATACCTACCTCTTTTTGTAGTAGTAATAGTAAATGCCTTGTTTTGTTTTTGTTTTACTCTATAGTGGATGGAATGCAAACCTGTAAAATTTCTATATACTCTTTCTATATGTACCTAAACAAAGTAAACTATGTTGTCCGTTTTATTCTTCTACATGAATCGTTCCACGACCCCCAAAAGTTCTTATTGCATAAACATGTTGATGGCCTTGCCTACCAAACCATCTCCACCTTCCGAATGCTTAGATGGACCTTGATTATCGTCATCACGGTTGTTGTTTCCAGAAATGGCATGCAACAAATTACCAGCTAAACCAGAGTCAGCATTCCCTTGTTGGTTGCCGGAATTGTTGTTGCCAGAATTCAAAAAGCTACCAGCTAAGCTTCCTAAACCGGCTAAACCACCGCCTTGGGAATTGTTAGAATTGTGATTGGAGTTTTGGTTACCAGGGCCCAAGAAACTAGCAGCCATTTCTTGCAAGCCATGAGTCTGGGCTTGAGGGTTCTTGTTGTTGGCGGCGTTTGAGTTGTTGGAAGTAGAACCTCCAAGGAAAGAACCGACGACAGTAGCTAATACGGCGCTGTTTCCACTAGCTTGTGAAGAGCCAGCGGCCTCGGCCAGCTTGGTAAGCATATTTCTGTTTTGGAATAAAGTCTTTGCCAATTCAACGGATGATTTGACGTCCCCTTCGGAACCACCGATACCACGACCTTGTCCGGAAGCATTGTTATTCATTAAGCCTTGGGCCTCTTGCTCTACCATGGAAAGAAAATCACTTTGGTGTTGATTAGAATGACCTTGGCCATTAGCTAAGGCATCGCCATTTTGAGAAAAGTACTTTTGAACGGCACTGAAAACTGCAGCATGGCTAAGAGAGTTGGAACCTTGACTACCCGACTTTTGAACATTGCCGCCATTGTTTCCAAAACCCCCCAACGTGGAAAAGGCATTAATAAAAGTACTGACGTCCAAAGGACCGGAACTAAGTCCCGAGTTGGAATTTGAAGTTTGATCATAGGATTTGTTGCTCTTGGAAGATTGCATATTATTATTACCTAAGGAATTAATAACCACTGAATTAATAGTTGTTAGAGTTACCATAAGAGTCATCACCATAGGAGTTGTTGCCACCACCGAAGGAAGAGTTGTTGTTACCACCTCCGAAAGAGTCTCCACCATAAGAGTTGTCGTTACCGCCGAAGGAGTCACCACCGAAAGAGGAGTTGTTGTTGTTTCCACTTCCGTAGGAGTCACCGCCGTAGGAGTTGTCATTGCTGCCTCCATAGGAGTTTCCACCACCAAAGGAGTTGTCGTTTCCACCACCAAAGGAGTTGTTGTTGTCGTTACCGTGGTGAGACTTTTTGTGGCCGCCGCTACCGCTGCCATAAGAGTCTCCACCGTAGGAGTTGTTGTTGTTTCCACCGTAGGAGTTATCGTTACCGCCGAAGGAGTCACCACCGAAAGAGGAGTTGTTGTTGTTTCCACTTCCGTAGGAGTCACCGCCGTAGGAGTTGTCATTGCTGCCTCCATAGGAGTTTCCACCACCAAAGGAGTTGTTGTTGTCGTTACCGTGGTGAGACTTTTTGTGGCCGCCGCTACCGCTGCCATAAGAGTCTCCACCGTAGGAGTTGTTGTTGTTTCCACCGTAGGAGTTATCGTTACCGCCGAAGGAGTCACCACCGAAAGAGGAGTTGTTGTTGTTTCCACTTCCGTAGGAGTCACCGCCGTAGGAGTTGTCGTTGTTGCCTCCAAAAGAGTTGTCATTACCACTGCCGTAAGAGTCTCCACCATAGGAGTTGTCATTGCTTCCACCTCCGTAAGAGTTGTTGTTGTTTCCACCTCCGTAAGAGTTGTCATTACCACTGCCGTAAGAGTCTCCACCATAGGAGTTGTCATTGCTTCCACCTCCGTAAGAGTTGTTGTTGTTTCCACCTCCGTAAGAGTTGTCATTTCCACTGCCAAAGGAGTTGTTGTTGTTGTTGCCGCTACCAAAAGAGTCATCACCGTTAGAGCCATTGCCATTGCCGCCCTGGTGCTTGCTGTTGTTGTACTTTTGGTATTGGTCGTAGGCCTTACCGGCAAAGTTCTTGAGATTATCAAAGTTCATTATGAAGAAAAAAGACGATGAAATATGTTCTATAACAAAAAAAAAAAGAGTAAAAGAATGAGAGATATAAAAGGATATCACTCTATTTGTACAATTTTTGCTTGATGGGTAGGTATATCCCAAATATATATAGTATTTCTTTATATTTCAGTTAGCGACCTTCTAGGGAAAATTCGGGAAACTAGAACAGTCGATACCAAATTTTATCTCGTGTAATTTGTTCCATGATTTCCTTGGATGATTTCAAGCCGTCAGTTACATACGTCATTTCAGCGGGGAGGCTTTGCACACAATTGTTTACGATTTTGATAAACATGCTTTACGAAATCGAAAGAAAATCATGAAATATGAGAACAGCGAGGTGTACGGTTACGCAAGAATAGAATAGAGTGGAGTTGAACTGGGCATAAACAGAAAAGCAAAGCCAAAACCGAGGTGAGCTATGCAACGCAGACCATTGCTGAGCGGACCATTCCATAACAAGGTAAAAAAATAGACTCGAAGAGTCTGCACCAAATGTCTGCACCAAAAATCTGATAGGAGGAGTTGTTTAGTCATCCGGTTTGTTCGTTCGTTCGTTCGTTCCTTCAATCAATCATCAATTCATTTCTTTATTCGTTCATAACATATTTCTTTATGTTTGTGTACACTTTTTCTATTCGAAATTTACTATTTTTAAATCCATACGTAAGCTTACAAATGCATCTTTTGTTTTCCCAGGAAAGAATTCTCTTTTTATTTTTCCCATTGGAAGTTTGTTTGGTTTCTCTTTTCCTCTCCAGCCCAGCCGTCTATCTTTCTCCGTCCAGTCATCATCATTCCCTTCCTTCTAGTCTAATCTACAGTGTGTATAGTAGGAGAAGCGGTCTCGGTCAGTATAGCCTAAAAATAACTTTCAGTAAGATCTGATTACAGCACGGGCCGACCGCCGGCGGATTCCGCCAATATCCGTTCACGATAACGTCAACAAGTCTATTCCTGAGAGAAAGAGAGGGAGAGAGAGAGATTCGTTGCAAAACTCGTCATTTGTGTTTGCAACGAATTTTCAAGTTTCTCTTTTTTTTATTTTTATTTTTTTTATTTTTATTTTTTTTATTTTTATTTTTTTTTTTTTTGCCTTTTCTCTCCCAATGGATTCAACAAATGTCCACCGAAAAAAGGCTCTATTTCTATCGACAAGACTAAGACTAAGACTAAGACTAAGACTAAGACTAAGACTAAGACTAAGACTAAGACTGGATTGGATTGCATTGCATGCATCGGCTTCCTTGTCCAACGCCTTATTACGTCATGTCGTTCAATCAACTTGCTTTACGTTGAAACCCTTTCCAATGGAAATCTAGAGATTCGCCTCCCTTTTAAGCGATTGGTAAAAATAGTTTAATTGACTTTGTTGAATCACCAATCCGCATTTTTTACCTTTTCACATCGTATGTCCGTTGGTTATTGACCCTTGCTTAAAGTTATTCTTAGTTTTTTCTGACGTATACCTTCGGGTTCTTCTTCATGCTTTGTTTACTTTTTTTTACCATCTTCCATCCCATCCACCCTTCTTTTCCTTTTCACTTTGTTTTCTCTCTTTTCCGTTTTAGTGGTATTGTAATTGTCATTTCACTCGTCTTTTTCATGATTTCGTTTCTTGTTTGCTAGATATTTCCTTTTTCTACTTGATTCATTCCTCTTTCCCGTCTTCTTTTGCTATCATGTTGAACCAACCGTTTTCAACTCTTTCCGTCAAAGAACCATCGTTTTCATAAACTTATATTATTATTTTTTGGTTGCAGACTCTTCGAGTCTATTCTTTTTTTTTTTTTTTTTATCTCTCTTTTTTTCCCTTGCTTGCTGAAACAATTTTCTCTGCAGGAACTACTTACTACCTATAGCAAGCATACCACCATACATACACCACACCGCTTTAATGCGCCGTGCTTTGCTTTGCGTATACCTACCTACCGTACGGTTGTGGATGGTACTGCGTAGGTAAATTTTTTTTTTTTTTCCTTTTTTTTTCGGTCTTTGAGCTTGTTTACGAAGGATTCCTTGCTACTCCTAAAATCTTGTTATCGCGGTGGGTTCAAAATCTACGCAAACCTGTCTTTACTGAAACCGGTGGTTTGTATGAAACTATTTTTTATATCATAAGAATGTGTTATTTGTTTTTTTCGTATTCTAGCGCATTATGTTTTTTTTCAAGCGACAAGCTGTTTCTCACTTTATTTTTCGGCTCTTTCTTTCGGCCGCTCAAATTCAGTCTGTACCACAACAAGATCTTGCATTGGTCTTTATTCTTTCCTTCTAATTCGATTCTTCTATTTTGAAGGATTCACTCGAAAATCGTTGCCTTTACATTCTTCATTTAGAACTTTTTTTATTAGCCTTCTTTTTCTTATTCTCCCTGGTTTTCCCTCTTTCCCTCATCTTTAGATTTCATTTCTTTCTCATTCATTTCGGCATTCATTTTGGTACATCTTATTTCTTTTTTTTTCCTTCTTATTAATTTTCAATATTTTTGTTGCATCATTTGGTTTCACTTTCTCTCTTCATTACCTTTGATCACTTCTCTTTGTTTGGACATTTATTCTTGGACCTCTTTTTCCTCTTTTCTTTTCTATTCCAAATATCAATTCCTTGACTTTTGCTTTTCTTCACGCGTTATTCACCTTATTCCCTGATCCTTCCTTTGGTTCATTTTCCTTTCATTGTAGATATCCGCCCCTTTTTTCATCCTGCTTACTTCTTGTACATCATTTCTACTAATTTTATTTATATTTAATTCGCCCGCTTCATTTCCTTATTTGCATCGAAAGTTTTAATTCTTTTCTTTGTGTTTGGTTTTCGGTTCTGACTTTTTTCCTAATACTTTTGGCTATTTAAATAGACAGATTGTGTTTTTCCTTTGCCTTGTGATCCTTGTTTTTCTTTTCTTTGGTCGTACTTTTTTTTTTTTCATTGTTGTTGTTTCTTTCGTTTCTTTTGGAGTTAATGATTTGTCTAATTCATGGATCTCAACACCATTTCTTATCTTCCTGTTCCTCCCGCTAAGTTTCCTTCCAACTCTTCAAATACCCCTCTTCCTACCCAACATGTTCCTCCTACCTTCTCTGCACCATCCCAATCTTCCTACTTTCACCATCCATCCACTGTCCCTCCTTCCATAGGTTCTAATGATTACACATACCCTTATCTGTTTGATCCTTTCCCTACCCACTCCTCTTCTTCTCCTTCCGTCTCACGCCCAACTGACGTTCCCGCAACGAACGACAAATCGAAAGAATTTCCGCCTTTCTTACATCCTAGTGCTGTCCGCGTTTCTTCGGCAGTGTCAGACGAGAAGAGGAGGAAGAAGGTTTCTCGGGCTTGTGACCTTTGTCGAAAAAAGAAGGTATGTCTATTCTTTCTTGTTTTCTTTCTCTCTCATTAACTCTTCTTTTTAGATTCGTTGTGATTCAGTGGAAGGCTCCACAGGTGCTTGCATCAATTGTTCAAAGCACAGTTTGCAGTGCATATTTACAAGAACACAGCTAAAACGTGGTCCTGCAAAAGGTTTTGTTCGTAACGTTGATGAGAAAAATAAACGGGTTCGTTCCAATAGTACATCGGTGGTCGCTTCACCTCCCGAAACGAATCCCACCACATCTCCTGCGTCTACTCTTGCTGATTCCATGCCTTTTGATGTAAAATCTAATTCCTCCTCCCCTGATAATTCCGCCATTCTTAGCAAAATGCCTCCTAGAGATATTACAATGCCTGTGGCGTCCCCCGACCCAAAAGAAACCAGTATACCAAACCATTCCAAACCTACCTCTACGTGGTACCCTCAACTTTATAACCACCCTCCTCAACACTTTCAGCCGGCTCCTTCAAGAGTACCTCCTTTCCAACAACAATCGTATCCTTACCTATCCACCCCTTCTAACCAATCTTTTGGCAGTCTCCAGCATTCTAAATCTTTTCCTTCCTCAAGTGTACGCCCTCCCGTCTATTCTACTCCAAGTGTACAATCATTTGCACGTCCAAATTTACCACTTCAATCAACGCAGAATGCCCCTTATGTGTTAGATTCTAATGGAGTTACAAGCAAATCCCATCCATCTTTTGCTGAATCACCTTATAACTCAATGCCTTCCTCATCTGCTCCATACCCTCCTGCCCTTACAAATGTTTTATCATCCGATCCTAGTTCCTTACCCTTGCCGTCCATCTCTTCATTTGACAATTCCCGTCCCAACACCATTTCTCATCACGCCGGATTCCCAAACATATCCTATCAGCCTCCTGTTCCAATGCAGCCTGTCCCTGTGAGTACACCAGGGAATCTCCCAAGTTTTGATCTTCCTTTTCATAAAACCCAATCCCTGCAAAACCCGACTTTATCACTTCTGCGAGAACCCCGATCTTCTACTTCGAACGCTGCTTCCGATGCAGAGCAGTCAAGAACTGCCGAAAATGCTCAGTATGATGATATGCACGAAATATCAAAGGTTTTTCGCGAAGACATTGAATGGGACGACGAAGCTGTTGATAGATACTATTTGCTTATACATTCTACCTTGCCAATTTTGCATCACTCAAAAACGCGCTTAAAGATGGAACTGGAGAAAGCTCCAAAATTTTTGAGGTCTTGTTGTTTACATGCAATTTACTCTCTAGTAAACCGGCCGCCCTTTTCTTCTCTCGGAAGTATCTTTCATAAAAATCCTATGAAGGCAATTGGTTTACTGAATTTGATCTGTACAAACGTACAGGACTTTTCTAATAGAATATTGCACTTACAGACAATGATTTTACTCGCGGTTGAGAGTGACCAGCGTGGTCCTACTACAATTACTGGTCGAAATGGACTTCCTCAAAGTATGTGGCACGGCGCTGCCGTGGGTTTAGCTTGCAATATGCGCCTTCATATACAGTCTCATGTACCCTTGCAATCTGCTTATGAAGATATGGATGGCAACGCAGCATTGTGTCGTAGAGCCTGGTGGGTCTTGGTAATTTTAGATAGGTGGCACTCCGTGTCTACGTGTTCTCCCTTGTTCATACCAGAGAGCTGTATAAAGCTGTCTCTCCAAGATCAAAAGGTTCTAGGAAGCTTCCCGAGTCAACTTGTTCGTTTGTCTTTAATAGTTGGTCACATTTCCGATGTTATTCAATCTCCGGATCCAAGTGATCGTGAAAATCCAATCGTGACTCAACAGTTAAGGTCAGAAATTGACGCATTCCGTGAAAGCGTTGACGTTGTTTGGGGTAGAATGAATTTATTAACGTTGGCCGTTACTCATGTAAAAGTGCTTTTGGAGTTATCTACGAATGCTCGTCCTTCTGCTGTTTTAACTCCGGCTATGAAGATGGCTAATATCCTTTCTTCTTCCTCTACACCGCTGACACCTCTTAATCACCACTTTTTTAGTTTAGCTGCATGTGTTTTAATTGGTGTCTATGATATTCCGGAATTACAGGAAGAAGCTAGACAGGGGCTGGAATACATTCGAGAATGTATAGAAAAACGTCGAGACATCGTCAGTAGAAAGGATCATGAGGATTGGGACTACGTTGTGTTGAAGTTAATAAATGCTAAAATGCAAGGTCTTCATATAGCTTCGGATCCTCCCGCTCCGCCTTACGTCCCAGCTCCTTCACTTCCTTCATATAATGCCCAAGAAATGGATTCAGTGACATTCAAAGATGCCTATTTGTATGCAAGGTTGTGTAATTTGGGTTATCTTGGATTCCTGATTTGAGTTATGATAAATCTTCTTTACGGTAAAAGAATATTCGTACCCAGCGAATCAATAATATTTGGTTTTGGTTACAGCAATGGTGTAAACGGATGTTTATCTGATGTGTTGTGATGAAGTAAAAATAGGGATATGAATAAAGATAGTAAATCTCGCATTTTTATTGTTTCAACTTGCGTCGTAACGGTGTAAGAAGCCGTCAAAGTATTTGATTAATTATTGTAAGACACATCTTCAGTAAAAATATTTACAATATATATTCATTATTGAGATAATAGAAAATTTGATCACAGCATAAGTTAGATTGAATTATCGCTTAAACATATTTCGATATTTCACAATTTTCCAAGCAAGGCTGCCTCCCACAGACAGCAGCAAGGCCCCAAATGCTGTTAAGGCTACAACCAGTTGGTAATTAATTTTGTTGGAGTTCTTGTCTGGTATTTGAATAATCGAATTGGCAGGAAATTGTGCAGATTCGGCAATCTTTAACAAAAATTAGTAACTTTTAACTCATTTGAGATAAAATACCTGAATGAAAAAATCTTTAGAAGTATTCCAGATAGCAGAAGTGCTAATATGTGTCGGAGATGGAAGGCTCAGCTGTTTTGTAAATTCATCCGGTTGAACAGGATATCTCTAGAGAAAATATTAGAAACAGACGTAAGAAATAAAATAACGACATACTTGCTGTTGACGATCCAAATCAGCTTTAGTTGCAGCAAATACGCAAGGGATTTTTTGAAGCGCAGGATATCGTCCCTATCATAACAGAGTTAGTATTTCTGGTCATTTTTTTATTTGTTTCTCTAGGGGTTTCTTCTGAACATACCAAGAGATTTGCTATAAATGAAAAACTATTCGGGTTCGAGGAATCATACAAAAGGCATAATACATCACAAGCATCTAATGACTTTGGCTCAGCAAGTATGTCGATGTCTTTTTCACCTATTTCAGAAAGCTAATTAGTTAGCTAATAGTCTTCACAAAAAGAAGGATTTCTTACCACCAAATATCTTTGTCTGCTTTGAAACTCAACGCTATTAACAACGGTATTAGGAATTAAATCATCGGAAACACGATGGGGGATTTTGTTGATAAAACTGGATAATAATGAAGTCTTAATGCGTTAGCTTTATTATAAAATAAATCTCTTACTTTTCCACAACCAGCAGATCCAACCACGAAACACAAAAACACGTTGCGATCGTACTTGGAAACTCGGCGATGCTGAATGGACCTCTTTTTGGTAACTTTAAGGGCATCAGTTACATGACCACGACCTTCACTATCAAACCCTAGATACGCCAAGTATGCCAAAGTGGTTTTGTAATCAAATAAAGTAATCATACTCCACTGAGCTAGCCAACCGTTATAGCTAGCAAACCCATGTTCGTTAAGAACGGTCGAGTTTGGGAACTTTGAATGAATCCAAGTTTCAGGCAATCCCGGTGTATACCGAAAAAGGTCGGAAAGTTCATCATCATTTAACGCCCCATCATTATCTCGATCAAATTGATAGAACAAATCAACCAAAAACCTGTAACCTAAAACATGAGTTTAGTAAAAACATCATTAGTATAATCACTACCTTTTGGACTAAGTTCAACACTCTGACCGGGTGCGACTTCCAATTTGGGGCTAAGATAAGAATCATCAAGACAAAGACTATCTGTGTAATGGAACGCTCGCAAAATTCCCCATGTACTTTCCTGTTTCCCATTCTCGATTTGGAGCTGATTATAAGCTAAAAACCCAGCACGATTAAGCTGTCCATTAGTTACGCCATTTGGAAAGACTTCCTGAACAGTATTTATAATATCTTCTGCCTCCTCTTTACTAAGTTGTTTTCCAAAACACTTTTCGGATAAATGTGCAAGCTCTTCTGTCGACAAAAGGTCGTCATTATTCTTGTCGCTTAGGACTAAATAATTAGCTTACAGAGAACTATATGAATAACCAAGAACAATTCGGGCAAAGACTTACAAAATATTCGACTTAAGGCATCAACTGCCACGCTTTTCAATTTCTGTAAAAGCAGTTAGAGAAAGTAGACTATCAAAAACTTTGCACAATAAATGGATACCTTTTCTTTTGTATCCCACAGAGGAATAATGGGGTAAATGACACAAGAACGGCATATATAAAATAACTGGATTTGGTTAGCCTGATTGAGAATCAACAAGAATGTTGGAAACTGTATTACCTCATTCACGTTGACTTTTTCGAGCGCACTACAAAGGATACAGGATTCAATCTCCTTGAATTCATTAATCAAAGGTACCATTTCATGCTCAATAGAATGAAGCCCTTGATAATTATCAAGATCCTCCGACTTGTTTGCACATAAGACAATAGGAACCTAGTCCTCGTTAGTAAAATTAGAAAATAAGATACTCTCTTTGATCACATACATTGATTCCTAGGGATCGAAAGTACGGGAGCCAAAAGATGCTAACACGTTCGTAAGAATAATTGTCGGAATACACAAGACATAGAACATTGGCTTTTCTCAATTGAGATGCTAAATAATCCCTTTCATTGCTGCCGGCTAAATTCGTTGAGACGGTTAGACAACTTTTTGAAACGTAACTGATCTCGATTCATTCTTACACTGAGTGTCTACCAATACCAAAGATACATCGTCATTCAATTTTGGGTCAGGAGGAATGGATATTATAGGAAATACCTGAACGATTAGATCTGGAACTCACAGACAAAAGTTATGAATCCATGCGTACCTTTGGAATTGCTGTAACGTTGTCTTCTTGTATTAACGCTGAAATAAGAGAGGATTTCCCAACCCCTTGGTCTCCACAAATAACGACTCTAACTTCTTTCATTTTAAGCTTCTGGAACGCCTCAACACATTCTGCGTACAAGAATGCCAAGTAGTAAGTGACAAGTGCGGTATGGAAAGAAGTATTCCAAAGGGAGAATATTCAAAACACCGATTCTATCCTTGTAATGAAACAATATATGTTTTAAAATGATTTACTGGATGTTTAGAAGTATGAAGCAACCTTCAAAAGCCTCGTGATGCTTGCAGGCGTCCTTTACTGGGTATCGATATAGGATCCTAAGGAATTGAAGTAAATTATTTACTTATTTCCTATACTGATTTAAATATAAATCTTTGTCGACTTGTATATTTATCTTATTGTTTGGATCTTTACTGTTCTATGCTCGAAACGAGAGAGGAACCTTTGTGGCTCTTGGATTTTTAGGTTGTCAATGCGTATCTGCTTTTACAGAATGATATTCTTCCATTAAATTGTTCATCGAGCATACTAAGGAAGGCTATACTATCCTAGTGGATACTATCAATTTTAAACAAAACTGTGGAGACTAAACCATTCTTGAGCCTTTTTTCTTTTAATTCATTCTCAATTTCATAGTTAATGAAGTATCTCTATCTTAGAATGTTGGATTCAAACGACACATCGTTCAGTTGGCAGCTAGTGAAGTTAAAAAATCTGGATGTCTCGTAATGTGTATTCAAGCTCTATTATAGATAGAATATACTACAACTGAAGAAAAAAATCGCTTGAAACTTCTTGCGGTTCGCCAATTACTATTCAATCCGATCAACTGTTACACAAGAGCATGTAATGCTACCCTTGCAGATGAAGATCAGCGTTCGTTAATTGAGATTTTACAACAATTTGAAACTGATACAAATTAAATTAAATAAATTTAGTTCTTAGCGTTTGTTTTTCTAGGACGTATCATACCAAAACCCTAAGGTAGCATCTTTAGATAAGCGATATTTTAAGTCTCTTTCTCTACTGTGATGTACAACATTTAACACTTGATCAACCAGAAGCTGTCAACAACAATTCTTGTCCTACATACATCAGTTTGGAAGTAGAACAACGTCTGATATTTTTCGAATTACTAAAGTCAATAGACTCTGAAAAAAACTGCTCATCCTTAAATTGTGAACTTTACATTCAAACCCCTTTTTCTGTTTTATTTTGACTTTTCTAAACCAAATTAACTTGATCAAAATAATTTTTAGTTGATAAAGATAGATAGCTTTGCAAATTTTTAGTTTGCCTTGCTATGAATATTTCTAATAACCAGCAATCAAATAATTCACGGTTACCTCTATTGCAGAAAAATGAACGTTTAAAAACGAATCCTTCGTACCAGTCACTTGGTAGAAGATCGTCGACTTGGATGCGAGCAAACGTCCCTACGCAAAAGCCTTCTGTTTTCCGAAGACTTCAATACTACGTCCCTGTATTGCATTGGCTTCCAAATTATGCGCTCGGGAATCTTGTATGGGATGTATTGGCTGGATGTTCTACGGCATGTCTTTCTATTCCGGTTGCCCTCAGCTATTCTCAAACATTCTTGGGGATTCCTCCGGTATACTCGTTGATGGGAGCTACTGTAAGTCCAATACTCTACAGCCTTTTTACGGCTAGTCCATTGCTTAGCGTAGGTCCAGAAGCTGGTGTATGTCTGTTAATTGCAGGTAATATCCATCAACGGGTAATTGAAAACACTGAAGCTCCAGAAAAAATGGCAATCCTCATTACAGGCATGATTACTTTTTTGACAGGCCTTTTCACATTGTTAGCAGGAACATTTCGACTTGGATTCCTCGATGCTCTTGTATCTCCTGTTTTACTTCGTGGTTGCATTTTATCGATTTCAGTCATTATAATGATCAACCAAGCTAGCGTTATTTTTGGGCTAACTCATATTCAACCCATTAAATCTGACCTTCCGATAGAAAAATTGATTTTTATACTGCGCAACATTCCAAATTCTCACAAGTTTACCTGTGCAATCTCAATGATTGGGATTGTTTTGTTTACTGTGTCCCGTTTAGGGAAGACAAGATTTTCTTCTCGTTTTCCTAGAATTGTTTCCATTCCTGATACCGTTCTAATTCTTTTGGTGGCAGCCCTACTCAGTAAATGGTTTCATTGGCATTCCGTTCATGGGGTACCAATTCTTGGTGACGTTGAAACGAAAGTCATCTATCCTAAACTCCCTTTACCTAAAGTAAGTAAGGTAAATTTTATTAGTGAATCTTTACAAACTGGCTTGACATGTGCATTTTTGTCATTCATTGATACCGTTATAGCTATAAAGGCTCTTTCAACCCAAAGAAATCAGATAATTCGTTCAAATCGAGAGTTATTTTCATTAGGAATGGCAAACATTGGTGGAAGTTTGTTTTCAGGTTTACCCGTATGCGGCGGTTACTTACGTTCAAAGTGTAATATACTTTCAGGCGGTCGTACTCAAGTTTCTGCAATAGCATGTGGTGTTATTGTATTTCTGGCTACTTTGTATATTCTACCTGTTTTTTCTCATGTACCTAATTGCTTGTTAGCGGCAATGGTAGTGTCTTTGGCTCTTTCTCTACTAACAGATGTTACTTCTGAAATTGTATCTTTGGTAAAGCTTCGTGCGTTTTACGAAATTTTAATCATATTTTCCATAGCTAGCATAACGATGATGCTTGGCTTAGAAACTGGAATCATATTCGGGCTTGGTGTTACAGTTTTACAGATAATACGACATGCGACTCGTTCTCGCATAATGTTTCGTACTACGGTCGATGAAAATGAAGATGCTATTCTGTTGGAAGATCACACATCTTGTCGTTCTCAGCGGGTAGATACATTTGCCGTTGACGCCGATGATCACATGCGTGTTCTGGTAGTCAGAATTCCAGAACCCCTATTCTTTGCCAACGTTAGTCAATTGGAAGATCGACTAAGTCGATTGGAAAAGTACGGTAATCCGCGTATGCATCCCGGTGAAACACCCTATCACTGTGTTGAAGACCTGGAGATCGTTGTTTTTGATATGGTTGGCGTTTCTTCTATGGATTCTAGTGCTTTATTTACCTTTGGCCGAATTTTGGAAAGATACAGAAACTATAAAACTAACATCTACCTTGTTTCTGTTGATCCTTCTATTTTGCAGATTTTTGAAAAACATGGCCTTATAGAAATTATTGGGGGATTCAATCACGTTTATGATAGCATTAAGCAATTAGATGCTGCCCGCGAAACAGAAATCGGTCTATTCTAAATTCTCGTTTCTTGTATTTATTTTTCTCTTAATTATCCTTCAAGTTATTTTTCATAATCTTTCTTTATTTTTTTCTCTTTTAGCAGGACTACACTTTAACCAGTATACATATCATTACTGGATAGTCAGCTATGTTCGTAATGTTCCTAGTTTTCAATGTTTTGGCTATTTTATTCAAAGCAAAGCATCTAACATATTAATGTAATATATAATGAAATTTTTACGATCAATTGAAACCATATTTAAAAGAATACTAGGTCAACTACATGCTTTTTACATCTAATTCTTTTTTAATTTTGCTAGAACTTAAAGTCTTGATTCACTCAGGTTTTGTTATTTAATATAATTATAGCGAATGAAAATTTTGAACACTGGGTGACAAAGGGCAGGTAACGTCTTATGGTTTTTCAATGTACGAAACTGCTTTTCTTACAATTACCAATCATGGTTTTGGTTCCTAATACCGTCTATGGACATTCAAACTTGCATGAACCGGTAATCCCAATTAACAATGGTGTCCGTAGAATAAATATTCTATCATATCAGCAGGCGAAATTGAGAAACTCAACTCATGAAACGCGTCCTTCCTATTCTACAAAGTCATTAGAGCTTCAAAATCAGCATAGGCGGCGACCAAATTATTCTACTCATCATGTGGGATCACGGAAACGCAACCGTTTGTTGAATGGTAAGCTTTAATTAAAATTGATTTCAGCTAACTGCTGCAACTAGATCTTCATCTATTTAGGCAAACCCCTGAAGAAGAGCAAGAGAGTATTTATCAGGAATATTGCTCGTCCCGGCCCGTTTTTGGCTTCTCAAGTGTGAATCAGGACTTCTATGATAATCCTATTGAGGATCCGTTGTTGGACAGTTCTTTACGTACGAAGTATAATGGGCAAGACTTTCATCATTATACAATTGCTAGTAAAATTCGTCATGAATTGAAACGCAGCAATTCTCTGCAGCTTGTCATATTACTTGACAGTTATATTCAGAATATCCTTCACGAGAAGCTAGTTTCGTGGAGTTATAAACCGGACGAAGTGTACCAGTATGTTTCAGAAAGCTTTATCATTACGGCCTCCCTTGATATGAGGTTTATACATGGAAATACTCGATCTTCGCATCGACACCAATATGTCCGTTTGGATGTTGAATGTCCAAAGAATATTAAAGCTTCTACATTTGCAAGATATTGGATTCATTTAATTAGCGCTTATTACAACATTAATTCTACTTCTATGTCAAGTCTCACAGGCAGGTTTATCATCTTGCAAATACCTAAAATGAGCAAGAACCCACCTGAGCAGTTGACTCGTCTATTAGCATCTTAATTTATTACGTATCTATGAATGAACCAAATTTTTTGTGATTATTACCTAACATACAATGTTCTTAAAGGTTGCTTGCTATCAAATTCGCCCACGAATTTGAAGGTATACGGCTACTTACGGATCAAAATTTAGGAACTATAACATTTCATTAAACCAATTTTTTTTTGTGATTACTTTTTATTTAAAGTTCATTTGTTAGTTCCCCTTGAAACATGCTTTTTTTGTTTGGAGAGAACTCTCGTAAAGGAAAATCATTATGACTTTATTGAATTGGATTTGAGGTTTATTTAGTGTTGATTTCAAATATGTCAAACAAGTCACTCATACTTCCATGCTTACTCGGAAGACTGGTTGAGCTTGTTTGCCTTGAAACACTTGACACAAAAGGTGGATTTCTATCCAAAGACGCTTGTGCTTTTGCAGAATAAGCGCTTCCGTTTCTGACAGGAGAAGCTCTTTGTGAGGGTGCTGCAACTATGGGTAGGCTTTCTGATGAACGGACTCCAAGCGGATTTTTTGAGTAACTAAGACGGATTCCTCCTTTAGGGCTGTTTCTTAGGATGGCACCTTGGAGTTTGTTCAATGCTTGCGTAGCATAAGAGATTTCTTCAAATTCTACGAAGCACATTGGATTGCTACCCTTTATTTTAAATGAGAGTCTGCGATACCCTGGTTGTGTTGAGAAAAGCTTTCGCAATTCCTTTTCTTGATCGTACCCAGAAATGTTCCCAACATAAATGGTATTACAAGGAGTGTTTTGATCTGAATGAACAGTGGATTCTGAAGCGGTAGGGTCAAATTCTACTTGCAGTGTATCAGCTTGAAAAGACGACAGCAAATTGCTCTCAAGGTTTTGAGTTTTGGGGGTTGGTCGCTTTTTGTTGGAAGTTCTTGACTTAACGGTATTTAAATCAGGCATTGGCTTCCATTTGGGTGGACGTTGAAATTCAGGCTCGTATGGTGCTACACCGTTAAGGGGTATAGCTCGAGGTCGAATTGCTGGTAGCTCTTTGGCCGGGCTTAAACGCTCCATTCTCAAAGCCTCTTCGAAAGGATTTGAGCGATCAAGTCCTTGTGAAGATGAAAAAGAGTTTTCTTTTTGATATGTAGGCTTATCAGCAACATGGTATCTGGCTTTAGGAGAGATAGAGTGCGGTAAAGGTAAGTGTTCATCCTCAATTGTAGGTGCAAGACTACCGAAGATATCGTACGCGGGATTGGCTTCACTAATATCCGATAATGTTGTCGGTAACTTTGTCATTTTTTTCGAACCAGTGTTATTAACTAGAGGATTATTGGTTGTGGTATTATATCCATTCTTAAGACTTTGGGACCCGTACCAATTCTTATCACCAATTCCTCCATTCTGGAAAGCCTGGTTATTTTTCCAAGTCAGTGGAGAAGGACTTCTAATTGAAGTTCTTGGTTGTGCCACGTAATCGGATTTAGGACCTTTGAAAGGTTCACAATATTGTAAAGCATCGAGACTCGGGAAAGAAGAAGACATTTTGCTTTCGGAAATCGAATCGAGATATTGAGAGGTTTCTACGCTTGGGGAAGGACGGATATTTCCTAGCAAAGTTGGGTCTACCTTCTTGTTCATTTGCATTGAAATAGGATTCACTGATAGAGTCTGTCTTTGTTGTAGATTATCGGCAATGTGAAGGTTGCCTTGAACGATTGTAAAAGTGTTGGTTGGCGAGTTCATAAGCATTTGTTTAGCTTTGGTAGCCGCATTGGGGTTATTAAAGGTAACGATTCCTTTACGATGTCCTGATTCAATTACAACCCTAGATTGAGTATAGCCTTCGCAGAATGTAAAGATCCCACTGAACTCTCGGCTATCAATGTCGTCAGGGAGACCATCGAGTACGTGGAGGGTGCATGAGTCAAAGCTTTCAGGAGTGAATTCGCTAAATGAATTTGAGCCACTGCTACTCTTCGATTGTAGGGATTTGTCGGTGTCATCAAGTATATGCTCGGGAACTAAACTTGGGGTTCTTGACCGAAGAGAAAGACCGAGTCCTGCATTCTGCGGATCAAAGGAGGTAAGTGAGTTTAGAGTGTTTACGGAAAGTCGACCATCTGAAACACTGCAGCTGTTCCCACGAAACTTTGGAGGGGAATTTCCAATTCCTTCTAAACCAGGAGAGGAATCATAAGCGGGATTCCAGAAAGAAGGATGGGATTGCGTTGGAAAATTGGGCGGATAGCTGGGAGCATCCATACCTCCTGAAGCTGCACTGGAAACGTTCGTAGCAGACAAGGAAGGCAATTTCGTTGGGCTCGTTCCTATAGGATTCATAGTCGACAAGTACGGAGGGGCAGCGGATTTGGCAGGTTGAGCATATGGAGCGTAGAGGTAATTCAACGGATGAGTTGCGCCGTTTGACATTCCTGACAATAAGGGATTGAGTAAACTGCCAGTACTTCCATTATGCATGTGGCCTGTCTGTGGTTGTTCAGGTGCGTTATTCCAAGGATTAGAAGAAAGACTAGATACAGACATTCTACTGCTAGGATCTTCGGGTTTAGCACTTTTTTGGTGATTGTTGAGTGTAGATAATTGACTCATAGTGAAAGCTGAAATTGCGATGAAAGACGGCAAAGAATATAAAGATTAATTTACCAATAGCAGACAATGACTGGAAACACTGATGTAGAACGAAGAATGTGAGAACACTTCAAATGATGGCAGATAAAAGTATTATCAGTTACTAATACCCGATGTCAGGTAAGAAGTAAATATATGTGGGTAAAAAGTGAGTTTGCAAAGAATTCAAGATATGAGGTTTTTGATAACTTGAGAAGAATGACTTGGGTCAAAAATTGCGTTGTTTCTGTTTGTTTGTTTATTTAATAAAAACCGAGAATTGAGGTAAACAATGAAGCAAAAAAGCGAAAAAAACAAGAGAATAGTTTATTGCAATGAAAAGAACAAGGAAAATTTCAAAAGGAAAGGGAGAGATCCAAAAACAGAACGCAAAAATGGGGAGTCGCAACTAAACAAATCTTAGATTAATGCTTTTCCCTGGCGAGGAAAGGAATATGCTTAAAATAACGGGGATTGTCAAAAGAACTTGGGAAGACACAAAAAGGTTGCTGGATTTCTCAAATATATATAATTCCTGATTCAATCAAATCAATGAGTGGAACTTCGGTATCTGACTGAAGTATATGCTCACGTAGAAAGTCAAAGTCAATATCAAACACCGTTTAAGTTACGTGTTTGTTTGTTTGTTTGTTTTTGTAGATAAGGGAACTCGAAAACAAAACACAAAAAAATGGTAGATTGCCAAAATTTTGATTAACGAAAGAGCCAAGACGAATGTTATGCAATGAAAATGGGGAGTAAAAAACGAAAGAGAGAATAATAAGGAATATAAAAACTAAAGATGATGATGCAAACGAAAGCGAGATGCTAATCCGCTGAGAACAAGTCAGTGCAAAATAGAAAAGGGAGTTAGGTGATTGCTTTGATAATTGTTGATTCGAAAAAACAATTAGAACTAAAGCAATAAATCTATAGCAAGATATATATATGTATATATAAAGAATCGAAATCCAGGCGTCTCCTTGCCTAAGGGTGTAGTAGACAGGCTTTATATACCTTTCCTTCAAAACCCCACTTGTATTTAAAGACTGCGAAACGAAACTATTACAAAATCACGACCCGAAGCCAAAGAAAAAAAAAGAGCTAGATCGGTTCTACTGATTGAGTAATCGTGCTGTAAGCACCTTCACATGCATGCAACAGCACCCTGAACTTTCGCTCTTGGAAACCTGAAAGGGTAAGGGTTGAAGAGATCATTCTTTTGAGTGAATGATATTCCAGGATGAATTTTCTCTTGATTTTCATTTTATTCTCTGGTTTCTGGCCTCTAATTTCTGGTTTCTGGGTAGTTTTTTCCTTTTCTTCCTCGTTGGCGATGTAAACAAACAGCTTTTTTTCGGTGACGCAGCTAGCTATTTTTCACCCTTCGTACCTTAAAACCGACGTGGTTGGTTCCCCATATCCATTTGCCTCTCCCTTCCTCTCTGATTTCGTGTCTAAACTTTATCAAAATGGCGATGTCATATATATGACATCAAATTAACGTATCACCGTTGATTGGATAATCTTAGCATATGGTGCTAATCTTATTTTTGCCGATTTTTTATCCTCCAAAATTAATGTTTGCGCTCGTTGCGCCACCGTCTCATGTTGTATATCGTGGCAGTAAAACTCGCTAAATGTCTTTAAACCAAAATACGACAGTCTGTAATACTTTCTTGGTAAATTCAAGAAGCTTAAAAATGCAATTTAAAAAGGTTTGGAAAACAAAATTGTCTTTTTTAAGAAATACTGTAGATAGAAGCATAAAAGAGAAGTTTTTGTGTGTCTTCGATTCTTTAGTGGTCAACATTGGACGAATAAAATCCGTCAATTTTTTGACAGCTCTTATATTACTACAAGGAGGGATGGCAATAAATGAAAATCCGCAGTTTTACTTGTCCTTCGCAAACGACCATAGTCGTTCAAATTCTAGGAACGGCCATTCCTTTGCAATTTTCTACTTTTAATACTTATAATGAACGAAAATAATTATAATTGGGATCATCTTGGGACGGAAAACTCCATACCTAGATCAGAAATCCCAGGTGAAAGTGTTTTTGAGCGAGCAGATTCACTTCAGAATTCAAACGCAAGCCAATTCGACATTACTAACAAAAACGGAGAATTTGACGCTGATTCCCGTGGCATAACAAGCACAGTAAAAAACAATATAAAGTTTCCAGAAGCCGATTCGACGAAGTCTCACTCAGTCAATAACAAGTCGTATGTGGACATTCACAAAACATCTTTCGATAAGAGGGAAGAGCAAGTTTCTACGAAACCTTTGGATGAACCTTTGGATGATGGGTTTTCCGAGCATAACATAGGAATTCAACCATCTTCTCAAGAGCATCCCCCAGAGCAAGAGGTTACTCGTTTGGAGAAGGTAAAGAGAAGGGCCTTTGCATTTGTATTGAACAAACGCTTTTGGATTGTATTTATTTTGGGACAAGTGCTTTCCTTATGTTTGACAGCTAGTAATACCTTTAATGGCTTTTTATCAGAGATGGGGAAAGTTCCTGCTTTTCAAATCTTCTTGTTCTATGCCGCCCTTACTATTGTATATACTCCTTACACCATTTATCGAATGGGATTTAAGGATTACTTTAAAATGGTCCTTCAACATGGCTGGAAGTACATCATTTTCGCATTCTTCGATGTAGAGGGAAATTACTTTGTCGTACTCGCTTATCAATATACCAGTGTGATTAGTGCAAGTCTCTTGGATTCTTGGGCCACGGTGGCGGTCGTCATTCTTTCATTTTTATTTTTAAAGGTACGATACCACTGGACTCAGCTTCTCGGTATTGTGGTTTGTATTGGCGGTCTTGCCTTGCTGGTTGTTAGTGACTTGAAAAATTATGGCAGTAACGAAAAAAGTGCAGTGAACCCTGGTTTAGGTGATGGTTACATGATTCTTGGTGCTACCTGTTATGGTCTATCGAACACCATTGAAGAGTTTTTCGCTTCCAAATTGCCTTTGTACGTAGTCGTCGGTCAATTGAGTCTTTATGCCTCCATCATCAGTATTGTGCAGAATTTTATTTTTGATCGTCACGACTTCCTGCATTTGCATTGGACCCGCTCTATGGGAGGATATTTGGCTGGTTTCATTATCGTAATGCTTATTCTCTATTCCCTCGCTCCTATATGTTTCCGTATGTCTTCTGCTACCTTCTATAATATTTCAGTGTTGACTTCGGACTTTTGGAGTTTAATTATTGGTATCCATGTGTTTGGTAACCACGTTTATTGGCTTTATCCTATTGCTTTTGTTATGATTATTATAGGTCTTTTCCTATATCATATCTTTGTCGATACTGCCGATAAGACCTCAAAACCTTGGTTAAAACAAGGCGAAGGTGTAGATGGTGTCGGTATGGCTCGTCGGCCATCATCGTCTCTGTTTTCGACAAAGAGCAATATCGACAAGAATGCTGACAAAAGTAAGGTTATCGTCGCTGCTCATAATGATGACGAGTTTTTCAGTCGTATTGGTGATTCCTTCAAGTGGATAAAGCATTTTTTCGTGAAAAAGTAAGGAAAAGAATTTTGTTTGGGAAAACGGTATATTTTGGGTAAAGAATTCGTGTGTTTAAATAATTAGTCTTTAATTTAGTATAATATAGTTTTAGTTTGCTGGAAACCAAACCGTTGGTTTTAAGAGAGATTCTCTATAATGTGAAGGTATGCGCGAACATTTTTCACTTTTCACATGTTATATTCAGGTTGCAACCTTGAACTATAATAGTGGTTTAACAATACCCTTCTGTTCTGGATGAAATGAAGTTGAGTAACAGCTGCATGTACTTTCACGAGTAAATCTTAGTTCAATCTTTATACCCTCATAGTCATAACAAGTTTGAAAAACTAAATATATCAGTGTGTAAAATAAGGTAGTAAACATATTTCATCTATTTTTGAACTCTCTTAGAAGATTGTATTATCGTCTTTTTGTTACTAGTTCAATCATATAAACGATTCACGCTGTAAGTATATTTCAACCTTTCATTACAAGTAGGCTGAAACTGGTCTTTGTTCAATTGTATTATTAATAATGTTTCGAATTTATAATCTAGAACAAAGCTGGAGTGTCATCATTCGGTTTTGGTGCGTGGAACTAACACTTCAGACGAGTCGTTAGTGCTCTTTCTTACAAATATTTATTTGTCAAATAAAACTGAGTAATAACAAGTGCTGAAAAAAATCTTCCCTTCAACTCATATTTGTTTTGTTTAAAATTTAGTACTTATAGCGTTGACAAAGACTCGTAGAAAGTTGAATAACCTCACCGCTTTCTCACGAGACGATTGTAAAAATGATTCGATCTCGTTTTGTACGATTTCCAGTTATAAAGCCAGCATGTTTTTCACCGGCTTTTGGTTTTTGTTTTCAAAATCCATCGCTATTTATTAGAAAGGCCTCTTCGATGACTGCAAAGACAACAGAATCAGTTGTGTCCAAGGATACTGCTTCTAAAGAAGGAGGACCAACTGTACGTAAATCTATTAGTTCTCTTTTGCTAACTAACTATTTGTAGGCTATCGTTATGCTTAATATGGGTGGACCATCGAATTTAGATGAGGTATAATTAGCTAGAAGTCCATTTTTGGTTTTACAAAACATGAGTATTAATCAAAGTAGGTTGGCCCTTTCCTGGAACGCCTCTTTGCTGATGGTGATATTATTCCACTAGGCTACTTTCAGAACTTCCTTGGTAAATTTATTGCTAAGAGAAGGACTCCCGTCGTTCGAGATCATTATAAAGACATCGGTGGCGGAAGCCCAATTTTACATTGGACTGAATATCAGGGAAAAGAGATTTGTAAAATCCTGGACAAAACTTCTCCTCATTCAGCTCCTCATGTTCCTTTCGTGGCCTTTCGTTATGCTCCACCTTTAACCGAAGAAATGCTAAAGGACTTGAAAGATTCTAAAATTAAGCGTGCAGTCGCCTTTAGTCAGTATCCCCAATGGTCTTGCTCAACTAGTGGTGCTTCTCTGAATGAATTGCGAAAACAGCTTCTTGAAATGAACATGGAGCATGATATTGACTGGTCTGTTTTAGATCGCTGGCCTTTGCAAGAAGGTTTGTTGACGGCTTTTTCAGAAAACATACAGAAAACCTTGGAGACGTATCCTGAGGAGGAACGAGAAAACGTTATTATTATTTTCAGTGCCCACTCATTACCCATGTCTCAAGTTTCTAAAGGAGATCCATACGTAAATGAAGTTGCTGCGACTACTTACGGAATAATGGAAAAACTTGGATTTAAGAATAAATTTATAAATTCTTGGCAATCAAAAGTTGGCCCCATTCCTTGGATGTCTCCTTCTACAGAAGATGTAATCGATCAATTTGGAAAGCAAGGTCACAAAAACATGATATTGGTCCCTGTCGCCTTTACTTCAGACCATATTGAAACCCTGAAGGAACTTGAAGACTACATTGAGGATGCTAAAAAGAAAGGCATTACCGGGGTAAAACGCGCACCCAGTATTAATGATAATGCTGTAGCTATCAAAGGAATGGCAGATGAAGTAAAGCTTCATTTGGAAACAAACACATCTCATTCTCGACAGTTTACTCAAAGATGCCCCGGCTGCACAAACGAGTCTTGTGAAAAGCGGATTGAGTTTTTCAGAAGATGTTAACTCATTCTTATGGTTCTTGATTATTTTTTTTTTTGAACAAATTATTTATTTTCTATCCTTGCTATTCCGATGCTGTCTTTTTCCTCAGCAACGTCACTGCAACTTTCACTTCCGATTTTATTTCTGGATAATTTATATCATCAGTAAACAAAGAAAAAGAAAAACAATTGTACGAAGAACGCTATGTTCGTCTTGTGTGTATTCCAATGCCTAAAGGATAGTAAAGGGGTTTAATTTATCATTTTCCCTCTTATTTCAGACTAGCAAAGGTTTGGGCCAATTTCAAGAAAAAAAACATAAGTTAATGAATAAAGAAAATGAATAATATATGTTGAACAAAACATAGTTACTCTTCCACTCAAGTAATTACACATTATCGATCACTACTTATAAAAAGACGAAATATATGATTTTTTAATATCACGGTCTATTACTTTCATATGTTAAATAATTACAGCTATAGACTTTTTTAGCATGTAGTTTTTGCTGCTCGTACGGATGTTAGAATGTATGGTATAACACTTACCAAGAGCAAGACACCACCAACATGGCGGATACTGAAGAACAGATTACTACTCTTGCCGATCGTGTTGGAAAAATAGAAGTGGGCGATTCTAAATTAGATATTTATCGGAAAGTGTTGAGCCTAATTGATGTGGAATGCTATGTAGAAGCCTTGGATATTATCGAAAAGTATCTGGGCAAAGAGGACGCTGTATATGAAAGAGTTTATTGCAAATTTCATTTAAAGCAAGACTATCCTCCTATAACGGATGTTCATTTTGTTCAGCATCTGGAAGCTCAAGAGGTAAATTTTATCCTGATGCACGCGTTTCAAGCTTGTATCCGGTTTACTTGACCGTTAATATAGTTATACTAACTTTAAATAGGCTTATCGGAAGTCGGATTTTTGTAAAGCTCTCGAAAATTACGAAAAGCTTTTTGAAAGATTGGTAAGTATGGTTGTATTAGCCCAAAATTCTTTGCTTGAAATCTATCCAGAAAAATAAATATTCATTTTATTGTTAATTTATTGAGTCAACTGTTGGTTTGGGGCTTCGTTTATGGATGATCATATGCTAACTTTAACCAGCCTGAACAACGGTCTGATATTCAAGTAAACGTGCTTGCAGTCGCTTCTCAACTTCCAGGATGGCGAGTTGAGAATGTTACATCTTTGGAGGATCAAGATTCATTGTTTAATTTGGCTACTCGCTACCTAACCCTGCAACAATGGAACAAAGCTATTGATTTATTATCTTCCCTTATTTCAAATTTGGAAAGCAATGATTTCCTGTCCTCCGAAGAAAAATCCCATGTGAACTTATGCCGTTTGCAATTGGTTTATGCACATATGATGGCTGGCGAGATGCCAAAGGCCGAAGAAGAGTCCAAGAAACTAGCTCCAACAAGGTAAGTCGTTTCGTGTGCTTTGTGGAATATTTAACTAATAATAAAAATTAGTCTCGATGAAACTTTACGAGTCCTTTTTGTTAATAATGTTTTGTGCTTGGATAACGAAAATCCCTATCTTGCTTTTCGTAAAATTCAAGAAACGCCAGTCGAGAAAGCTTTTACCAAGTTGTTGGCATCCCAGAGATTACAGCTTCAAAGAAATTTGGCCCTGCTGGACATGGCCGTTGGTAAAATACGCGCTGTTCACAAGAAAGAAAAGCGAACCGAAGAGGATAAAATATTTTACGGTATCCTTACGCTAGAACATGAGAAAGGATCACTTTCATCTTCCAAGAAGCTTTCTGGATACTTGGAGAACAAGTTCCAAAAGGATACTGCTGATACTTGCAGTGGCCTTTTACTAATTCAGTATAAGATTTCAAATGAAAACTATCGTGGAGCTTTGGCTGTATACAAGAAAATGTGTGAAGCGTTGGAAGTTTCTAAAGATTTTGCGTTGAGATATTCTCCTGGTTTAGCCGGTTTAGGCGATACACTCCTTTCTAAGGTCCATTCGTCTCGAGTTCCAAATACTGAGAATTTACACGCTGCTGCTAGATATTGGACTGATAAACCTAATTGCCATGCTAAGTTATTGCTTTGTACACGTTCATTGTTGGCTTTAATAGATGAGAAAGTGGACGTCAATTTGGTACGTAGTGGTTTGAAAACGATTGAGGAATTGATTGAACAGAACGGTCCTCTTAGTGAGTTAATCTCGAGTAAAGTGGCTGCCCTTTGTTACATTGGGGAACCCGTTAGTCAACCACTTGAGAGTCATTTAATTTCTGTGACCGACTTAGTGGGGAATGTAGATATCAACGAAATCGAGTCCAAGGGAGTACCAGTGTCGACTACTATAGGATCCTTGAAACGTGAGGCTAACAATGATGCATCTAAAAAAACAAGAAAGCGCAAGAAGCCAACCCCAAAGAATTTCAATCCAAATACAGTTGCAGATCCCCAACGCTGGCTTCCTAAACGGGACCGCACTAATGTTAAAGTAAAAAAGAAAACCAGAAATACGCAAGGAATTGCAACCTAAAAATGAGTTATGTTATGAATATATGTAGTTAATTTCTGATTTCCTTACTCTTGCTGCCGATGGAGAAATCAGTATACATATTGTTTCAAAAAAATTAAAGACTTCGCTACATAAACTAACGTATGAAAGATATTGGTGTTTTGTTTAAATTAAAGTATTTCTACATATAGTAAGACCAAATAACCCAGAACCGTTCCTGTTCAAAGACATTTTTAAAGCGTAAAAGAAACGTAACAAAAATCAAACGCCTGAAGCGACACCAAAAAACGAAGATGAAGCGATTAAACGAGTATTATCCTTCGCATGTCTGAAATGAAAGAAACGTTGTCCATTTGAAGATAGTATCTTGAAAAAAAGAGCACGCAGTACACTTGACTAGTTGGAAGAAAGGGAAGAGATAGAACGCTTGAAATGAATATGCATATGCAAATTCTAATTAGAAGAGAGTATCTTCATCACGTAAGTACTCACCCACATCAGCTTGATGGAACGCAACAATGGCAGTGGGATCTAGACGAGCCAATTCCACAGTAGAACGAGCTGTCACACCAAAACCCAAAGGAGTATCATTCATAGAATAAACTATTACACCTTGGTGTTGAGGGGTGTCGTCAGTAATACGACCGACGTGAGCCTTCAAAACATGGTTGCCATAAAGGAAGGGCATTTCACCGTTAGCCTTAACCCATATTTTGTATCTAGCGTATTGGGCAATGTAATCCAATGAGGTAATGTGTAAGCGGAACTTGTTTGATTTTGTAAACTTTCCAAAACAGATACCCAAAGACATAAGATTTGCACGAGCAACTGAAGTCGCCAGCTTCATGGCATTTTCACTATTCAAGAAGTTAATGAACAATGCTACAAAAAATGAGACCACATAAGTTGAAACCTTTAATAAACGAATATAAAAACTTACCTAACATAGTAGACACGGTCTTTTTGTAAACGAAAGCAGTGAGGATCGTCCGGACGATCAATTAAGTGAGTAATATTTTTTCCAATACTGCAAGAATCATTGGTTAGTATTCTAATCCAAAAGTCATCTTTTATATTGAATAGGTGAAAGGTGAAATTCAAGCGGCATTATCCATAGACAAAAATTTTCCAACCGCGAAGTCTTTCAGCTTTCACTCTTCTACCTTCATTACTTACTATTGAGCAAGCTTTTCAAAAAAAGTTTTAGTTTCCTCGTGTGTTAAAGGTCTCATTGTTGTCTATAAATAACAGAAAATGCTCCCAATTCCCAATTTTCCCTAAGCCGTATATGTTTGGTAAATTTCAGACTGTAGTTTCTCTTTGATTCTCGTAAGTCAACACCACACTGAATTCCGGTAGTATGTGCTTATTTGCAATATGAACGTGGTGTAGCGAGGAAAATATAGAATATCAAAAGAGTAAACAAATTAACATACTTCGTTACAAAAAGCAATTAAAGCAGTTTTGTGAAATTTTTTTAGATTATTTCTAATGGTTTTCTTTTATTTTGGCTTTATGTGCCGTTGCTTTGATTTCTCCCTATTAAGTTTTTGAGATGGTCACAAATCCTTATTTTTTTTTGATAGTCAAAACAACATCTAGTAAACCTTTTAGCATAGTATGCGTAAATTTATTACAAGCATCATGAATATGTTGGGACCAACCAAAAGAGCAACACATCCAGCACCACCAGTAGGACTGGCATTACCCTTGTCATACAAAGCAATATCACCAGCAACTACGATAGCATCTCTGGTTTTCAATTGTAAATGGCTTTTTGCACACTTGGTTGATATCTGCACCTAATGCATGATAAAACCAAGGTAGAAAGTTTACTAAAGACTAAAGTCCAATCGACTTGAGCTGCGACTAAACGCATACATTCTAAGCTTTCTGATATATCTAAACCGTAACTCTGACCCCATTAAGAATAATCAGAAGCGATAAGGCTTAACATATATACCTGGCTGTCCTTAATGAACTTGTTTGTTGCTCTTCCTATGAGCTTGGACCATTCAAGATAGAGCAGCATATGCGTCGTTGATAAGTAAATCGATAAAATTGAGATATCATTGTTTACCTAATAACCAAAACGATGCAAACAATCCAAGGGAGTCTCGGGTAAGTCCTAAAATACTTGCTAGTTCAGAGAAGCCTTGTAATATAAAACGTAATTATGGTGTGGTTGTACAACACAAGAATTGTACAAAGAACTTTTGAAGATGGATTATCACCAGAATAATCCAAAAATTCTTGCCGACTCTGAGGTTGATCCATCAGAGTTTCCGGAATCAGTAAATTTTCTTAGAACTCATGAATGTATTAGTGACTAATATCTTCGTTGTTTGCGAAATGATAGAGGACTTGTCTTTACAACGAGTAGCTGAAATTATGAAAATTGAAACAATTGAGGTTCCTTTTTTCCTTTCTATTTGAACAAATCTTACCTGAGTACGGAGGAGGCGTACCAGTACCATCCGAAGATCTAGCGTCTGACTTTTCACCATTGAGCACTTTGAAAGAGTCATCGGAATCTGAAACAGGATTGTAATTATTCCTCATCTTTGCAATGGCAACTTAGAACAGAGTATAATGCGAATATCTACAGCCAAAACGGTATCAGTTAGATTCACCAGAGAACGTCCGCAGAATCTGATTCCACCGTTCACAGATCTGTCAAAAAAAAGGAATTCTTTTTTTTAACGTAAATTAAAATCACTTTTCAAAGAAAAGCTCCTCTTGAAAGATAAAGCGAAGTTGAAAACTCATGGTAATGGCTTTTCGCATGTCTCAAATTCATTAAACAGCGACTTCTTGTCACATCCTCGTTACGATTATTCGATGGTTGTCTATATTTTACTAAGTATGGGTAAGCTATAATTTCTGTTACGATTTGTTGACCTCATTATATATTCCTATAGAGTATATTATAATTTTTTTATTACACAATTCCACTAGATTATACTATAAACCAAACTATTACAAAAAGTAAACAAACCATTGAAACGTACTTTGGAAAACATCCAATTTCAGCTGATTTTACTTAGGAGTCAGATGGAGTCAATCTTTTTTATTAGAAAATATTTGATGCTCAAACATCTATGGCCGTTTTAACCTTCGAGATTTATGCTTGTCGAATTCCCACTGCAGTAACATTTGCAGATTAGTAAGTCTTTTTTGTAATCGAAAAAATCATGCTTGGTGTTTTTTCTAAAATAAATTAATATAATATCTAGGAACAGTTTTCCATTTAATATGGTTTCTCGATCAATGCTAACAAAATTCTGTTGCTTTCGAGCTTTACAGACAAAGCAAGTTGTCGCATTTTATTTAGTGATTAAGTGCTATGTTATAGTTTTAGAAGTGCTTTACAATTTCTTATTTTATTTTATGTTGTTTTGATGCGTTAGAATCATAACTTCAAACAAAAGCCAGTTGGCTATTTTTCAGGACGAGTTTTTATACGATATCACAGGGAGTTCAGATTAACAGCATATGTTCTTTCAAAACTAAGACCAGTTCAAAAGTTTAGTGAGGTGGGCCCAACTGAAACGTATTTCAACATTTTGAGAACACTTTATTCTTTTCTTCTTTTTTGGATATCTTTATCATATTTACACTTTGGTCCTTTTCCAAGTAATAAAGTCAACTTTGTGGTCACATTCGACAGATTTCGACTTGATCCCTTAAATAACTTTCATCCAAGGTTGAATCAGAAAATATTCAATCTAGAGCTCGGTTCGGCATGTCAGAAACAACAAAAATCGAGCCCAGCAGAGAAAAAAGAAACTGCGAACGCGTCAAGAAAGCCCTCCTATCTGATTCACCTATTCTGGTCTTTCTGAAAAAGTCTTTGGGGTATTTGAATTCAGACTTTGATGCTTCGGATATTCGATGTGAACCATGTGATGAGAAAACCTCCGGTGGCTTTGTACCTGGAAAAGGCATTGTACTTTGTGAAAACAGAATCTATAGTCAAAAAATGGCTGAAAACACAATAGCTCATGAAATGATTCATTGGTTTGATGACTGTAGATTTCATGTAAATTGGGAAGATCTACGCCATCATGCATGCTCTGAAATTCGCGCTAGTAGCCTCAGCGGTGAATGCCGATGGACTAAAGAATTGTTTTATGGTAACATTCACACGTTCAGGAAACATCATCAGGAATGCGTAAAACGCAGAGCAACACTTTCTGTCCAAGGCAACCCAAAGTGCCAAAGCAAAAATCAAGCAGAAATGATTGTTCAAGAAGTATTCGCCTCGTGTTTCCGGGATACCAGACCGTTTGAAAAAAGTAAGTTTTTTACTAATTTTTATTTTTCTAATCTCATTAACATATTTTAGTTTACTAGTTCATTAAAGCGATGTACAGCTATCAATAGTTGAATATCTAAACAGTCGTCTTTCGACGTCTCGAGTGAAAATCCAATCTTTTCTATTCGAAACGAAAGAAACACATTATTTATTACCTTTTCTGCTGCCCTCGTTTTATGGATAAATCTTTATTTTATTTCATTATACTTCCTCTTCCTTCGCTCCCTTCCTTTTCTTTGGCTAGAATGTTCAAAATTTAATATCATTTACACCAAGATTAATTATATATAAAAGGAAATACTAGCATTCATAGAAAATAAGTATCAAAAATCGTTATTAAAGTGAAATAAATTAAGTGACCAAAGGAGGTTTTGACGAATGCCGCACAAAATTACCGAATCAACCTTTAAGGGGTTTGTTGTTGGTCTCTATTCATTGATCGGAATTCCAAGACGCTTTAAATTTGAGTATCCAAGGATGCTTGACAACCTGCTCTAAGGAAATTCGCTGTTCAGGACTATGTCGCAGCAGACGACTAATTAAATCTTTCCCTTCCGGTGATACAAAGCTAGGGATTTTCAAATCCACCTTTGCTATTCTTCTGTACGTGGCCGAGTGACCAGATACGTCTTCAAAGGGAGGTGCTCCTACTATAAATTCATAAGTAAGCACTCCCAGGGACCACAAATCAACCTTCTCAGTGTGTTCCTTGCCTTCCACCATTTCAGGAGGAAGATAATCCAAAGTACCACATAGGGTTGTCCTGCGATTGGAAGGTGCATGTACACTCCATCCGAAATCCGATAGCTTGATTTCTCCGTCAATTCCAAGTAGTATATTTTCAGGCTTAATATCTCTATGAATAACATGTTTTTTGTGTAAATAGGCTAAAGCATTTGCCATTTGATAGATATATTTAGCAGCTGTACTTTCTGAAAATCGAGATGCTTTTCGAAGATGCTGGTACAATTCTCCTCTTCCGGCAAACTCCAGTATTAAAAAAATCCTTTTTTCATCGTGAAAATGACCAAATAAACGAAGGATGTTTTTATGTCTCAAATTTGATTGAATTTCAATTTCTCTTCTCACCTGTTTTTCAATTCTTGAATGGATGAGTTCGGACTTATGTAACGTTTTCAAAGCAACTATAAATCCTGTTTTCTTTTCCTTTGCTAAATAAACTCTTCCAAACTTTCCTTTCCCAAGTGGTTTTCCTATTTCAAACATGCCTATATGAAAATCCCGCCATTGAGGCCCCATCGGTGAAGGAACACCTGCAATTGGTTCATCTTGTTGCTTGCTAGAAGAATAACGTTTATTTTCTAATCCTCTACTGTCCTTCTTTGTCACAGGGTAATTCACCTGACGTTGATTAGAAACTGCTAGTTTCAGCAACTGTTGACGTCCAGGGTTCGCACTGTTTGGGAGCGCCGAGCCTGAAGACATCGAGAGCTGATTTACAGATCCAGCAAGTTTAGAATCAGTCATTAATTCGAACCCCTTCTTCCACCTTGATGTTGGGTTTTGGTTAGCTGCTTACTTCCCTAACATTGTTGTTTACATTCTGCGGTGACATGTTTCTTCGTTTTCATTTAACAAATTTATAAGTCAATTCATGTAAACAGTAGTGTGATCTTCATGGTTAGTAAACGGCCCTGTTAATACATAAAAACAAATATTCATTAAATTTTGTTTGTCAAAAATATAATTTGAGTCAATGAACAACAATATCATATTTGGCAAATGATGGTAGTTACTATACAGCGCTGCAAGAGTATTCTATTTCAATTTTTTAAAATTAATATAAAAAGGATAGTAATTAAGGAAGCCATACATGGTGAATAATTGCAAATAAACAACCAGTGATTATTAAAATTCTTTTACTCTATTGTTTATCAAAGACACCAAATAAAACATCGTTATTTCTATTAACGTAAACGAAGATGTAACGCAATTTTTCTAAGAGGTTAGGGTATGTGACTGCTATATTAGAAACACAAACCCAGTAAGGAAATATTCCTGACTACAACGACCACGAACAACAAGGCATAATGAAGGTGGAAATCTGCTCATTCTCCGGTGCTAAAGTTTACCCTGGAGCTGGAAGACTCTTTGTTCGTGGAGACAACAAGGTTTTCCGCTTTGTAAACAAGAAGTCTGAGAGCCTCTTCCTCCAACGTAAGAACCCCCGTCGTTTGTCATGGACTGTCCTTTACCGTCGTATGCACAAGAAGGGTCTTTCTGAGGAATCTACCAAGAAGCGCTCTCGCCGTACTGTCAAGCACCAACGTGGTGTTGTCGGTGCTTCCGTCGATGTCATCAAGGAAAAGCGTAACCAACGTCCTGAAGTCCGTGCTGCCGCTCGTGCTTCCGCTTTGAAGCAAGCCAAGGACAAGAAGGCTACTTCTAAGTCCGAGAAGAAGGCTGGCAATGCCAAGTCTTCTGCCGGTGCTGCCCGTGGTCAAGCCATCAAGAACGCCAAGGCTGCTGCTAGTCAGTAGATTGTTTAAAAATCAATAAGCATGATTTCTTGGGTTATGGAGTTTTTTTTTAGACATTGTATTAGTAGATGTGATAAGCTTAGGCATTCATTTCAGTAATTCATTTATTTAGTAGTGAAAGAGCCAATTGTAATATTCGCCTTGAATGAAGAGATTTTGAAGAACGGTGATGCATATTTTAGGACAATTGATCATGTTAATGATGCTAAACGTAATAAGGATCCTAAAACTATTTACGCTACTTCACACGAAATTGTACAAGCAAATCCCATTTTGTTTATCCCGATTATCCTAAAGAAATGAGTACTCTACGTCCGCTGGCGTGCATTCATTAGGTTGATGCTCCAAGGGACATTCCAACTGTTTAGCAACTGAGAGAGCTTCTTCGTTTTCCCGAATGTCGACTGGTTGCCATTCTTCTTCTTCTGTAGCCCTAATAATATGTGTCGTTGAGAGCTTAGGTGCCTCTGAATTTTGCTTGGCCGTCACTTGAATGGCGCGAATCGGTCCACGGGAAGAGGAAGCATTAGGCTGTGATGTTGTAGAAGTAGTAGAGGCTTTAACTCGTTGTGTATGGTCATCTACATGTCTCATAGAAGGACGTAACTGTGTTAATCCCCGCAAAGGGACGATGTGAAGTTGACCATTACGAATCAATCCTACCATCAGGTTAGTTTGTGGCTGTTGTAAACGGCCTGCAAGCACTTGTGTCCTTAATGGTTGTTGCTCGCTGCTATATTTTTTCGCTTTTTCTTCGTCAAAGTAATTTGCTGTAGGAATGGGCACTTCCATCTCCATCCACCCGGTTTTAGGCTTGATGCGCGCATTCACTGGTGTTTCTCCTGTCCTGCTACTGTATTCTCGATTTTTTGGTCTTAAAGGATATTGATTCAAGAGTAAATGGTTTCTAAGGGCCGGTGAATAGTATACAGGTAGGGTCCTTACCACAGGATCATTTGGTGATTCTGAAGATTCACTTCTTTCGTTCATGTGTTCGTCTTGCTGAGACATACTTTAATTTTATATTTCAAAAACTTGAAAGCACTTCGTTAATCCAATATTTTTATCCAACGTAAAATAATTATCTTTTCTTCCAGCCAAATGTACTAAAGATTTCCGTTCGTCCAAACACAAATTGATTTCAAACAAAAGTTCCAATAAACTCAAAAATACAATTTCGCTTTTTTTTTAAGCCCACTTTCGTTCACTGTAATTTCAAAAGACCACACACTTTCCTAAAAAAATACTCAGTAAAGGCGAATGGTAAATTTCATTAAAAAAAGATCTTCTTGAGATTCGAACCCTGGACTACATCATTTTCGCGTTGTAGTACGCAGCGTTTCGCTTCATTAACAAGTCCCCGACGTTTAGTTATGTCTTCCGAGATTGGGATTACAATTCCATTCGCTACAAACCACTGTTTAAATTGTTTCTGTGAGTTTGAGGATTAAACGGGTTTAGATCCACGGTTTGAGACTTATTTTTTGATTACTACAATACTGAAAAGCATATATTAATAGTTACTATACTCCCTACGGTTTTCGAAGAAACTACTCGATCATGCTTGCCGCACGTACATTTCATTCTCTCTCCCCTGGTTTTTTCCGCTCTACCTCTCAATTGTTACGTCCTTCTAACTCCTTGGCTTCCTCTTCTTTATTAAGAAATGTATGGAAACGCTCCGTTGTTACCGAACACATGACCGACATGGAAGGCCGTTCCCGTCTTGCTGATCAGCGTCTTCGCCGTCCCAATTCTCCCCATTTGAGCATTTATGAGCCTCAACTTACATGGTACTTATCCAGTCTTCACCGTGTCACTGGCGTTGTTTTGGCTGGTACTCTTTATCTTTTTGCTACTGGCTACTTAGTTGCTCCTTTGGCTGGTTACTCTCTTGATACCGAGACTATTTCTAGTCTTGTTCAACAAGTTCCTGCTTGGATAAAGGTTCCTGCCAAATTCGCCATCTCCTATCCCCTAACTTTCCACATTTTCAACGGTCTTCGTCACTTGGTTTGGGATACCACCAAAGAATTGACTCTTAAGGGTGTCTATCGTACTGGTTATGCTGCCCTCATCCTTTCTGTGTTGACTTCCGGCTACCTTGCCTTTGTTTAAGTTCATCCTTAATGGTTGAAAGATAAACACTTCATATATACTTACGTCTTCTCGACTTGTTCTTGAAGTTCCTAAGTACCTTTTTACGTCAAATGTTTAATTGCTTAAATTGTCCACCCCCTCTATATTTTTTTTATTTTTTTCAAAGATGCTTCCGACAATGTGGTAATGAATATCCACTCTAAATTTTTTATTTTAGAAAATACTATGCCCGATTTTTCGAGAAGCAAGTAATGTGCAGAAAAAAGAAGCTTTGAATTATTGTCGATATTACTTGATAGCTTATTAAGTACATTTCATTCTATATCCATTAAGTAAAACGCCGGAATATACAGCACAAAAATAAATAAAGTAAGTTCATCCATCACGTAGGTCGGTTTATAAAAATTCCTTTTTTTATATAATATACAAATGAATTCAACGATATACTCGGCTTTTACCCTTTTTCATATTTGCTGGAGGAATATCTATAGGTTGGGACTTTGGTTTATTTGCTGAAGTCGCATTCTTTTTGTCGTTCTTCTTTGGCCTTCTTCTGCGAGAAGGGTCATTCGACTCCTCTTCTGGTTTGATGATTCCTAGTCCCTTCTGGACTTTACGACTTTCTTCCTCCCACCATTTTTGAAATTCTTCCTCCTGTTGTATCTCCTCTATTGACTTCCTGTTTGCTAGACGTTTTTTTCGCTCCTCAATTTCCTCTTGTTGCTCATACATAATCGCCATTAACGAATTCGGTTGCGTTCCACCCTTCGGCAATGATGAAGACTGACTAGAAGGTTTTCCTGATGTATTCCAACTAGACGGAGATCCACTCGATATACGTCTTTTAGGTTCCTGGTAAAAAACTTGAGAAGGTGCTTCATTACTTGCTACTTCTCGAAGGATTCCATTGAAAGGTTTTTTAGATGTAGGCGCCGATGATTTTTTCATTGACCAAGGGTTCGCTGATGTTTCAACGGGTTCAGGATTAAATCCGTTCACACCACCCTTGCGAAATGGCTGTTGTTGCTTAGACATCTCCTTTTTCTTCTCTTTTTGTGACTTTTTTACCACACCTTTCATACCACGAAACTCAGTATTTGATGGCGTAGGTTGGCCCACATCGTTAGCTTCTTGAAGTAGTTCTCTCAGATTCGCACGATTAGGAGCTTTTTTTGTATTTTCAAAGACGTTTCGTGTACTGTTCCAGGGACCTTTTCTTTCATTAATCGAAAAGTTTTTGTTACGCTCTCCACTAATATTCAGTTCCCCGTTAGTCTTTTCAGATATAGGTGTCCGTTGTGACGTGAACCCTTCATTATTCGAGGACAACAATCCTGGTGATTGTCCTATTAACTCTGAAGTTTCCTTATTTGCAAACTGATTTGTCTTATCTTGTTTCGGTTCAGCTTCAGTAGTTCTAAACGGTTGTTGTACTGTTTGTTCCGGCAATTCATTAGGAACTTTTGGAGGTCCGGTTTGTGAAGCAGCCACATCATTCTCCTTGTTTATCCGATATGGAGAGTTACTCCAAAACTCGGTTGATTCACCCGAAAACAGAAACTCTCGCAGTACTTTTAAATCGTATGCTTTTTCTTCTAAATATTTTGGATTCCTAAATAATAGCTTATTTAAAACTTTACTCGTTTGAGTATGAAGTCTTTGCTCTTGTAAAGCCACCTCTAAAGACTTTGAAACATTGCTAAGATGTTTAGTTTCCCATTCATTCAATCGATTTTTTTCCAAAAAATAACCTATGTTATGACACGCATAATCAACACATCGATTATAAAGTGAATATGCGTGATAACAAGAAGACAATTCAAACATATCATTCAGAGTTTTCAAATTCAAGAACCGAAGCAAAGATTGCTCACAAATTTCCTTCAGTCGAGAAAATAAAAGTTCATCAGATATACTTAGCATGACTGTCATCGTCTCCAGCCAACTATAGAAATCATAGTCCTTCATATCATCGAAAATTTCCAAGTTACCATTTCCATATATATGACGAAGAATGAGCTGAAACTGGAATAGGCTCTTATCAGGTAAGTTCACTATGTACTGCTCAGCCTTGGACGGCGATTGTCCTTCTAAAAATGTGAAAAATGAATCGAAGTAATCACTGTGAATTCTTAATAATAAACTATTCGCCTTTATTTCTCCATCCTCTAATTTAATAATCGTATCGCATGAATCATTAAATGCAGTCTTGTTCAAAAAGAGAGAGTTCACATCTTTAGCTAATGACATTACAGGTTGACGAGGAGTTGTGAAAGGTAAAACTTCATGTAAGTGTGGTAAATCTAAAATCCTGCTAAGTTTTAGTAATTCTTCTTTTATATTCATAAACCTTGAATCACACTTCCAAGGTTGAAGAAGAGAATCTGAATAAAGATAATGCAGAAGCACAGCGACGCTCATAGCAGATACATCCGTAAATACTAAAGTAGGCTTCTCCTTCTCGTCTATTCGATATTGTAGGCATGCTTTCTTCACGTTTCTACTAGTACACAATATTTGTCGTAGAACAGAAGAACGGGCCGACAAAAGGAATTTATGGCACCAGAAAGTTTTATCAACGCATTGAAGACAAATATCAGCCGAAGAACTCTTATAGTTGCTATAACAGCTGATTATTATTCCAGGATTATAAAAAAGAGTCTGCATCTCATCCTCCGTGGGATCACGGTCGTCATCATAATAAGGTGGGCTGTCTTCGTCTTCTGCTGGTTTGAGAGTGGGAGTCCTTTTATGTAAGATACTTCCGTATGGAAGAAGGGAACTGAATACATCATTCAACTCTGGAACGGTAAAAGGAATAGTAGAAGGACGATAATCATTTCTAATTGTGAAAATTCCTCCAAAACCGTTCGTTCGAACATTAGTTATCATTTGTACATTTTCAATACAAGAATATTTATAAATTCCTTTAGTACTTTGTTTCAAAGATGCCTTTTCACGTTTTTTGGAACGAATTTGTCGAATCCAACATGTGCCGTTTTTTAGACATAACAAAAGACTATTATTGTCAGCCCAAGCAACATCATTTGCTGCATTCTCTGGTGACAATACTGACCAAAATGAAGTTATTTTAAGAGCACCTTTGTTACTAGGCTTTGTAGATAAGGAAGCTTGCTTTTGCTCTTTAGCAGATCTTAAAGGTATTAAATCAACAACAAAAACCTCTCCCTGTTCAGTAAGTATTGCCAAATTATCCTCGCAAGCTTCGACTTTTCTGACATTAAATCGCAAAAGAGATAAAGGGTGCTTAGTAAACGTGAGGGAACTTTCTAAATCTATAGCCGAGGGCACCTTCATTTGCGTATAGTTTGAAAGAATTAATACGGTATTATTTTCCAATAAAAGTACAAGACTATGTGAATTGCAAGTCGCCTTAACAACAGGGGACGATATACCGGCTACTCGACGGGGAGTAGATATTATAAAAGAATCGTCCGGATGGCCAAGCTGTCCTTCATTCTGGCCCCAAGTATATAAATCAGAGGACGTCCAGGCAGCACTATAAGTGTCACCTGCAACAATACCAATAATGTTCAAGTCCTTAAACGCGGAGATCCGCTTTGGGGAAACTTGAATAAAATCTTCTTTCTTTGAACTATCCACATTAAATCCTAAAGCGAAATACGTATTCAATCCCCAAGCATACACATTTCCAATATCTGTCAAAGCAAGAGAATGATTTTGACTTACAGAAATCTGTACCACTTTATACGGTAAGTCTGAGACGGGAATAAAAGTATACTGGGCGTCTTTCCTAAATCCGAGTCTACCACCAGCCCCAATGCCGCAGGAATACACATTTGGACTTGCTTCATCCGTGACAACTAAGGTATGAAATTTCGAGGACTGAATATCAACGATTCTGTCCGGATGAAACAGTTGACCGGATGTTGAATCGGACATCTGCCTACGGTACAGAAATACTCTCTTAGCCATATCTTGTTTTCCTGAAACCGTAAACCCAAGAATACTATTTTCATTGTCCCCCAGACTGTAAAGCTCGTTTCCAAGAACTGGAAAGCTATTCTGAGGATGAGCGCCCGAATATATTCTATACAATAACTGAAAAGGAGACAGCCCTTCATGATCTTTTACTTTTAAAAGATTATAAGGATCCTTAGAGAGTAATAAGGAAGCAGCTTCAAGATTTCCTACATAAACGGCACGATGTAAAGCAGTATAGCCGGATTCTTCATCTTGAATGAGCACGTCTAAACCTTTATGCTGTAGTAAGGATCGAACAAAATTGTTTTTCTTCTCGAATGCGGCTATATGAAGAATAGTGCGTCCGTAACGATCTTTAGTATTTACGTCTAACTTTGATGAACCATTTTCCGACAAACCCTTCTTTGTTTCTCGTGATTTATAATCATCTTGTCTCAATAACGTTTGAAAAGACCGTATGTCGTTGCAAAAGTAGTAAGCAAAAAGCAAATGACTCATTGAATTAACGAACTTTGGTTGTAATTACACGGAAGCAATTCAGTATTCATCTATAATATATTTTACAAGGTATAAATGCTCAATTTCAACTTGCCACTAAATGCTTTATTACTGATTTCTCCGTAAAGGATATGGCAAAAGGATAATGGGTCAGTTGTATTCTAGAGGAAAGGCATCTCTTCGACTAAACTCGCGACAAGCTCGAAATAAACTTTCGCTTAAATTACAGAAGTTATCAGAGAATGAGTTGGATATTAATACAAGCTAGTAGTTGAAAATAAAAACCAAAAAAGATTTAAAGAAAAGGGTAAAATCCTCTAGCTTTTGTAGTATGCAGTATAGCACTTTTTATTTAAATTCCTCGTTTTTCGAAGGCGAACGCCAAGTAAAAGCTAGCAGCTTCTAACTCTTGGGGATCAATCCCTCTCTTACCATTACTGTCTATTACCTTCATGCGATCCATTAAACTGCCAAATGTTTCCGAATTTTTTTCCTCGTTAAATATGTCCACAAACGGTTTTTGCCATAACAATTCCAAGTCATACGTCTCCGCGATTGCTCGAAATGCCTCAAACGGCACAACGTATTCAGGAACATCTGTTACAGCATCTTCCAAATAAAAATAATACTGGATACCAAAAGGAGGGCGGAAGGTGTGGGACGGTCGCTGCGTAAAACGTACTTTGTAAATACTATTCCCCCAAGAATCAGCGGAGGGAGGTAGTTCTTTCAAACGCTGAGATATTATATCCGAGTTTGGAATTGTACCAAGCATAATTCCACCGCGAGACAAACATTTTGAGACATTTTCTAGAAGTCTTCGAGCCTTTTGTTCACTTTCAAAAGCATAATGCAAACAAAACTGTAGTGATACTATATCAAAATGTCTTTGATCTGGAGGCAGGAACTCGCCAATAGAACGGGAAAAACAGTCTCCGGCATAAAATAGAGCATCAAAGCATGGTTGAAGTTCACGGTACCGTCTCTTCGCCTGATCGACAGAATTCTCAGCGATATCTATACCTATATACCCTTCGATACCAGCTTTATCCCATTTAATCAGGTCACCTCCTTTCCCACACCCCAAATCAAGCACGAGTAATGGTTTATCATCTACCTTCGGTGTGAATTTTTGAATAAGTACAGATTTTATCCAGTTATTGAAGCGCTTTAATTGAATAATGGGAGAAAATTGTCGTTTTTTTGTACCCATATCAGGTCGTGCATTATAATGAGTTCGAACAACATCTCTCACATCTCGATTGGAAAAATCATCTCTACCCTTAGAATAGGTTTCTTCATCATTGTTTGAGTAGTAATCTCTTCTTCTGTATTGGGTTGGTTTCCTCTCTCCTCTAATATTAGGTTGTATATGTCTTCGGTTGGGCATCTCCTGTTCTTCATTGCTTTTGTTCTTTTCTGTGTGAATATTGTGATCCGTTAACATGTTATCTTCGTTCATTCTTGCTATTTTTACAAAACAGTATCAGTTTCTCCACCCTTGAACATACATTAGAACTTTCGTAAAGAAACGCACTATACCTATGAATAACTCACTCTATAGGCAATTGACCTTTAAATAAAATATGCAATATACAATATAAATACCGTTTTTATCTCGTACAAGGAGAAGAATGAAAAGTATCAACAACGGAGTCGTTGGTTGGTTGATTCCAAGAGTGAACAATTCAACGTGTAATTCTCCCGCTATTGTCAATGAAGACTATAGTTTCTATAAGTACGGTACTATCTAAAGGATTTATAAATACGATAAAACCATAAAGATGCAAGTCTACATTCCAGTTCATATACTACAGAACCTATCTTCCTATGAACGACAGTACCAATTTTAGACAGATGTCAGATGCCTTCCCTGTTTTTGAGATCAAATCTTAAAGCATGAATAAATATTATTCTCTAGTGAAATCTATTAAATTTGTTTCATACATCATATATCCGCACGAAACACCAATTATCCCAAATAACCATTTCAATTATTGAACCAAAAAAAAACTTTCTGAAAGCTCCACATTAACATAAACCCAATTATTTGTCTACAATCGTCGGAAAACGTTTTTACTAGCAGAACGACGACCTTCAGTATTCTGCCTCTTTTTCCCGCTAAGAGCTTCTTCATTTCCAGGGCTTGGTTTGTTCTTCTTTTTCTTCTCAACTTGAAAAGACATTTCCATTCCGGAAGGAGTACTGCGAATAGTTTGTTCAGCCCCCTTTTTTTTCTTATTGTCTTGCTCGGTTTGTCTCTTTGACAACAGATTATCAAATGTTTCATGTTCTTCAACTTCTTCATCAGAAGAAATATCTTCATCGGAACTAAACTGTACACCTCTTGTTTGTTCGCGTTCTTCATCCGATTCTTCAGCAGCAGTAAGTTGAGGTTTGGTTGATCTGGTAGGATTCAATTGTTTAAATTCAATTGTATCTTCATCAACTTCGAAATCCTTATTAGTGAAAGCATTCTTGAAACGGTCATCCTCAAGAATACTGGGAGCATTTTCATCCCCGACTTTCTTACGTAGCTTAGCTTCTTGGTGAGCAAGACGAGCTGCCAAGGTAGCATTAACCTTGGGACGATTTTGAGCACGAATCTTACTACTACGCTTCTTCTCGAGACGTTCTTTGACGGCCTTCTTTCTGTGCTCTTCGTAAGAGAAGGGGTTAGCAATCAAACGTGCCTTTTCGTACAAACGCGAGTCGATGAAGAAACCGTGCATGTAAGCACGAATAACGCCTGTACCAATAAGATGATCCAGACCAAGACTGAGAAGTTCCTTTTTGGTGACAAACTTGTAGTTGTCATAAATTGTAGGAGTAGGGTTTTCTTCCATTTCTTCCGTAATATTGTCAAGGAAGGAACACCAGCGGGGAGCAGGATTTAGAGAAGGGACGTAAAAGGCATGCATGGGAGATCCTTCATTGGCGGTGAAAATTAAACCAGAATCGGGTACGGGACAAACATCATTCAAATCCACAGTAGGCTCGATAGCTGTAAACGGTTTTCCAGTATCCTTCTCCCAAATCTTGATAATTTTGGAATCTGCAGAAAGAACCCGAGCACTACCATCCAAAGCACTATCTAACCAATTTAAGTTCTTGACGGGCAAGCTGTAACCTTGATCTTTAGTCATATAAGGGTTTGAAGAACGCAAATCATACAAAAGAGAGACACCATCGGATAAACCAGCGGCTAAATTAAGACCGTCATTACGAAAACTCAAAGCGGTAACTGCACGATTGGCACTAGTATAGGGAGAAGAAGGTACATTAGAGGGCATTTCCAAGATACCCACTCGAGAACGATCACGAGGATCCCAAAATTCCACTGTGCCAGCATCAGTACCAAATGCCAACAATTGGTGCACTGGATTAATGTCCAATACATTTACGCCAGCAGTCGGCTCATCACTAGCGGCACTTTCAATCTTAAAAGGGTTCAAGAATCGACCTTGTTCTAAATTTAAACGATAGACTTCATCTCCAGCAGCTGCAAGGTAGAGATCGCAACTGGGAAAATGATACTTCAAATCTCTACCGTATCTGGGAATTCTTGTGGAATAATGAATACCGCCCTGACTATGGAAATCCACAGTACGGTCAGCCTGTAAATGTACACTCTTCGTCCAATCATCCGATAAAATCTCAAATTGTACATTCTCCGTGTCCGTATGTCGTTCGAACTTTAAGGACATTTCAGCAAAATCAAAGACTTTAATGTGAGGCTTGTAAACACCTGTGGACATCGCATATTTACCATCTCTTGTAACTTTGATGCGATTGCTAGCTTCGGGATAATCGAATTCTTGAAGAAGCTCAATTCTATGTGACAAAGCATAGTCCTTCTTTAATTTTTTTTTACTGATCCAGTCCGGCAATTTTTGAGTCACGCCTTCGCCTGATACTGTATAGACGCGCACATTGTTGGGATTCTGTACTTTAAGAGACATTGTATCTTTTCTATTTATAAATTGGTAGATGTATAGAGATACAGCCCCCTTACTCCTCTTTACCCGACTTTTTGCAAATGTGTTTTGCTTTGAGAAAATTGTGAGTTTTACATGGTTAAAATGTAGAAACAATCCATACAGTTTAACGAACTTCGGCGCTGTTCACTGTTTTTCTAGCATTTATGACAAATAATTTAACGAAGTGCATAATTCATGGAATATGATTTCCCGTTAGTATGATATAAGTTTTGGAAATTGTTTACGGCCAGCTTTGTACGCTCTATTGCTGTTGTATGACAGACTGTCTAAGTTCTAATGGTTATAAAAGCGATTCAAATACATTAGTGTATTTTACGTTCTATTATTAGGCTCTTAATAATTCTAGAGTTCATTAGCCAAACATATGATCATTCGCATCATAAAACCTGTCCAGTCTAATTTTGCTTTTGAAGCTTCTTACTCACTTCAATTTTTAATTTAAATATCTCGTGCATTGGATACTATTGTTTCTTCTAATGAAAGTTTTTTTGCTCAAAACTTTCTTGTTTAAATTTTGTAATATATAACTCCTCTACTCTTTTATATTGTACTAATGCAAGATTTTGACTCTGGCTGAAGTGTTCTATCAATACCAGTTGGTTGATATTCCCTTAAAAAGCATGTTTGGGCGAGCAGATCGTATAACTGCTATTTCTTTCTCTTTTAAGCTTAGAGTCCATCGAAGACCGTGAAGTTATTACTTGTACAGGAGTCTTCTCAAATAGTATAAATTGCAGAGTTTTTCTCCTATTCTGTAATCTCAATTTTAAAAGCATGTATTGATTACTGCAGTATTCATTTTGAAAGCCATGAAGCTTTTATTGTTTTTGGCCATGATCACTATAGTATAGAATTTCCTACATTACTGTTTGAGGCCCTTTCTCATTTGAAGTAAGTAAGCAATGCTTCGCGCTCCATTTACCACTTGGCGTATCGACAAATTTTTATATAAATATATGCATTCTTTATTCAAGCATTGATTTATTTTTAGGCTTCCAGTAATTTGTATAAATGTGTATACGGAAACAAGCTATTCATACTGCTTTGGTGGTTTAGTGGTATAATGCTTCGTTGCCATCGAAGCGACCCGGGTTCGATTCCCGGCCGAAGCAACTTTTTTATTTACTACTAAAATAAAGAATGGAATGAGTAAGAAGAGTCATGATTTTACTACATACATAATAAAACCGCCTATGGGACGGGAATGGTGTAAGCTTGTCATGATTTACTTTTTATTTATATTTCTATACCATTACATTAATTCTGTTTACATGTCAAGTCACTTTACGAGATTCTACAAGCTTTTCTACGTATCGTCTGTTTTGCTATTTCGGGGGTAACAAGTATAGGGATGTAGATTCATATATTATATTTTTGTAAAATAGAAATGAGCTTGGGGGATGAAAAATATTTTTAAACTTAAGAGAAAAAAAAAACTTTGAAGATGAAAAGGTAAATGAGACGAGTTTTTAGGATCGGTTTTAACTGTTTTAGGGTTGAGTGAAAAACTGAAGCTCCTAGCAAATTTCGTTCACTTTTAATTTATTTTTATTTATACTTTTTTTTTGTTTATATACAATAAACAGAATGTTTAATAGACTTGAACATGACTCCAATAACGAATATAAAAGTTTGGCGAACTCTGTAAATAAACAAAAAAGAATAAATATGTATTGACAAGTACGTACGAACAACTCATTAAGATATTCATAAACATATATTTAATAAAAGTGGTTCGAAAATATATAAAAAAAAGAGTTTGGGACAGTTGTTTTTCGTTTTGGTAAATCTACAGAGGAAGCTACTCTCATTTTCAATAAGAACATCTGTTTATCGGGATCATCAGATGTTTACCATTTTCTAGAAATTGGGTTTGAATGTCAATAAATAAAATTAGTTTCAGTTAAATAAAATTCATTGAATAGAATTGCAAAAATTGGACAAGCCAGAACTCGAATCTGGGACCTCTTCCATGCTAAGGAAGCGTGATAACCATCTACACCACATGCCCATTATTGCTTTAACAGTAAAGAAGCAATAAATTAATTTTAGAAAAATATTAGAAATTCCTACTGTTTCGGAAACTACTTGGGATTTCTCAGCGTACATATAGCATTGATTCAATAGGATTTTTTTTTTTTTTTCGAATCGATTACATTGAAGAGTTTTTTGTTTCTTTTTGGTGCCACGTCAGAGCTGAAACATAGCTAGTTGCACAGTAATACCTGACAATTAATTTATGAAAATACTTTTTTTTGAATTGATAGAACTCATGGAACTTTGTTTTACAAAAGCCATACTAAAGGAACACTGCCTCAATAGCAGTTCGTTGAAAATGTCATAGCGATGTTCATAGGTACTACGTAGAGGGAGCACGGGCAACGCATCTTTCACAGTATCCCTTTTACTATCTTCCATACCTTGCTTTACATTTTCTTTATCCTATGCAACAAAGTCTTTGAAGAGGATTTTTTGCAATCCGTTCAAACTTCTATCATCATTGAAAATCTAAAATACGTTTTTCGTTAGTGGTCTGAGCACTCAGTTTTCAGTGGAAAACTCGTTTCTTAAAAAAGAAGATATCAAGAAGCAATTGAAGAAATATCGAAACATCTTCAGTTTTCTAGTCATTTCTTAGGAGGAAGAAGTTTCCGGATCGGAGTAGCCAAGTAGTATAACGTAAGTATTATACTACTAACTCGTTGATCTCACGATTTTGACTTTGTCGTTTCGCTCCTAACATCCATTCTGCGATATAATATCCGTTTTACCTATTTCGCGCAATCCTTCTAATGATTTCTGCCACGCCAGCCAGAAGCGAGTCTTCCTCGAGTCATCTCGAGAAGGATTTCGGAACTTCTGAGACCGCAAAAGTTAATTACAAGCATTCTAAAAGGATGTACGGCCCTCTCAATTACACTTCTACTCCTTCCATTTTTACTCGTGCTCATCAACGAAACAATGTAGACTTTACTGGATTCTTTGTTCTGTTCTGGGTTTCCGTTGCCATAATGATTCTAATCAACTTTTTGGACAACATGGAAAGAACAGGACAACTTTTTGGAAACAATATCTTTCAATTCTTCAAGACAAATGTATTGGATCTCGCAAAGGCAGACTTATTTATGTCTTCACTGTTTTTTCTGTCCTATCCATTCCAGAAATTGTTTTCTTCAGGTGCCCTCTCTTGGTATGGTTCTGGCATTTATATATACACCGTCTCTATTTTTGCGTTTCTCATGCACAGTATATTGCGGTGCTGTTTAAGTGACTGGTCTTGGACTCATCGTTCTTTCTTTATCCTCCATTCCATCCTCATTTTAATGAAAACCCATTCTTACAACACAGTAAATGGGTGGTTTTCGTATTGCTATCATCAAGTGCAGGGACTTCGCACAAGGTCGATTTCTCTTTCCGAGCACGACAAGAGAAATTATAAGCTTTTTGAAGAATCAATCTATGAACACGGTAAACGTTATCCTGCTAACTTAACATTTACTAATGCTCTAACGTTTTTATTTATGCCTACCTTATGCTATCAATTGTATGTTCCTAGGACACCTCAGATTCGCTTTACGTATTTACTCGAGTGTGCTTTGGGAACGTTTGGCTGTTTATTTTTGTTAGTGATTATATCGGAAAACTACATGATTCCTATTTTACTTCGCGCTATCAAATGGATTTTAGAAGCTCCAGAGGAAGCTTCTACCTATTTCTTTGTACTCCAATTAGGTAAAACTGTCACCTATCTTATGTTTCCTTTCATGTTAAGTTTCCTACTAGTATTTTGGGTCATATTTGAAGGCATCTGTAACTTCAGCGCCGAAATCACTCGATTTGCTGATAGGAATTTCTATGATGATTGGTGGAATTGTTGGACTTTTGACCAATTTGCTAGAACCTGGAACAAACCGGTTCACTACTTTTTATTTCGACATGTTTACTCTCCGTTTAACAACATCTTTTCCAAATTGACATCTACCACGCTTACTTTTTTTGTTTCATCTGTCTTGCATGAGTTAGTAATGGCATGCATTACAAAGAAAATTAGAGGTTATGGCTTATTTTTCCAAATGACCCAAGTACCATACATATTGATTCAACGACAGAAATTCATTCGCAAGCATCGATTACTTGGAAACGTTTTCTTTTGGGTTTCTATCCTCATTGGAATTACACTGATTGGTGTTCTCTACATTTTATACTAAAGAAATATGTTAGTGGCTGGTTTTAGAAGAACGGAAACAAATGAAATGTGCATCAGCGGCCTTGACGTATACGCTCTTTTACACAGAACATATTGATCCTTAGAAAACCTTTTTTTTTTTTTTTTAGTTTATTTATTTTATAAAATGTCACTTACTTCCTAAATCGGCAAGTATATTGATATTACTGTTTATGTTCCTTCACATTGTATTTATCACTTCACGATGTTGAAGCAAATGCGACACTTACTTGATAATTCTGCTGAAATTTCATCGCAAAAACGTATAAACAATCTTCGTGTGTACGCGGTAGACATGAAACCCTTTACTGATTCAAACATCAATTCGTTTTTCATCTACAAATTGTTTACTAACAATACCACACAATATATGTCCGTTAATGTTTTAGGGTTTTCAATCCTCGTACTATAAGGGACTGGTTAGTGACAAGCTTATATATCGTTATACTAATTAACACACATTAACGAGGATACTACAGCAGAGTCTGACTACCATGTATGGTGAAGTTGACTAGAACATATATCCTAGAAGCGAGAGAAGTTTCAATAATACCGTAATCCATACGCTCATTTTCTTGTCCATCTTTAAGCCATAATCATTTATTTTCTGGGAGGAGTACGGGATGATGGCGACTGAGAATCCATTCTTAAGGAATGCAAATGTCGGACAATCGCCCGCTGAAGAGGCGCCTGCCGATTCATCAAACATGGAGACATACAACAGCAAGAATCCTTTTTTGTCACCAAATTTAGTTCGAACTAATGATCCTTATATGGAGTCTCTAGCAGATGATTTGGTAAGTGATTGTTCAAGCAACGAATTGTGAACTGGAATAATGCCAAGGCAAGCCCCTCGGAATGAGATAAACAGCGTCGAATACTATGACGAATGTCACTGTTAAAGATTTTCAAGCATAAAAGAATAAAACTGGCATCTCATCTGAGCAGGTGAAGCCAGAGAGTTTACTGTTTATATTTCCAAAATTAGCTTGTTTACAGTTTTTTTTTGTATTTTTGTATACTAACTATTTACAACAGTTTAATAGTCTACAGAAAAATCCAGTTCGTTCACCAGTATCTACCGAATCCTCTAGTCCCATAAAAACAAGCCATGATTTATTAGATTTCCGCTCTAATTCACCTATGAGCACAACTCGACCTCTTTCTTCCATGAGTAATGACAGACCTCCGTCATACCGATTGTCGCGTGCTCGTAGCACTCATGTAGGATCCTCTAGTGGTCGCTACCGATCTCCTTCCAAAACTGACTATTCTCCATCTAATCAATCCGGTCACTCCCCTGTCAAGGGTAAAATTCGTCGATATAAGACCGTTCGCGAAGGTCGCCGTAACAAAAATATTACGAAGGAACCATTAGATCAGATTGATCGTTTAGATGTGACCGGGATATACGGTTCAGGAAGTTTTCATCATGATGGTCCTTTTGATGCTTGCCGACCTCATCGCAACCGCAATGCAAAAAAAGCCCCAGTGGCTGCTTTTCCAAAAGACAGTATTGCTAATTCTATTCCAAAAATTGGTAATAACTTTCATGACCCGTCTGCCCCAAAGGATTTCAGTAGAAAGGCTATTCACGATAACCTTCGTACGAAAGCTGTTCTTCAATCTCCTTTTAGTTCTATGACTTACGATGAAGAAAATCCAGTCCCCGGCGGTAACACTGATGCTCCCGGTTTAACAGATTCGACTCGTATCGAAGGTGCCCTTGCCTCTAAAAGTGCGATAGCTCGTAATGAAGAATTACAGGCCATGGAAAAAGCTGGACTTCACAGAAAGAATTCTTTAATGCGGCGACTTAATTTTGGACGTACTAACAATCTTTCTCGTTCCTCTACTTTACCCAGTAATTACCGTTCAAGGTCTGCTCTAGATGTCCGGAAATCTCCAGTAGAGTCGCCTCGAGCTTTGAATCCTATATCCAATGCAGACGAGTATGAAAGTGATGACAGTATTTTCCAGTCACGAAATGCCGAAATGAAACCCTCTTCTAAGAAGGCACCTCCTCCACCAAAAAGAAGAAATGGTGGTTTAAACACTCGTCCTTACCCAGCTCATACCCAATCACAAACGTCTCTTCCCTTAACAGCCAAAGAAGAAGCCAAACCCAAAAAAATGAATTTGTTCCGAAGACTTTTCAGCAGACGAAAGTCTTAGAGAACTTGCATATGCGTTCCTAAGGGCTTTCTTAAGTTATTATCTATTTTATTATCCTTGATTTATCTTATTATAAATATGTGCTCTTTTCGTTAATTTTTTTGTGGTTATATTTTTATTTTTATTTCTTACAAGTTATTTTTATTTTTCGTTCTATAATCTATTCGTGATGCTTTATTTTCTATTATATTTGTGCTTTCCGTATGAAGTTCGTACTTGGTTCTATCAACCTGAAGTGACTGATGCATATAGGAAGCGTTTTCCGCATAGTCCCCATTCATCTCTTCCCCAATTGATTCCATATGCTGCTCAGTCTAATTAAGCTGAATAGGTTCAATTATTCCATACAAGTGATTCCATAAGTAAAATTTTGCCATAAAATTTGCTTCTATATCCAAGTCGTGTTTACGCATGTAATATTGTTATAGGAAGATATACTTCTGTCAGTCTAAACTCTTGTTAGTTTGCCAATTTCACGGAATAGTTTTGATACTCACTTTGAATGTAAAACTGTTTTTAAAGATACCTTTATTGCGTAGGATATGCGAACCTGGGCGTTTGTTTCTATTGATCTACAGGATTGTGGTAACCCTAGGGAAACATGTAAATGCCCTGGTTGAGAAGAATTATGATGACTAGCAATTTGAGTAAGTTTACATTTTGAAACGACCTTTTCCGTCGTTTTTGATGGTCTTTTTAATGTTTGATATAGGCGTGAGTTGTTTTTCAAGAGCTGAGTGTACTCTATTAAGTAAACAATAATAGAACGGACCTGGGTGTTCGTTAGTAAAGGAAGAGAGAAGTTTAGGAAAACATACAGTGGATTGAGATTTACAGCAGTAATGTATACTAAGTTTAACGTGTTCCCCACTTAAAAACAGTGATCGCGATATGGAAATCCTGAGTAAAAGTTTTGGGGCCTCAAACCTTTTTGAGTCGATCCTGTTTTCGCAAACGATATTATTTGTGATGGAAGCAATATTTTCGTTCATTGATGGAAGTACTGCTTTCTCAATGGATGTCCTGGTAAACTGAGCTTCTCCTGAAAGCGAGGAGTAAAATACGGTTCTGTTTAGTTAGTACCATTTTGACAGAAATTTTTCATACGCAGAGAAGGAATATGAAAACTGCATTTTTTGCGTTTTTAGCGTTCCCGGTCCAAGATCTAGAGGAACAACAAATGCAAAGGGAAAACTAAATTTGCAAGGTTCCTTCAGTAAGAAACCAAATTCATTTGAAGAGAATGCTCCTGGCTTTGTTCGGTTTGCAGGCATTGCATGTTGGAGAGAGTACTTCTCTGATACTGAAAAGAAGGGCTCTATTGTGGTATTAATTTTTAAGACCCCGAATAGATCAATATCGAACTGTGTTATACATATGGAATCATCTTGATCAAGAAGAGGATCATAGGATACCCAAACATGTCCTCTGATGAGTGTACCAGCATGCAATGGCCCTTCTGGTAAGGTAATTGCAAGCTTTAGGTTCTTTGTGTCTATGAACCTATTTTTTGATAATTCTAGGAGCTGATGTTTTGACTTCCTGATTGGACTTTTAGTAATTGGGAACAATGCTTTTTCTCTTTTACCGGAGTAAAGTGGATTGCTCCTTACTACAACTGAAGAGAGTTGCTTTCCAATATCTAAATTCTTTTCACAATTATAAAGCCCGTCTGTGAGCGTTTCTGTCTCAGATAGTTCCCATTGTGAATTTGAACTCTGCAACGAGCAAGTTTCACTGTTGTTTTCCTGCTTAATTAACAGTGACGGGTCTCTATTCGTAAAGCGTGAAGGAAAGTTCTTTAAAATCTTCATTTTATTAACGTGGTATCAGGCTAATTACAGGTACTTTTTGCCTACTTGAAAACATAAACAGGCTAGAGAAGTAAACAAACAATGATGAACACAACAGTAATATTTGCTCTAGTATATAAAACAAAATGAAAATAAAATAAAAAACATTTTATTCATAAAACATTGACAATATATTTATTTCTTTCCTTTCTAATAAAAAATCATGACAAAATTCATTATTTAGTGATTGCACTGCGATCCATGTACCTCCCATATCCTTCGACGGATGTCTTTTGATATTCTTTTCCTGATAGCAATTGATTCATTCTGTCTGCAATACTTACAAATGGCGGATCGCTTTCTTTTTCATTTCTCAGAGACTCAACGAACTTGTCAGACTCAATTGGCGAGTCCAGATGAGCATCCTTATTTCGCAATTCAGTATTCGATTCAAAAGATGGCTTGCTTGGTTTTTCGGGTTTAGTGATGTGGTTTACTGATATAGAAGCGCGCGGGGTCGGCGAACTCATTGAAGATTGAGTATTTCCACTTAAATAATTAGGTTTACGAGGAACCTGTGGTACAGACCGACGGTTTCCTAAATTTGGTAAAGATTGTGGGCGTGCTGCATTATTCCATTTACTAATAAGTGAATTGACCTTGTTTGGAGAGTCGGATCTAGGTGTTGTTAATACCGGTAGTGAAGACGCCGACCCAGAAGACTTTTGAGCCGTAACCGTGTCCGCCGACGTTAGTTTGTCTAAGTCCCTTTGTTCTTTTCCTGTTGGATTACGGGATGTGGAAGAAAAGACATTATCTGCTATATCCAAAGTCGATTTAGGAGGATTAGCAGCTTTAATCTTAGTCAGTTCCTGCGTTTTTGTCTTTGCAGCTGATGGCTGTGCATCTTTATTATAATGAGGGGATGAAACATTCTTACCAAAAGCGGGTTGGAAAGGTCTAGATGAAGCACTAATTGCAGATGAGCCATGCTGCATCGGCTTTGTCAAAGCAAAAGGTGGCTTCCCCGGATCAGGTCCCAAATTAGAAGACATTGGGACAGCGCCAACGGGGACACCTTGATGTGGTGTGTGCAGTAGGTTCGTATGTATCGCTCCATTTGACTGACTAGGATGCAATCTACTACTTTGTGTGTTCGAAATCATTTGTAGATATTCAGAACCTGAAGGATTGCAGTTTGACGAATTCTTCCCTCCGTAGATATCTTTTATAGGCACAGGTATATTCTGCATATTGCAAATCTCAGCCAACGTTTGATAAATGTTTGGCCTCTGCCATGGATTAGGTTGCAGCAAAGCAGATATCAAGCGTTTTAGGCGACTAGAGTAAGAAGGCAAAGGAGGGAACATGTAGTTCACGTTCAAAATTGCAAGAGGACCTTGTTGTTCAAAAGGAGTAGTATAATAGCATAATTTATAAAACAGAATACCCAAAGCCCATATATCTAGAAACAGCATTAGAAAGCCGGATGTCTAAACTTGTGTTTCTTACCACTTTTCTCATCAATTCCAAAACCCCGACGTAGATCAAGCATTTCAGGACATCTGTATTGCCAGGTTGTATACTTTTCGATATTATATTCGACTTGTTGAATTTCAGCTGGTGTTTTCGGACTCGGTATTGGATGACAAGCACTGCCAAAATCACAAAGCTTATAAAAATTAGGGGCTGCCAATAAGACATTTTCAATTTTTAAATCTCTGTGTATTAACGGAGGACGGAGATAATGCATTGAAGCCACCGCTTCAGTAACATGAGAAGCAATTTTTAATATTTCTGACTCGCTTAATCGAATTTGCAATCTACTATTCATAAAATCAATTAACCCACCGCCAGAACAGTATTCTAATAATACAAGGGATTCGAACTGACTCTTTCCAGCAGAGAAGAATTCAGATCCGTAGTAAGAAACACATCGTTTGTCATTTGAAACCAATTTCTACAAAATGAATAATTAGTTATTTCTGACTATTTCAAGAAACATACCATTGTATTCACTTCTTCATAGACAGCCTTAAGAGCAAGAGCATCTACAGCGAATATCCGTTTCAACACAGCTTCGTAAGGAGCCACGCCAGGCGCGCGCACCTTTACGAGATAGACATGTGAAAAACCACCTAATAACTGCGGTTAGAAGGAACGATAAAGGTATAACGGCACTAATTACCTTCAGCGATGTATCGTACTACAGTAACATTGAACTTCTCGACTTCAAAGTTATAGCCGGGAGGCAAAAGGCCGGCTGGAAGAGGTGTTTTAGGAAGTAAAGAAGGATTCCATGATGAATTCATCGTAAAATCTAACACAAACGGGGCTTTCGTATACACCAGCCGATTCGTGGTTCGCGGAAGGTGAAACTCATCACTCTGACAGCAGGCAGTAGATGGGAAGTTTCGATACTTTTTTTAACAGGTTACACTTATTTTGTAAAAACTAAAATAAGATTAGGATGATTTCGTAAAGTTCCATGATATCACAGACATTCGCATCTCTATGAATTGCTTCTTAGTACTCTTATAATAACGACCAGCTACTGCCGTAAAGATTATACTATAAAAAATAAATAATATCCGCGTCTTCCTTTGGTTCTACTTGATGCGAATGGTTTATGCATCAAATGGTTCTCCCATGAAGTACGACATTTAATTCTGATGCTACTGAAGATATAGCAGTAACCTTCCTATCAACAACTAAATGAACAATAGTTATGAAGTTTCAAAAAGACAAAGAGTATCTAGTCAAGTTGATCTTTTTCGTTGAGTTTCCACTTTCTTTAATCGTCCAGCCCTCTGGATAGCAAAAATGATTTTGTTGGAATTTCCATTGGATTAGAAATGTATATAGGTACACATGTAGAATGTATTTTTTACTACATGTTTTTTCCTTTTCTTTTCCTTCTTACTTCCTTTTAAACGTTATAAGGAGTTATGTATGTGTTCATCTGGAAAGAATACGCATATTAGTATTTCTTATAAGAATTTAATAGACAATTTCCATATCGTTTATTTTCTTTTGAATGGCTTTATCTACAAAATGCAGGATACTATGTTTATCAACGTTTTACCCTTTCATGGTCTGCGCTTGACTACTCCAAGATTGTATAAAAAACTTAGTATTCTCAACTCAGGCCGAGTTCTATATTTTAGTCTTTCAAACGTTTATGCAATTATTAGAATCATTTTCTATCATTAAAACGTTTATTTTGATCAAATCAAGGATTAGTCTCTTTTCCGTTTTACTCGTTTGCCTAATGTCGTCGAAGTGTTAGCAGAATGAAATTTGGAAAGTATATAATTTAAACCAATTGATTTAAAGTTATTAACAACATCAGGGTTATTGAAGGAGAACTAGTAGAAGGTATTTGCTTTTAATTTAGACATCCAACTGATATCTAACAATCTGAGAATGGGCATCTACTTATTTTGATTACAAGAAAGGAAAAAAAATAATAGGTGCAATCCAAAAGAATCCTGGTGAAGGATTGCCAAAACAGTCGAGTGAAGCATCTTTCCTTTCGTCTGCAAACAATACCAGCTACTATGAAAAAGCAATTCAAAGGTATCTTTGAAAGTTTCGCTTGTTTATTTACTAACTAATTTGTACAGGCTTGGTACGCACAATGTGTTTTGCCTATACGAATGTTCATTCTAACCAGGCTAGCGGTTGATTTTCGATTTCATCCCATTTTTCAAGAATTTCTTGACCAACAATTAGCGAAAATCCAAAGCTTTTATGAGAAGCTCACCAATGAAGCTGGAGAACGTCTAGACATGATTTACGATCAAATACATATTTACGAAAAGCTGAAAGAGGACAAGAAAGAGAAAGAAGATGTTACACATACAATAAAGCCAAAATACCCTATGAGGGTTCGACACTACTTTAAATCTCTTTCAACTAATTTTCAACCAGTCTTTCGTATTCCAGCCCGAAAGGGAATACCAACAGATGCTTATACTCCTGACGTTAGTTACCGTAAATTAAAGTCGAAACTAAAAATGGTAAAATCATTGCATTAAACAGATATTCTATTTTTACTAACTGTGTAGGTGATGCTAGAATTCTATGATTATTTAAAGCTAATTTTACAATATCAAAGCTTGAATGAGCAAGCCTTTAGGAAGATTGTTAAAAAGTATGATAAGATTTTTCATACAAATTTACAAACAAGATGGATGAAATATCTATCCAATTTTTCTTTTACGAATACTGTTACTACGGACCAATGGCAAACGAGAATTGAAGATACGTTTGCCGATGTTTTTACAAAGGGAGACAGAAAACTTGCTCTTGAGCAGTTACGTTCTTTACGTCAGAAACAGGTACGAGGAATTCTAATAACATAGTTGTATATTAACGGATTTGTTAGGATTACTCATTTAATACCATGCGGTTTGGGCTTCTGTATGGGGCAGGAATCCCTCTTGCCCTTGAAGGAATTTGTTATTATAACGGTGATGAACAACATAGATATCTTCTTCAAATTTGGGGTGGCTTTTTATTACTTATTTTGGTATTTGTTTTGTTTTCATTAAATTGTTATTATTGGGAAAAAACTAGAGTGAACTATATTCTAATCTTCGAATTCAATCAAAGAGAAACCTTGAATTGGAGACAGCATATGGAGATTTATTCACTTATGTTCTTTATCTTTTCACTCTTCTTTTGGCTTTGCATGCGAGATTTTTTCCCGGGGTTTACCAATTTTTTTCCAGCTCTGTTTTTGGGAGTGGCAGGCGTAATTTGCATATTTCCTCGATTTTTCCCATATTGGCGAACAAGAAAGTATTTCATATTTCAACTTATCCGGGTCTTTCTTTCTGGACTTTCTTCAGTTCATTTTCAGGATTTCTTCTTCGCTGATCAGATGGTAAGCTTAATTTATGTTGCAGGAAATGTTGCTCTTTTTTTCTGTATATACAGTAGGCACTGGAATCAACCTCATCTCTGCAACTCGTCGAATTCTCCTCTTCTTGGGTTTTTTACGGCGTTTCCAGCAATATTACGTATTTTTCAGTGTTTTCGAAGATTTGCCGACTCTTTGCAAATGTTTCCACATTTAGTTAATGCTTTGAAGTACATGTTTACCGTCACTACACAAATGCTATTAAGTTTATATAGACGAAAAGTTGGTTTAAGATATCGTATTTGTTATACGATCTTTGCTGGAATTAACGCTCTCTTTTCATACACATGGGATATAACCATGGATTGGTCTTTATTTATACGCAAAGACAGCCACTGGGAGTTTCGTAAACACCGTTTACTGAGAAGTACATGGCCTTACATATTGGCAATGATATTCAACTTTGTGATTCGAATATCATTTATATTTTACTCTATCTTTCCTAACCATATTCAGCACTCTTCAGGGATAAGTTTCTTCATTACACTTTCCGAACTTTTCCGCAGATGCCTGTGGAATGTTTTACGAGTAGAGAACGAAGAAATTTACAATAGGGTAAGTGTTATGGAAAGCTCTGGTTTTTGAACTAACAGCTTTTCTATAGGAAAATTTACGTGCAGCTCGAGAATTAAAGATCAATTTTGTTAGATCACCTGCGGATAGATTTCCGCAACCCATGTTTCAAAAGGATACACGGGCTAGTGACGATGACGATTCCGGAGATGAGCCAGCCGGTGCACACACTAATATGAATATGTCTTATGATCCGCGCTCAGAAATGAGACTTGAGGAATAATTACATCTATCTTTCTCTTATATACCTTTCTATGTTTACCGGACGAAACGCCGGCCAGTCATGATATTAATGTACAAGTGGAAAAATGTATTAAGGATTATTTTGTAAAAGGCTCCATCCTTGATTGAAAACAGGAATTTGGAGAAGTCCTACAGTAAATGAGAGTCGGAAGGAAATTTACACTTTCTTCGTTGAATGGACCGGACCGAATTGATTACCCCCATGACCAAAGAACCCGATCTGTTCTGCCTTTTCATACATAATCCTTAGGACTATTAATTAGAACACCTAGAACTCTTTCTCTTTCTTTGTTGACTACGATATTTACATTGCCACTTTTAACCTAACTAACTATTCTTGTTAATGAGTTACTGTTTACTTACATGTTTCCTTATGTTTCCTTAAAAATTATTTACCGCAATGCAGCGATTTGTAATTGATCTCTGATTCCATCTCGATATTCATAGATTTTCACGACTCTTGGCAAACTTGCTCAGAACATATATTCTGTAAGATTTTCACGCATAAAATGGTGTTTAGAAAAGTAGGTGTTCTTGGTGCTACAGGTAAGTACAATTGGTCATAATGGAAAAGACTGGCGCTTTACGATGGAAAGTTATTCTTAACCGACTCCATTAATAATGGAGAACTGAATACACTATGGCCAGAAAGCAAACTCATTGAATAAGAATAGAGTTTGCTTCCGATTTATTTGTACTTCCACGTTTAAAAGCTGCTCAAACTTTGTTCGCTGTTTCGATTTGATTTTTGCTAATTGTCGTAGGAACTGTTGGTCAAAGATTTTTGACTCTTCTTGCTGACCATCCCAACTTTGAAATTGCCGCCCTTGGTGCTTCCGCCCGTTCTGCCGGGAAGGCCTATAAGGAGGCAACTAAGTGGAAGCAATCTGCCCCCATGCCCAAAAAGGTTGCCGACATGATTGTCAAGCCTTGTGATGCCAAGGAATTTACTCATTGCGACATTGTCTTTAGCGGTTTGGATTCTGATTACGCCGGTGAAATTGAGAAGAATTTCCGTGATGCAAACATTGCTGTTCTTTCCAATGCCAAGAATTACCGTAGAACTCCAAATGTTCCTTTGGTTGTTCCTACTGTCAACACTGATCATCTGGATGTGTTGAATTCTCAGCGCAAGGAAAGTAACTTAGATCGTGGTTGCATTGTTACCAACTCAAATTGCTCTACTGCTGCTGTCGTCGTGCCTCTTAAGGCCCTTCAAGATGCCTTCGGCCCTATCGACAAGGTATCAGTTGTTAGTATGCAAGCAATTTCTGGTGCTGGATACCCTGGTGTTTCTAGTTTGGATATGTTGGACAATGTTGTTCCTTATATCAGTGGTGAGGAAGACAAGATTGAATGGGAAACTCGCAAGATTTTGGGTAGCGTAAATGAAAACGCATCTTCCTTTGAGTTAAATAATACTGTTGTTTCTGCTCAATGCAACCGTGTGCCTGTTATTGACGGTCACTTGATGTGCATTTCTGTCAAATTCGCAAAGGCCAATCCTTCCGTTTCTGAAGTTCATAAGGCTCTTGTTAATTATGTATGTGAAGCTCAAAAGCTTGAATGCCATAGCGCTCCCAAACAAGCAATTGTTGTCTTTGATGAATCCTGCCCCGACCGTCCTCAACCCCGTTTAGACCGTGAAAACCAGAATGGATACGCTGTTTCTGTTGGTCGCATTCGCTCCGATTCTATTTTTGACGTCAAATTTGTCTCTCTTGTTCATAACACTGTTTTGGGTGCTGCTGGTGCCGGTATCTTAAATGCTGAAGTTGCCGTCAAGAAGGGTCTCTTATAATCTGCTTTACTTTCTTTTCCTTATATTTTAAAAGTATGCATTCTCTTATATAATAGTTTAGTCCTTTTGCTTCCTTAGTAAAAAGGTTGGGGTTTTTTCACTGCTAGACTTTGATTCCCGTCTTGTTCTTTTGGTTATAGAAAAAATAATAGCGTTGAATGAAACATGTAGGTAAATATTGGTTAGCAATGAAAAACTACTGTCAGTGTAGTTTTAACAAGAAAGTAAAAGAAGAAACTCATTTATGGAGGAATTGAGAGACTTGTTTACATCAATTTCCTCCACGTCCAAGTTGTCATGGAATTAGGATGTGATATAACGCATTATAGTGTATGAAAATTAGATTATAGTGATATATTACGTACTAGAGCGTATTCGTATGAGTTACCATATTTGAAAGAGGGTACATTCTTGGTGAAAAAATTCAGTTGACAACCAACACCATTAGAAGAACAAATGTCGAAAACAAAGCAGCCTACAAGGGCTACGAAGAGTAAGTAAAAGGAAATTTGTGAAAACTGAACTGTGTTAACGCAATTGATTTAATAGAGCAACCAAAAGAACCAAAAGCAACTCTTCAAGACAAGAAGGTGAATGATGTTGAGAAGACCGAACCCACTGCTGCTCAAGAAGGTGCTGAACAAGAGTCCATGAATGATGGAAACGAAAGCGAAGAAGTATTGAAGGGCTTTGAATCTTCTGGTGATGAAGACGAGAGCGATGCGGAAATAGACAACTCAAATATCCCTTCTAAGCCAATTATGGCATTAGGAAACGAGAAGGAGAAAAAAATAAAGAAGAAGGTGTCTGAGAAAAAGGGTTTGAGCAAGCAGGCAGGTGTCTTGTATGTCGGTCGCCTTCCTCACGGCTTCCACGAAAAACAACTGGAGGGATACTTTTCTCAATTTGGTGCCATTAACCGTCTCCGTTTATCTCGTAATAAAAAGGTAAGTCTCGCTTTATATACCAATGGTAAAATACTGTACAATTGCTAACCATATTAGACCGGCAACAGCAAACATTATGCATTCATTGAGTTTGAATCTGTTGATGTTGCCAACATCGTTGCTGAAACTATGCATAATTATCTTTTATATGGTCGGTTATTGCAATGTAAGGTAGTACCAAAGGATAAGGTTCACGGTGAATTGTTCAAAGGTGCTTCCCAACCATATAAACGTATTCCCCGTGCTACCATTGCTCGTTTAGAGCACCAAAAGCCTTTAAGTGGTGAAAAGGTTAAAAAGTTAGTTGCTCGTCATAACCGCAAGTTGCAATTGAAAAAGCGAAAGCTCGAGCAACTTGGCATTACTCTTGATTCGGACGTAACACAGGCTAAAGCTGAGTCTGTCAAAAAGGCCGCTCCTACCAAGAAGTCTAACAAGAAAAAGAAACAAAACAAACAGGTTTAGGTAAAATAATGTATTTGGGTTTTTGAGGTTTATAATTTTTGCACTTTCTCTCTCCCTATAATAGAAATTTAAGTTTTTATTTTCACATATCTTTATTTTCTATATATTCATTTATTAAACAAATTAGTATCTCTTTCATAAACTCGTCATTCATACATGATGCTTACTGTCTTCTGCTTTTATCGCTTCTGTAAACGCTTCATAGCTGCTGCTGCTCGTTTTTCACGTTCAATTCTTTGTCGCATTTCTGGACTTAGAGATTTCAGATCATCCTGCTTACGCATTTGATTTATTCCTAAGGAATGACCTTTACCAAAATTGATATCGTAATCTTTCTTCTCTTGTTCTTGAATTTTCTTTATAGCTTCTTGGCGTCGTTGTGCTTCTTGTTGTTCGCGTTCTTCTTTTTGACTTTCTGAACGAGCCTTTGCTTTTTGTCTCAGTTTTTCTATTTGATCTCGTGACTTTGCTGAACCAACTTTAGCCATTTCCCAGTCATATGCTTCTTCACCTAGTTCGTATCGAGCAATTGAGAATTCATCTCGTACTTCCCGATTGCTAGAGCTAATTTCATAAGGAGTTTTATTGTTTCCATTTTGTACAGTAGGGTCCGCCCCTTCACGAAGCAACCTTGCTACTAGCTTTGAGTTTCCTTGAGCAACTGCATAATGTAAAGGTGAAGAAGTATGATTATGTACATTTAGTGGGTGAAATCGGAAATTGATGGATAACGCATTTAGCTCTAGATATTTTAAGGCGTCCTCCAGTTTATTCGCTTTTAAACTCGTAAGTAATGCATCAGTATGTTTTGACAATAACTTTTTCTCCTTTTCCAGTTTATCCCTAGCTTCTTTTTCAATTATTTTTCTTTCTTCATTCTCTTTCATGATTTCTCGTTGCTGAGTATCCAAGGTTTGAGTGTTGATATTACTGATTTTGGGCGTGACTAGTTCTTTATAACAACGAAGTAGCTCAGAATGCGTCGCACGTTTTGTAGTAAAGGGAAATGTCCTCAATCTTGGGTCCTTAGGGTTAACCAAAGGATCCGACTGTGAAAAAAATATAGATCGATTTGATGCACCAATTGCTCGGACAAATATCAAATCACATTTATCCAGTAGAGATTTCCATTCATTAAACAGTTGATGAATATCCCGAATTAATGCCAACTCGTTGTATCGACGAAGACTGCTACCGGCGGAATGGATGCCACCCTTTGCATTATCAGCAGCACCTTGAGATCCACCTTGTTTCCTTCTCGTAGTATATCGGTGAATCGTTTTCTGGGCTAGAACTTTGGGAGTAGCAAAAGACTGAGGAGATTTTCCATAAGCCTCATTGGAAGCTACCATAGCGGCAAAATGACCACCGCCTAACATAAACATGGCTACCTGAAGTGGTTTCTTTTGGTTTTCAATTTGATATTCTAAGAGATTATCCTTTGTTATAACGGAATCCAAGGGAAATAAGTGTCGGTATATACCAAGAAATAGCGGACTTGATAAATCTTGATGTTTTACTTCGAACCAAACTATCGGTGATTTTTTATGTTCTGTAGACTCTTCGTTTTCTTGCTGAGGTTTTTCATTTATTCGAAGAGAATTTTGAAAAGCCTTTTCCAAATGCGCTTTACTAGCTTCATCCTCGTCTAAACTATCATCGCTTTCTGAACCTGATATGGATTCTGTCAGGTTATCTAAAATGTGGTCAAATTCATCCTGAGATACCGAAGGAAGACTTGCCCCTGCGCGTTTCGCATTAAACCGATGCCAATCCGTTTTAACATGCTGTTTTCGGTTCTCTAAATTGTTTAGATCATTTATTCCACATACAGTACATGATAAAACATTTTTTTGGGTAGGGTCAGTGATTCGAGACTCTCTCGCGTTTTCCGTATCTTCATTTGCTTCAGGCGCCGCCGAAATATGATTTGAAAGATCGGGTTTTAATTCTATAGATGCAAGTACATCGTCCGGAAGGGTGAAAATGGTAGACTTTTGGATGTCTTGCATTTCTTAACCAGTAGAATTTTTTTTAAATAGCAAACGATCGAATAAAAAGGTAAAAGTATAAGTTAACTTCCAATAAATTTTCAATTATTATTAATCCTTGTAATATCCGTTGAATTTGACTTATTTTTAACTTGTCCTTAGGAAAGTGTTATGTAAACGTTTACTACTCCCAGGTCGTCGTCATATGCGATTTAGAAAAAATTTCGTGTAATAGACAAGAGTCTTATTTCATAATGGAAGGAAATTAAGCCTATACTCCAGATTTTAGAATTTGTAATTTTAAGCGAGAAAAAAGTTTTAAATTGTAAGAATGAGTAGCAGAAACTGACTTTAAATGGATTCATCACGCTCAGCAAAGCTCGTCTTCCGTTTTAACGATTTTAGTTCATTTGCAAAGAAAATTTTGAGTAATTTAAAGAAAATGTGTAGACTGCTTTTGAAGATATTACCGTTCTTATAAACCACTATGAATGAATAATAGAAAAAAGCAAAACATTCTTAATCCGAAGTATGTCTTAGATAAATATAAAACAAAAATTCATAGTCATTCTCTCTAATTAATCATAAACAAAGGTTGGGATGAACTTTACTCGACAAAGGACTTCCATTCAACAAATTGACCAGTAACCTTTTCACTTGGGTTTAACGCCAAGTAAGTAAGAGCTTTGGCAACATCGTGAGGAGACACAAGCTTACCAGAAGACTTGAGTTCTTTGAAATAGTTATGCATATCTCCCATGGCAGGCTTGTTTTGCTCATTGCGAATAATATCTTGCATAGGAGTGTCAACTACACCAGGTCGTACAGCAACGCTCATAATGTCCTTTTCCTCGCTTCCAAGGCTCATAACAAGCATGTTAACAGCTGCTTTCGAGGTGCTATAGGCAGTCCAAGCTGGGTAAGCTCGAACAGCGGCCCCAGACGATACGACGACTATCGAACCTTTTGCTTTGCGTAAATGAGGGATTGCTTGCTTGATAGTTTCGACTACGCTAAAGAAATTGACATCAAACAACTTTTTCCATTGATTCACATCCGCGTCTTCAATTTTCGAAATTGGTTCAACAAGACCTGCGTTTAAGATAATGGCATCAAGTCGGCCAAACTTTTTAATAGCGGTATCTACGCTTGACTTGGCCGTTTCTGAAACATCACCCTGCACATGCACGAATGAATCTGGATGTTGCAAAAGTAAAGTCTCTAGTTCCTTCGTCAAGCTTCTGCTAACGGCAACCACCTTAGATTTAGCACGAAGTGCTTGAGCAGTCGCAAGACCAATACCTTTAGAAGCGCCTGTCAGTAATACTACTTTTTCTGCAATATGACTCATTATTAGAATTTAGAGCTAGTCTTTTTTTATGATTTAGGTACAATATATATTTTCAGTTATTCCAAGTCAATTAATTGCTAATCAATCGATGCAAGGAATCAGGTGTGCGGTTGAGGATGGATGAGAGAGTAGGGAACACGTACATATGGTTCAGGCAATCATCAAACTGTAGTAATCCAGTACCTTGAAGCATCTAATATATCCTAAAAATACAAAAGAAAGAAAAAATATAATGAATATCTATACCAAAATAAGCTGAACGAAATGAATAAACAAGGGTATTCAAAGAACAATATCCACTGTAACGAACATGGGGAGAAATTCATTCCTTTAGTAGATGAGCAGTTTATTATAGCCTTTCAATGTCACATCAAAAACGATGAACTATGGTCACAATGACTTGCATGTTTGATGCTCCCCTAATATCCTTTTATTTTTCTCAATGATATACAATTTCTAGGTGTAGCTCTATGTTTTCAATGGTTCTATCATATACTTTCCCTCATTATTTGGATATTTTAAAGAGCTAGAAATGATCAGCGTAGCTACAAAAGCTGATTATGAAGGAAAAATTGGAATCATAAAACAGCATGACAAAGTTGTTGCTCGTCATATTTCCGTTGGCAAGGTCGACTGTCCTTATCCAAATATTTTTCTTTTGGTACAATTGTTTTAGAAAATCAAGGTAATAACCATTCAAAGCAATCAACGTCTTTTCTCTTTCTTCTTAATCAGTTGGAGGAAACGGTGAACCTTTCTTAACTTACAGGGTATGACTTTGTCAAACTATTTACTATTATTAAAAAGTCAAAGCTCGAGCTCCTCTCCTTCCATCATGTTGTTCCATTTTCTATAACTAACTCCCTCAAAGATATCTTGCGGCTGTTGGGCGGGCATGCATGATTTCTACTGACTATTCTTTTGAATTGTTAGCAAAGTTAAAAATTAGCTTTTATTTTGGTTTGTTATTTTTAAACCCTTCTAGCAGTTTTTTTAATAAGCGCAATTAAGGTCTACACCGACCTTTATGGGGTACTGCTTCCCGAGCTCAAAAATATTGTTGCCAGATATGTTCATTCATCAAATACTGGAATTTCCCACATCTAGTGTGTGAGATGAAAATTGGGATAAATCTGTTCTTTACTATTTCTTATTTCAACTACGAAAGAATAAAGTAATCTCAAAGACCTTCCAGAGTCTAACTAGATATAGTAAATCAGTTATACTACCAGCGAGTCCCGGGTAGCTCAATCGGTTTAGAGCGTCTGACTCTTATGAAGGTCATCAGAAGGTTGCGAGTTCGAGTCTCGCCTTGGGAGTTCTTTTTGTCGCTTCGACAAGGCAGTTATTACAATGTGCGGAAATTTTTTTCTAAAATGTATTTATTACGATTCTAGCTTGGACACATATTCCCTTCGTTATTGAGGTTTTTCTGTTTGTTTTCCTTAATCAAAAGTTATGATGTCGCATATAATGTCAGAGTCAATGATCTCTTTATTTTTAGTTGCTGGTAAACAGTGAATGTTTCATTGCAATTATCATTCACTGAGCTTTTGATTAGTTTCCTTTATTTATTTTCTTACTGTATTTTAGCTCGTGGATCTGTATGATCTGCTTTCAAATCATGAACGAAGGAGAGTAGTAGCACACCCATTCACTTGCTTATATACGTACAAACTTAGCATACTAATAATCCTAATAAAGAAAAGAAAAAACAACTAATCTTAAAAGCTATACAAATAATCTTTAAACTGAGTATTGGGTTTATGAAGTGAATGGTCCTTAAAAGTTGACAGGACGTTTCACAATTCTCGGTTGTAATTGACGTAGCCTCTCATGAAACAAATATTTTTTTTCTTATTTAGTCTATTTATAGTACATGATATCAATTTTATTTCGCTTTTGAGGATTTGTAGTAGCTAATGCTTACGGGATCCTCTCTCACTCAAAAAAGAAAAGCAGATAAGTAAATAAAATAAAATTTAAAAAAGTTTAAAAAATAAATGTTGAGCAAAATCATTTCAGTTTTCTGGTTGAATAAATTAAAGGGTATAACATAACGTATAGGCATGATCTAACTTCACCCGTTCTCCATCCTTCATAACTTTTAATTGCCAGGAAACATTCCAACCAGAACAAAGCTCTTGTAGTTGGACTTTTTGGAAAAAGCTTCTGTTTATTACATTTTGAAAAGTAGCTTTACATTTATATTACTTTTGTTTTTGTTCTTTACTAGGGAGTTTCAATAATCATAGGACTGAACGATACTGTTGGATTTGCATAATTCAACATTTGATATTACTTTTGGTTTCTATTTATTTCCTTGTTTCTTTGCTTTTTGTTATACCTTAAAAATTTTTGATTGATTTTATCATGTCTTTTGCTACTCTGTATGGTGCTTTACAAGGAGATGCTCATGCTAGAGCTTTGGCAGCTCCTGCAAGTTCGGCTACGTTGTCTTACAGTGAGCTCCGAATTGCTATTATGGATCTCCAAAGACAAATTGCCGGCTTAGGTATTAAAACAAGCGATCCTGTTAACATCGCTGTCCCTAATGGCTTGGAATTTGTTGTTAGCTTTTATGCCGTCTCTTGGCAAAGAGCCGTATGTGGACCTCTAAACTCAAATTACAAGCAATCAGAGTTTGAGTTTTACATTGACGATTTAAAGAGCAAGCTCGTTTTTGTCAGCAAGGGTTCTATTGAAGCTAACACCCCTGCCGTTCGGGCCGCCAAGAAACTCTCTGTTGCTGTAGCAGAACTTTCCTGGTGTCCCGAGTCTCGTTTAGTGAAGATTGTTCGTGTCGAAGGATCTAACCCTTCTTCACCCCAGCCCCTTGGTCTGCCTCATGCCGACGATATCACGCTTGTTTTGCACACCAGTGGTACTACTGGACGCCCCAAAGTTGTTCCTTTAACCCATCGAAACCTCTGTCAAAGCACTAAAAACATCAGCGCTTCTTATCGCCTTTCTCCCCGTGATACTTCATACGTGGTAATGCCTCTTTTCCACGTCCACGGCCTCCTTTGTGGCCTTCTAGCCACACTTGCATCTGGTGGTGCTGCTGTCGTTCCTCCTCGTTTCTCTCCTAAAACATTCTGGAAAGATTTTACTCAATATGAGGCAACCTGGTACACTGCCGTGCCAACAATTCACCAAATTTTGTTGCGCATCCCTTTACCCAACCCACTTCCTATTATTCGCTTTATTCGTTCATGCTCTTCTCCTTTGGCACCTCCTGTATTGCGTAAGCTTGAAAAGGCTTTCAAAGCACCCGTTCTTGAGGCATATGCCATGACTGAAGCTTCACATCAAATGACTACGAATCCACTTCCTCCTCTTACTCACAAGCCTAAATCTGTCGGTGTACCATTCGGAGTTGACTTAAAGATTCTTGATGCTAAGGGCAAGGAAGTTCCCCAGGGCTCTGAAGGTGAGATCTGTGTTCGTGGTATCAATGTAACTAAGGGATATCTTAACAATGCAGAAGCTAACAAGTCTTCTTTCACTGAGGAAGGCTTTTTCCGTACTGGTGACCAAGGTAAGGTCGATGCCGAAGGCTTTGTTTTCATTACTGGCCGCATTAAAGAACTCGTAAACCGTGGTGGTGAAAAAATCTCTCCAGCTGAGATTGACGCAGTCTTGATGCAGCATCCTAATGTCACTGAGGCTGTGTGCTTTGCTGTCCCTGATGAAAAATACGGACAAGATATTCAAAGTGCAATTCATACCACATCTGGAAAGTCGGTAAGTGTTAAGGAGCTACAAAGTTTCTTGGCTCAGAGAGTGGCTGAATTCAAAATTCCAAAGAAGTTTTACTTTACCGACAAGATTCCCAAGACTGCTACAGGAAAAGTGCAAAGACGCCTCGTTGCCGATGCCTTCTTCCATCCTAAGGCAAAGATGTAATGTCGTTTATTTTTAGTTGTTTAGTACTTGTGTGAATTAGCTTGTTTAAATTACATTTTTTTATTTCATTAAATTTTTATGATAGTTATCTTACTATATTACTTTTCAAACGACAATAAATTGTACAATCCATTGTCTTTGTGTATACGAATAAGTGGTGACTCTTTGGGCCAATTTACGGCTGAAGATAACTTCCTAACCACAGTCACCACTGCCAAGGTGGAATTGAAATAACTTAGCCGTCTTCAGTAAAATCGTACTTTTAGAGGTTCATTATTCATATTATGGGAGAAATAGAATTGAGAAAGGACGAGAGCGCGAAGCGACCTATCGAGAATGTAAATTTTTCAGAGGATGAAGACTCGGTGAAGCAACAAGCTAAAAAAGTCACAATAAACAACTCGAAAGAGGAAGAAAAGTCAGAAAGTAATATTGAAGATCAAAATTCAACTGACGATTCCAATGAGGACCAAACGACTCCTTCGTATCCCACATCCGATACGGATGAGGATGAAGCTCATAGTGAAGTAAAATTCAAAGAGCAATATTCTCAATTTAACTATCCTATCAATGAACCTCCTAGTGATCGACCAGTACGTGTATATGCAGATGGTGTTTTTGACTTATTTCACATTGGTCATATGAGGCAATTGGAGCAAGCCAAAAAAGTGTTTCCCAATGTCCATCTGATTGTCGGACTTCCCAATGATAAGTTGACCCATCGCTTAAAGGGATTGACAGTTATGAATGACAAAGAAAGAGCTGAAGCACTTCGCCATTGCAAGTGGGTCGATGAAGTCGTTGAAAGTGCACCTTGGGTTATAACTCCCGATTTTTTGGAAGAGCATAAAATTGATTTTGTCGCTCATGATGATATACCTTATGCTTCAGATGATAGTGGTGACATATATCTTCCGGTGAAAAAAGTAGGTAAATTTATACCAACGAAACGAACGGAAGGTGTATCCACCTCTGATTTAATAACACGAATTATTCGTGATTATGATCAGTATGTCATGCGTAATCTTGCGAGAGGCTTGGACAGAAAGGTTTTGAATGTATCCTTGTTTAAAAAGAATGAACTGGATTTTCGCCATCACATCAAAATGCTGCGCGATGCAATTCGTAATCACTGGGTATCTACTAGTCGTGATCTGAAGGCGGACATAAAATCTTTCCTTTCGATGGCTACAACGGATTACCAATTGCAATACACTCCTTTGCATGGCTCAAGTGCGCCTCCTAGTCCTGGTCCCGGAAATCACCAAAATAGCTTCCTGGGCGGCTTAAATCGATGGATGCAACGTCGATCAAGCAGCCAATATGATTTACCTCAAATGAAAGCCAATCTGTCTAATCAATCTAGTGAAAATGATGATACGGTAACTCTTAAGAATCATCAATAAATTACGAGTTGCTTTTTGTGATTGATTAGTCAACAATTCCTTGATATATCCGAACGATCTATAAAGACGAAACAACTTGCCCTCAACCCTTCTTACTTTTACCATTTGTTAATTTGGGATATGGCGACAATACGGAACGGACTTGTTTATATTTAACTTCATTGTTCATAAATCCTCTTATAATGTTCTCAATAGTCTGAAGACTATATAACGATTGTTTGATTCATGCTAATACTATCACTTATGAGACATTTCGTAATTTGCTTACATATATGACTGCCCGATATTAATCCTCATGCACTATGGTAATCTTCAGGCTTACTTAATACCCACTATTGGCTTTCCTCTCGTTCATGTTTTGTTTAATACAGCAGCTCAATTAACTAATGGTTGTTGTCTTTTTGTGTAGTTAATGGAGGGTTTTTTTTTCTGCGCTTGGATTTACGACTTTAATATTAGGAGATCCTTTTTTCTCTTCAAAATATAGCGTCTTTTATCAATGTCTCATGAGTAGTTTTCTTTCCTCGAGGTTATATTTAGTGTCTCATGTAGCACTTAGTTATTTTTTAATTTTAATAAAAATTTTTTATCAACTTCCTGTTAAATATGAACAGAAGTCGTATGTACGAATGTTGACCTTCCCATAGACGAACTTCACTTCCACCTACACAATTTTACCAATACCCATTGCAAATCTGGTTTTGTAATCAGGTTCATAACGGAGACTTATATAAAATAAATTCTCTACTAATTAATTAATACTTGCATATATTTCAAACTGTGTTTAAAGGGTAGAAATTTTCAGAATAAACTATCACGATGGCAGGGTTTGGCAACATAGATGAGATGTCAAAGGATGTGTTAGCTGGAAAATCATACGAAGCTTTATTGTACTTGATGCACAACAGGAAAAAGAGAAAACCAGAGAAGAAATCGGAAAACGAAGATTTACCAAAGCATAAAGAAAAAAAAAATAAAGTAATCGAGAAGTTAGACGAGCCGGACACAAACGAAGAAGAAAACGAATCCTATGAAGAAAAGGAAATAATTGATGCTCTGGCTCATGAGGATTTCGATAATGCTGATGAGAAGGAAAGTGAAACTTCTCAAGACCCTTTCATTAGTCACTTTGATTGCGAGAATATGCAAGTCATAAACGAATCAATCTCGTGTATAAAGGCTATGAATTGGTCTCAATCATCGGAGGAAACCAAGCTAGGAATTTCCCAAATTTTTACACCAGAAACGGAAGAGAAAATTCCTTACAATTGCATACCTAAGAGCGATAACGTTTCTGATCTAGGTCTGAAGCAACGAATTTTGGAAGCTTTTAAGTCGCAAAAGCCATCAGGGCATTTGACGACTATGCAAATGGAGATTGCCAAACATATGTTTAATTATCAGGATGTATTTTTTACAAACATGAACTTTAAGAGCCACAAACTTATTGTCTCTTTATATGCGTTGCACTCCTTAAATCATGTGTTCAAGACAAGAGATCGTATTTTAAAGAACAGTGCAAGACTATCTCAAAACCCCGAGCTAGAGTTCCGGGATCAAGGATACACTCGGCCAAAAGTCTTGGTCCTTTTACCAACAAGAAATAGCTGCCTGGAGTTTATTAATACTCTTATATCTTACTCAGGAGCGGATCAAGTAGCTAATCGTAAGCGCTTTGAGGATGATTTTTCAATTGAGAAGGAAGTTATATCTGAAAAGAAACCTGAAGATTTTCGTTATTTGTTTGCCGGTAATACTGATGATATGTTTCGGATCGGTATTAAGTTTACCAGGAAAACCATTAAGTTATTTTCTCAATTCTATAATTCCGATATTATTGTTGCTAGTCCATTAGGTTTACGATTGGCTATTGGAAATAAAGGTGATAAGAAAAGAGATTTGGATTTTTTGAGTTCCATTGAGGTATCGATTATAGACCAAGCCGATGCTTTATACATGCAAAACTGGGAGCATATTGAAGCTATTTTTGATGAAATTAATAATCTACCCAGGGAAGCTCATGATTGTGACTTTAGCCGCGTACGTCCATGGTATTTGGACCAGCAGTCAAAGTATATGAGGCAAACTGTTTTATTTTCTCAATATAATGCTTTGGATATTAACTCCTTTTTTTCGCATTACATGTTGAATGTTGCAGGAAAAGTGAAGTTCCGTACCTTAAACCGTGGAATTCTGAATCAATTAGGCTACAAAATTAAACAAACGTATGTTCGTGTGTCTAGTGACTCCATCGTCAAATTACCGGACGCTCGCTTTTTCTACTTTATAAACTCGGTCTTGCCTCATCTTGTTAAGAGTCCCCAAGGTGGCATTTTAGTGTATGTTCCTTCTTATTTTGATTTTGTGAGAATACGAAATCATATGGATGACGAAGCGATTAGTTACAGTGCCATTTCTGAATACTCTAGTACATCAGATCTAACGAGAGCTCGCACTTTATTCCAACAGTCGAAAACCAAGATTTTACTATATACCGAGCGTGCTCATCATTTCCGTCGGTTTGATATCCGTGGGGTCAAAGCTATTGTTATGTTTGCTCCTCCAACAAATCCCCAGTATTATGTAGAGCTTGCAAGGATGCCGATGCGTTCAATTACTGAAGGAAAGCTGGATCAGGACGCTGCAAAATGTAGAATTCTATTTTCGAAATATGACTCCATTAGCCTTGAAGGTATTGTTGGTTTTCAAAGGGTTCCTAATATGTGTCACGGAAGACACGAGGTTTTCGAATTTGTTTGAATTTGGATAGGAAAGAAAAAAGAAGCCGAAATGAAAAACTAAATGTTTGACTCACCGGTCTAAATTGATAAGCCGCATTCGTCACAAAAAATGGTAATATGAAAGAAATTGTGAGTGTTGGCGAATCGGCTTGTTTTATATAGATCCTATATTTTATAGAGTGTATATTAACTAGGGAAAGGAATGGTTCTAGCAATATAACTACAAAGTATTTAGAAGTATATAAATGCCTTCGATTGTTATTTTGCACTATTGGTATATATATATTGATCACTAGACTAGACGAACAACATCCATTTTAAAGCAAAATTATTTTATCAGCTTTGATATAGGTAATTTCATGCCAGTCATTTGAGGAAACCAATTAATTTATTAACTAAAAGAACAAATTCTTGTTCTTTTAGTTTAAATAAACTAAGGAATTATGACAGAATCTCTTAAAGCTGATACTTCATGAGCTTATAATCTCAAGGTTGAATATCTTCGGCGCCACTCTCATTTGTTCTCATTGTGTTTTACCCCAATATCTTGCATTCTGCATAAAAAAGAGAGAAATAGCAAGAAGTCTATTTAACATGAATTAACTTGAATTTTAAAAATTCATTTTTGAACTTACTTGGAATGGAGTCCTCTAAGATTGCTTTTACAATTGGAGTTGTATTAAATACGATTGTGCATTTTTGAGAAACGGCTATAATTTGATTATCATTTTGAAGTTTCAAGTCTAAATTTTTTGGTCTAAATGGAAGATAAACGTTTATTACACAACCTTGAAGAATGCTCAGATAATGACATTCTCAAGAAAGCTCTACTTCATTATAGAGAAGCGGTTGAATCTGAGAAGCAAGGTGATATTGGCAACTCTTTAAACAGATATCGTCTGGCTCATAAAGTTCATGAGGACGTAGAGGTGATTTATCGTCGAATAGAGCGCTTAGCAATTCAAAATAATAAGGAGCAGAACGAAGAAGATCGTAGGTTACTTTCTGAAAAAGAAATAAATAATAGCAGTGAAGAAGATGAGCTATCAAATGGTTTAACTCAGCTCTCCGTGGCACCTCCTTTCATACTCAAACTTCCGGATGAGGTCTTGCTTCTCATAGTGGAGCAGTGTTTTGAGAACTTGAATGACTTATCAAATCTTCCTCGTATAGCACGAAGTTGCAAATTACTTGCAAAAGCGTGTCGAGCAGACTCTCTTTATCGCCGATTTTGTTATTTTAGTTACCAACTGAACGAATGGCAACAAACAAAAGAAAGTATAGAGGAGGAGCTATCTTCTACATATCATCAAAGCTGGAAGGAGATGTATTTAAAAAAACCTCGAATTCGATTTGATGGCTGTTATATTTCAGTTTGCAGGTACTTTCGCCCGGGAACTAGTGATACCAGTTGGAATCAACCTATCCATTTAATATCTTATTATCGTTATCTTCGATTCTACCCGGATGGAACTTGTATGGTTTTCCGAAGCAATACGGAACCGAATCTCATTGTTCGAACCTTCGGTAGGCACCAATCTTCTTTTTTCGTACCTTCTTCTTCGAATCCTGCTTTTAGTAACGGAGAAGTTGCGTGCATGGCTACATGGTCTATGTCTCCGGCTGGCCAACTTTTGCTTTCACATCCCGCTGGCGGGCGGGCCTATACATACGCGCAAAGCTTGCAAGTTAAAGGAAAGCGTTTGAAGTGGGTTTCTTTTTATGCCGTTGACAATGAAATGTTTGAGACGAGTGAATTTCCTTTAACACATCATCGTGACTACATTTTCTCCCGTGTCTACAATTATACCTCAGAAAAAGTTGAGCCATAGGTAAAGAAGTAGGTATACTTTTGTTCTTCACCCGAGCATTATTGATCGTGAATTTCAAGAGGTCGCATTATAAAGTTGGCGATAGACTTAAATGGCTATAAATTTTACTAATGAAAGCTAGAGATAAAACTATACTATTTAGGAACAATAGCATAGCAACTAATTATGATTAGAAGAGTAAATTTCATAGTGCGTAATACATAAACAAACGGGCATAAACGAAATAAAACAGAAAAAACTCATTGTAATTATTAATACCCAAAACAAGATCATAAAACCGTTAAAAACCAAGAATCCTTTAAATATTCGTATCGTTATAAAAGTCCGTTAACATGACATGCAAAAGTTAGTCAGTGCAAAGAGGATAGCTTCAGATAAGCAAAAGCGATAAAAAAAACCAATAATAAACTTCGTGTCCAGAAACCCCTAACCTGTAGGTGAATCACAGGTAAAGACTACGTGAACAACAAACGGCTCAACTGCCTCACTTAATTAAACTATTTCCTCTGGCGGTAAATAAACAGGAGGAGGCGATTGGGGTCTTTCATGACTAACTCTGGGTGTAACTCCATCCTCTCCCCTTGGAATCTCAGAGTGACCTAATACACCCGGTGCACTTTCTTGAACAGCGGCTGTATATGGAGGTGGAATTTCATCAGGTTGGTTTTCAGTAACAGTTGTTCTCGTCCCATCCTCTGGATGCCTATATGTAGCTGTGTAATGGACAGAAGGCTCGCCAGGAATCCCCATGACAGTTGCAGTCTGCAAGGAATTACCATGATGATTACCTGACACAGTGCTTGATTCAGAGGGTCTAGTACGCGAAGTAGGTTTTGCTTGACCTGTGGCTCTTTGACGACGTTTGAGAAAATAATTATGAATCATCATAACAAATGAGACAACGAGTGCAATTAGGGCAAACCCAGCAAAAACAAAAAAGAACATAATCAATTGATATGTTAGAATGTATAAACGAGCGATTGTACTATGTTAGCTCGCTTCTTTGTTATGATGAAGTGAGAGGCGTAATAGGTAAACGTTGGACTTGGTTATGGTATGGCAGGTGATCAACAGATCATGAAACCATAAAGTCAGAAATCAAAAAGATAACAAACAAAAAAAAAAAAAGAAATAAATCTAGTAGTAATAGTTAGAAGTTTCCGAAGCTGGGCGTTAATTCAAGCTGTGCATAGCTGTTCATTGAGTTTATGACAACGTAATTCAATTCAAGTCAAATCAGAACATTCGCTTTTTTTTTAAAAAAAAATAAAAAAAAATTAAGAAATATTAATAAAAAGTTCGTATCCTTTTGATTTTGCCCTATAGGTACCGTTCATCCATGAGCAATTTTGAAACTTAGGCTTACCGGATTTTGGACTTCATTACCCTTCTTACAGAGAAAATTATTTATTAGCTACTTGAATAATCTCTTGGAGAAGTCCTAAAAATGCTTTTGAAGGCTGGATTCTATTCGCGACTCGACATTTGAACAGCGTGTGTCAAAGAAAGCTCCTTAGTTTCTATCCCATTTGCTTCATATAAGGAGCGATTCGTTTGGATTGTTAATACTCATAAAATCTAATTCCGCTTCTTTGTCTTAAGAATGGGCTGACGCGTGAATCCATATACAAAGAAAGTGTACGCGAAAGACAATTTGTCCACTACCAATATCTTCTTGTTAGAGAAATCTAGAAAGTAATTAAGAGGACTTTTTTTTAAGAAAAAAAACTGATGAGAGTAACTGGTCCTGATTCTTGTGAATTCGATAACCCCTCTTTACCATTAGTAGAATTAGAACCATATGCTCGTGTAAATCGTGAATCTACAAAACTATGTAAACGATATCTGAAACGAGACTACTCTGGAAAAAGCATTTACCGTAAGCCAGAAAAGAAAGCATAAAACGAACTATGTACTAACCGTGGAATAATGATTAGAACCGGACTCCAGTAATCCGACTCGTTGGAAATATGAAAGACCTTTAGAAACAATACGCGCATGGAATAATGTTATCGATGGAAGAAAGCCTGATCAAAATATTCATGCAGCGAGATTGTCAAACTTGAAACCAAGCTCTTCTTTAAAAGACCGGTATCCAACTATAAAAAAGCAACAAGACCCCGTGGTTTTGGAGAATGCCCGTTCTTTTGCTAAAAGTACTTTGAGGCCCTTGAGCACGGTTCCTTCTCTAGCATCATCTACTGACGAAGAGGACGATCGTACTGAAACATCAGTGTTGATGGAAAAGAAAGAGGAGGGAAGACCAGCCATTAGCTCTGTTCCTATTTCTTCCGATATGCTTTGTGCGGCGGCAAGCAATGGTTACTTTCGTAAACCAGCTGTGTTAAATCAATCCTTGGTGCCTTTAAACTCGGTTGTACAACCTTCACATAAGCAAGAACTAAAACATAAACTGAAACAATTTGTTCATAATGTTTTAAACTAATTGTCTAGAAAATTTGTTGCTCAAACATAACGTTTATAGAACTGGGTTATATAAGGCATATTGTCGATTATTATCAATCAGACAGTAAGCATGCAGATATTCGGGAAATTGGAGTTATTGTCGTTGCATGAAGTTATGAATATTACAGTATGAATTATTTAATGTCAAAATATAAATAGACTTTATTATTACACTGTGCCAAAAATAGTAAGTCAGCAGACATCTTCATCATGTAAGTTAGACTTTGTTTGTATTAGATTTAGATAAATCATTGTTAAGTACGAGAATGTCCACCCTGGTTTGTTTAACTGAATTAAACAAGCTCAAAAAGCCAAGTCGGACCCTTCTCCAGTTTTAAACTGGGTCTGAAAGTTGATAACGATCTGTCTCTCAACAACTAGATTCCTTATATTTTGTAATAGGAATGAATATAGAAATTATATACATGCATACAAAAATCACTGCAGCAGACCTTCGTAGGAATGAATACGATTTTGCGTGTTCGAAAATTACCGTTGTGATATACACAAAATCGACAAATACAGAAATAAAATACTAATTAAGTAAGTATTCTGGACGTGATTTAGATTTTTTTTCAAAATTATTATGCGTAAAATGCTAAAGTATCGAATACTTTTTGGAAATACGCATGTTCATCGTTACTTTTAGAGTAACAGATATAGAACCATACAGCGGCCATTTTGTTTGTTTTTTTCCTTTATTACAACAATTTTAGATTCAAAACTAATTTTGTAACACATAAACAGCGATGAATATGCTTAATTTTATCATATGAGACATATTGAGCGTTAACATTAAGGCAAGATTTGTTACGAGAAAAGACCCTATTCAAGAGTTGGCGCTGTTCTGTTTCAACAAATGATAACTGCAGCCATTTTTTGAAAAATAATTATTACGTTACTTAGTGTTGTACTTCTAACAATTCAGTAATAAGAAAGTTCATGTTCTTATATCGATCACTATCTTGCAAGTTTACCCGACTTTAATGAATGACAAAGAGTCTGTATGAAGAATTGCTCTCAAGTTTTAAACCGCAACTACATTAAATTCTTTTTCATTTATAATGGGACGAGACTTTTGGTAAACTCGAGCATTTCAACTGTATATTCGTTATTAATAATGATTCTAGGTCAGCTGAAACCTATCAAAAAAATGCCGCGTTTGTTCCTTTACTAACAAAGGAAATCGTAAAAAAACTAGCTTTATCACCCCAAGATGTTGTTCTTGACTTGGGATGTGGGGATGGAGTATTAACTCAAAATTTGGCATCGCAGTGTAAACATATTACTGGCATTGATTCAAGTCCATCTATGGTTCAATCTGCAAAGCAAAAAGGATTGGAAGCCTATGTAGTTGCAGGGGAAAAGCTTGCCAGTGCAACTGAATTTCCATCGGAAGGGTATGACGCCGTTTTTAGTAATGCTGCCTTGCATTGGATTCTTCGAAATCCAGAACAAAGAAGCACTGTTTTTCAAGGAGTAGCTCGTGTTCTTCGTCCAGGTGGTCGTTTTGTTGCAGAATGCGGAGGTAAGTAGACCTCGATATGAATCATTTCAGTCGCTGTTTGCTCCTTTAGAAATACTAATAGAGAATTATTAGCTTTTGGTAATGTTTCAGAAGTGTTATCCAGCATATATACTGTACTATTAGACCATGGAATTCCTAAAGAACGAATTGATGAAGCTAACCCTTGGTATTTTGGAACTGAACAAGGTAATGATTTTATCAAAGGCACCATTTGCGCTTTCTACTTATTATTTATATCATTTATTGAATTATTAACTCTGAACAGCCTATACGTCGATGTTGAATGAAGCTGGGTTTGAGATCACTTTTATTGAAAACGTGACTCGGCCAACTTACTTGGATCGTGATGTTCGCCAATGGTTAGACACATTTGCGCACAATTTCTATGAAGCATTTCCCCATTTGAAGGAAACCCTTCGAGAACGTGTTTATCAAGCCTTGCTTTGGGTGGATTGCACAGAAACCGGAGATTGGTACTTGCAGTATCGCCGTTTGCGTTTTGTTGCAAAAAAGAAATGATGAATTTTTACCCTAAACCAACCGGTCTTCGTGCAAACTTGAACGTTTAATGTTTTGAATCATTGACACTTGTCGACGTAATCGAGTTACCTGTTTTCCTTCCTCTTTTTCCTAGAAAAAAAAAGAACTAAGAAGTTATCTATGAGAGAATCACTGCTGGACTTTGAAATGAACGCTTCCAGGAATGACATTTCATAAATCAACTATTGTTTTACAGCTAATAATCCGTATCCATGATTAAGTAAAGTAGATACACGTTAATATTTTTCGTTTTGTATGCTAGTTAGCTAAGTTTTATACGACTGATTTTTCACCGAAAGTTTATTCTATCTCGTCCATTACAGTCAACATATCTACTCATCTGTAATCTAGTGAATAGACTTCTATCTTTCGCCATTCCTGTACGTTCTTTTCGTTTTTTTTTGTTTGCATTTAATATCTCCCAGTTTTAAACACCTTATAAGATATATTCACAACAACCTTACAGCCTTGTGTTTCCAGGAATGAGTACACAAAATAGAGGTTCTTTAGTTGTCATTGAAGGGTTGGATAGATCAGGAAAATCAACCCAATGTCAGTTAATATTGGAAAACTTGCAAGCCAAAGGCAAAAAGGTTCAACTCTACAAGTTTCCAGGTATGAATTAATCGCGATTGAAATTTGGTTTGTCTTGCTAATAAATTAGATCGTAGTACCGCCATTGGGAAAAAAATTGATGCATATTTAAAAGAAACTAGCCAGCTGAGTGATCAAGTCATTCACTTACTTTTCTCAGCGAACCGATGGGAACTTATTGACGATATCAAATCAAAAATTCAATCTGGTGTAACTTGTGTTTTGGACCGTTATGCCTTTTCTGGGATTGCCTTCTCTGCAGCTAAAGTATGTTATCCTGATTCTCTTATAAGTCTTTGCAAACCATTATGCTAACATTTCTAGGGACTCAATTGGGAATGGTGCAAAAGTCCTGATCGAGGATTGCTACGTCCAGATCTTGTAATTTTCTTACATGTTTCTCCCGAGATTGCTGCAAAGCGTGGCCAGTACGGAGAGGAACGTTACGAGAACATTGAGATGCAGAAAATGGTTGAGAAAAATTTTGAGCGGATTCAACGAGAATACACAGAAGAGAAACTGAGCTTTGTAACCTTGGACGCTTCCAGCAGCCTTGAAACTGTCCACTCTCAAATCATTAACTTGATAGATAAAGTTGATGTATCTAGAGCTTTAGAGACTCTTTAGTTTAGTTGTATCCGAAAAATATTCGGATCTTTTAATTATAAACTCATTTTTTATTATTATTTATGGTTTACTGAGCCTTACGAACCTATTCATGAATGTTTATTCGTGTGTTTAGGTCTCCGTTAAATACAATAATTGATATCCAAAAATAAAGATTATTAGAAGTAAACAAGGTAATTAATAAGCTAGTAATTTTTAGGATGACTCCCCCGTTTAAAAGAAGACTTCTTTCGTATGTCTTTCTTTGAATGGCGGCGCCTCTGAACCGTTGCACGGTCGCTTGCAATGCATATAATATCAGAAGTCGGTACTTTGTGATATTTCGTATCAGCTAGGTATGAGCATTCATTGTCAACCGGTAAAGCATCTATTCAATGGGTTAATTAAGCATGAGAAGACAAGAACATACCATGAATTAAAACTCTTTTATTTAAAACAACAGATGAGGGTAGTCCATCAGTAAACTCTACTTGAAGACCATGACTCTGGCATATTTTTATAAGTTCTTCATTATGAGAGACAGAAAGGATTCTTAAAAGATCATTGAAAGGGATATTTGCATGAGCTGAAAGATACGATTTCTTCATTGCCTTTAATGCACCGGTACGTATGGAAGGAAGAAACATGTCTAATATACAAGCCATTAAGAAGGTAGTTTTGAAACTTTTAGCCAATTTGAAAAACCTCGTATAAAAATTTGGAGCAGCTTCGGTATTTTCAGAAGAAATGAGGGATAAATCAACATGTTTCAATTTTTGCTCAAAATGATTATTTCTCTGCGCATACGAATGAAGAGCTAACGCGGTTCGGACAATAGGCTTTTCTATTAAGTCGCTGGACCAGGACAGTGTCTCAATGGATAGTGCCGGATCGCCTAAACAAAGCAAAGCCATGTAGGCGCGAAATTCTGGTTCATGTGGGCTGGCTTGATTTTTCATACGTTTATAGTCATATAATTGACCAAGGGTATAAAGAACTAGATATATGATCAGTTAGATGAAACGATGGGTAATGAAGTAGTACCTTTTGAAAGCTGTTCAACTTCTTGTTGTGAACTGAAAGAGGGTTGACCTTTGAGCTCATGCAATGAAACGATGTGAAATCGTGCAATTAATTCGTGACAATAAATGGATTCTTCCGTAAATGAAGACTGTACAGAAAAATCTTGACGTATAGCACGAGTCCGATCACGTACAAAAGCATGTGCTTCTTGAAAAGGATGTTTCTGCAGCAATTGTTGAAAAAGATATTCGGTTGTTTTCTTTAGGAGAGCCGGAGGACGAACATCGGAAGGTAAGATGGGTCCTTTTCCAGCAGCAGGGCGATGATATGCTTTGACTGTGAACTCGGGATCAGGTTGATGAGTTTGTGGATGCTTTTCATAAGGATGAATGGATTTTTGCATCGTTCTTTCGACAATTTCAAAATTCGGACACATCTGGGTACAAGTGCCGACCAATATAGAACTTTCTTTCCAATGTTTGGATTGTTGAGCTTCAAAAGCTTCTTGTTCCTTTATCCTTAGTCTTCGTAAAGTTTGATATTTCAAATCGGTGTCCGAAGAAAAACGAGCTGATCGGGCAGCCCGACGTTTGGAAGAATTTGAGAGATCCATGGATGGCCTGGGTCGTGATTTTGCTTTTTTGGTTGAACTCATATACCAATCCTAAAGCGAGTGTTGTTAGCCAGGAGAAAGATAATGGAGATCAAAACAAGAATAGTTGTTCCAATTGAAAAGAAATTCTTAATAACTACATTCATATGGAAAATACTGTACAAGTCTGTAGTCCAGAACTAGCCCGTAACACACGTGCTGCCTTGCTACCACGTATATTTGAACAGACAATGAAAACATACCTTTGCAGAAAGTAAAAGACTGAGAATTTAAATTTATGTCCAAGAAATTGTCAATGTATGACGGTTGAGAAAAAGATGACTTGTTGAACAGTCCAGCAGAACATAAATGTTGCCAAAGTCAAAATAAAGCAAGCAAATCCAAAAAGAAAAGCCAAATATTGTTTTTAAAAAAAAGGGAAAAAATAGGTATTAAAAGAATACTTGGGAACGAAAGTATATCAAAACTTGAATAGTGGTCAAGAAATGGAAAGAATAGAGCTTGGAAATGGGTAGCATCGATTTAGCTGGTGTAAATGGACTTCCTTCTTCTAATAATCTTTTCCATTTGTTACAACAGTCTTGAACAAGTAAATGATAATGGACAAGGAACGCGACTAGAAAAAGGTGAATAGGACAACTATCTGAAGGATTTCGAGAATGGTTTCAATGCATTGATTACCAAGTCATGAATGGAGTCAAAAATACTTCCAACAATAAGAAAATAGGTTTTACGAATGATTAAGATGGCGATCTTGGCGAACCGATTTCACCCAAACAGAAGCAAGATGGGATGGGGTGGAAAGACGTACCATAACGCTGGTACTGATACCATCCGTATTGTGCTCTTTATGCTTTAAAATTAATACTATGTTTGTTAATGGACACGGAAAGCTCACTACCTTGTTGCTTCGTTTCTACCGTGCACTGGGTTATACGAAACAAATAAAACTATCTGACTCTATAAAGAAGGCATAGGAAATTTTTGTTCAGACTTTCTTAAATGAATGTATTCTTCTATCTCATAAGGATTCTATCCAACAGGAAGCTAAACTAAGCAGGTATAAACTTTTCTTACCCAAGGATATCAACAAACGTCCATGAGATGATTTAAGACAACTTCTTATTATATCTTTTTAAGGTACTTTCTATTTTCGACTATGTATTGCCCTATTTATCAGATCATCTACCAATTCATCCTTGGAGATTCCTTCAATAATCCCTCTCCAAACTTGCTACTTGCGAAAGATAGCTTCTTTCCTATCGTCTTTCGTCTTACTTTTGACCAGTAGTTCCCCAAATGCGTTTGTACAACGTTCCCTCGAGCACCGTCTAGGGAGTTTTTGATCTCTATATTCTCAAAACTTGACTGACTATGCTTTGTATACAATCAATCGTTCATCCAACTTCTCTCTCTTTTCCTCATTCCTATCTGTTTGTATTGTTATTTATTTGTTTGTTTGTTATACTTGTCTCTGTAGATGTTCTTTCTCTATTAGCTGTTTACTCTTCCCTTTCAACGTCAGTCTTTGAGCCACACCCTGTACCTCAACGTTCCTATCCAATATACATCTTACATTATTTACAAAGTTTGGTTTTCTCTGTTCAATTGGCAAACCCTATGAAATTTACACCAACAATGACTACTTTTCTATTGTTTACATCATAACGTCGTGGTTTGTTGGGTGCTTTTTTTTGAGGATGGGCTTTTGCGATTTTTATACTTTATACTTTATAGCTTTAAATTCTTTCCTTCTCTCTTTTCTTTATCTTTATTTTTTTTTCTTTCCTTTCCCAAACTTCTTTCTTTTCCTTACTACTACTAAGTACCTTAGCTAACGTTACTGTTCCTAGTTGGTTGCTTCCACCAAGAAGACGTCAACCCTGATTATTTGATATTGATATAGGATGTGCTTTTAAGTCTACCAACACATTTGCCGTTCTGTCCTTTCCTTTTCCTTATGTTATTATATTGTTGATTCTTTTACCATAATTGCTGAAAATTGAGAGGTTTACATATATTCTAGAGTTGGCAATTGATTTTTAGAAATCACTCGTACTTGGTGATATTATCTTTTATTTTCCCTCCTTTCCCCCGTTTTTTGCGTCCCCTCGGTTGTTTTTATTGCTATTGTTCTATTGCAACAAGGCTGTTAATTTGCCTTTTCGTGTTGCAGCTTCCCGTTTTCTATCTCCCCGTTTGCTTTTTAAAATCGGTACATACTATAGAATCGCGTATCGATAAAGCATTCTCGTTTCACATATTAATAGTCTCAATAATTTACATACTTCATACATCGTTTGTGCGCAGAGAGCGCACTTATTTGTGAACTTCTTTCAGTACCAAATCAAGTTACTAAGGATATATTACTTTTGGATGTTGCTATAAGTAGTGGAGGAATCCCTCGTCAATTTTCATTTACTTTTTCTTCTGCCCGTTTCCATTCTATTCAAAAATCTGACTTTGTTTTCTGTCTTATCTCATCCTACACTTATTTGTTTTCCATTTGTTCTTCTTATATTTGTTTGTAATTATTGTTGTTGCCTTCTCTTTGATCCTTTTCTCGTGTCTTTTTTTTGTCGTGTCTGTTTTTTTGTTGAAAATTCATATTATTTTTACTTATTTCTTGTTCATTTCGTTTCGTCCTCCCCTCCCAGATTACAACCTCTCTGGTGTCTTTTCTTTTTTCGGTGACAGACACTTCTGTTAAACTTCACTTTCTCCTTTTGTTGTCTTTGTTTTAAAATTTGTTTCCACCCCCATTCTTCTTATCAAAAAGTTCTTACGCCCTCTTCTCTAACTAATTCTTACTCAAAACAGTTAGGGTGTGTGTTTTTATTGCAACCCCTCGCAACGAAAATTTTACTTGTTATTGCTTCCTTATATATATAGATATATACTTTCATATCTTTAAATCCAAACCCAATATGTCAGGAGATAAACCTTTGTCTAGCTTGGGAAATCAAGGAAGCGGTCCTCAACCTATGGATGCTGAAACGATTCTAAAAAGTCGAAACCAATCTACCACTCCCATTCCTTCTCCATTGCGAAAAGGATTCTCAAAAATTAAACATAATATATTAAGTCGAAAGAATTCAGGCCAGTTCAAATCCAACTCTGTCGATAGACAAACCCCCCAAGACGCTCGGTATGGTCCCACGAACGATTCTATGGCCCATGTTCCCCAAACTCCCCGTGAGTCTCCTCCACTTCGAGACGCAGAAGCTCAACAACCCAAGGCTCCCGCCGGGCCGGTTCCTGTCCATGCCAATCCTCAAGGAGGCTCTCAACACCACTCAGGAGTGAAATCTTTGTTTGAAAAGGCCATACATCCTTCTCGTGGAAAGTCTTCGCAAAGCCCTTCAAAAGGTATTGGTTCTTTCATCAATCAACATATTCTGCATAAACACCCTTCCTTAGATGACTCTTCTCCAGACCACGGACTGTCCCAAGGTATTAAAAAAAGTAATTCTCATCATTACTTGCAGTCTGACAAAGGCAAACCCAGTACTCCCTCGAAACCCAATGACGTCCCTAAACGTGCAAGCTCTGCTATCCATCCAAAAGCATCTCGGTCACCACCCGGGATTGCTGATAATAACATGAACAAGGCTTCACGGTCTTCAGAATTCCCGACTTCTAAACCCATGGACATTCGAGCGAATGGCAAAAATAAACCAACCAACTCCCGTGGTGGTGGCTTCTTTGACGCTCCCCTTCACGCTTCACCTAGCTCTGGCTCCCCTGTTAGCACTCCTCGTTCTTCGAAGAGTCCCTCACAATCTTCAGTTGCTTCAAACGGTGGTTTTCGCCCGGGACCTGGAAAACCGCTACTCCCGCGACAAAGGAACCCTTACCTTAATACTTCTTATGAATCTTGGCCTCATTCTCCCGAGTATGACTGCTTTACTTATGCTGTTAGTGGTAGCTTAAACATGACTCCACAAGGAACAGGTTTCGAATGTATCAATCCCGCCAATCCTTTTAGCCCTGGATACAAGAAACCAGATACTTCTGCCCAAACCAGTGCAAATGGTTCTTCTGGAAACCAGGCTGCTCCGGAAAATGCTGGCACGAACGAAGGATCAGATTATCAGCCTGTGAAACCAAATAGCATTGAAGAGGTACCTAGGAAGTTACGACCTACCTATGTTCCTCCTTATGCCAAGCGTGTTGTCCCTCGCTTGAGTTCAAAATACGTTTTACTTGAAGAAACTAAAGATCTTGGAAGTGGTGCCACTGCTGTTATACGCTGCGTCAGTTTGAAAAATCCAAATGAGAGTGAAAAAAAATTGAGGCTCGCGATCAAAGCTTATCGCCGTAAAGCCGATGATGAATCAGAAAGCTTCTATATTTCAAAATTAACATCTGAATGGCTCGTGCAATGTAGAATGGAACATCCAAATGTTGTGAAGGCCTACGATTTATGTTTGGATTCTCATATATTTCCTTTATATAGTGACACTTGGTGTATTTTAATGGATTTTTGCTCTAAGGGTGATTTACTTAGTTTAATTAGCAACCGGCATGACCGCCTAACTCGAAGGGATTTTGAGTGCATGGTTAAACAAATTTTGCGAGGAGTTGCTTACATTCATTCTCAAGGTGTAGCTCATCGAGATTTGAAGCCTGAAAATATCTTAATTACAAGCAACGGCGCTTTACGGATTACAGATTTTGGTGCTTGCGATGTTTTATGCGATCCTGGCAATACAGAAAAACTTCCATCCGCTATATCTCAAAGTAACGGTGTATTTGGAAGCGATCCATTTATGGCACCTGAAATTTTAAGTCCTGGGTCTTATAACGCTTTTTATGCGGATATGTGGTCGTGTGCAATTGTTATTCATACGATGTACTTCCGCACATATCCATTTCGAAAAGCCGTTACCACAGATCAGCTTTACAATAAGTATTTGAGGTCTTGGCGTGAGTATAACCTTATGTGCGATGTTCAAAATGTTAGGGTCTCCAAGACTCTACCATATTTGAAACCCGTTTGCGATTTACCTGAGCCAATGCAGCGTTTGTTCTTTTGTTTAGCTAATCCTGTTCCGGAAGAAAGGATGTTGGCTTTGGAAGCGTTGAGTGTAGACTATGTGCAAAAAATTGAGTGCTGCTGTTGTGATGAACATGAAGCAATCACACGTGAGCCTGAACCGTGTTTGAAATGGAACGATCCTCCAATCCGTGAAACCTCCAACCGTCATTATCATGGTTGAATACCAAATAACTAGAAGCTGTAAATATCGGAAGGTTGTTTATTTCAAGCTTGTTAAAAATAGACGAGCACTTTTTGTGGAATAAAACAGAGAATGTTTTTAAAAAGATATTCAATTTCTAATGGAACGAAGACATAATTACCTCTGAACAGGAATGAGTTCTTTTCTATTCCATGACTTTGAATTATTTTTATCAGGAAAGAAAAAGATAAATGAAAAAATGTCAGTATTCACGTTTCATAAAAGCTTAATTAGGACTGAATTATTGCTATATTTTTTGGTTCCATAAATTAAGAATAAACCTACCAACTACATCTTTGCACTGTATCAATCATAGTTTCAACAATACTGTATATATGATTATAGGATCTTGAAATAATATGCTGATTTCCTTTCTAAATTACAGTTTGAATCCATTCGAATTCGAAAGATTTTAATGGTCATTTTGATATTTGGACAGTCTTAATTTCTGTTTCTTTTATTCATATAAATTATATAGTCGATGTTCTTTGTATAAGTAAAACTACATAAGGAGAAAGATGCAAATATAACGGCGAAGATTGCAAGACATATTTGTAAACCCAAAATATAAAACAAGGAATCGGTGAGAAAGATTATACGGCATGCCGTCTCAAATACATATATATAATAAGGGACATTAACAAACTGAAATTAAAAATGGTCTTTGTTGTACTTCATAACGTTCCTAGTATCTGCAATCATCTTTTGAAGAACCAGTAGTTCTTCAACACGGCCAAGCTTCTTAGGGTCGTTTCGAAGGGCAAATTTGAAATCGTCCACCTTTACTTTGTTGCGATTGCCAGCAATTCGAGCTGCTTCTAGGCACTAAACTAATATCAGTTTATAGAACTGAATAAAAGAAGAACCAATCACTTAATCACTTACCATTTCATTTATATAGTCAACAACAATTTCTTCCAAGACATTTACGCTGTCTGGAGCAGGGTTCAGATCGTCTCCAAAAGCGTACATAAGAGACTTCACTATTCATGAGTTAGTAAACTTTCCATTGAACATATGTAAGTTCGTGTCCAAAGCAATAGAAACATCCGAAATTCATGAATATTCAGTCAAGCTTTCATATTTGATTCTGCGGCCACCGTCGACTACGGGGGCAATTATTACTTACAGTCTTTTGTAAAAAGATGCTGTCTCCGAGTAGGAGGACGTCCACGGCGAGATTCCATACTCATTGTGAAGTACCAATCTGAAAACTAAACAAAACTCTTTAATTTTGTCCAAGTTCTGTATGCCTAATATCACATTATGGTCACCTCTTTATTAATATATATAACAACAAACAATCATTTTCATTATATACGTTGGAGAATGTAAAAAATAATAGTGAGATAGTAGGACAAAAATTTATGACCTCAATAATTCTCAAGTTGTAGCCATCAAATACCAACACAGAAAGTGTAGGTTTGAAGGTTCGGATTCTTCGAAGGGGTGTGTATTTATTTCAAAGTAATAATATCAATAGAAAGAAGAAAAGAGTAATTCATTTTAAAAAACCTTAAGCTGGAATTCTCAAAGCGATTTTTGAGAAGAGAATGACTATTGCTGACGATGCGCAGCTGTTTCAAACGCTAGCAGATCGTTCAAAAAATGCTGAGGAGCGTCCCTTGCTTCGGGAGTATATCTCACAGGCTCTGGATAAGCTCATGGAGATTTCTCTAAACGAATGCATTCATAAGCAGTGTCTGAGATTTTTAGCAAATTCTTGTAGCGAAGAAGATGGTAATCGTGCTACCTTTTTTGAAAATAAAGGTCTTGATGTATTGAAGATTTATTGTGCAAAAGCAGACGAAAACTCTGCTCTTGCTTATGCTGTTATTCATAACTGTATCTTAGATTCAAAAAAATATCGAGCAAAGGTTGCTGAGACCGAAATCTTGCATCTTGCTATCACATATTGGATTGATTGGCAACACAAGTTAGCCGCTCCATTCATTAATATGCTTTCTGTCATTTGCGAATTATTGTATCCATTTTCTAAGGATGCGACTTTGGTCTTCGCTGGATTGCAGGTTCTACCTTCTATGTCCCGATCAGATATTGATTCGTATTCCATATTTACAAAAGCATTTGACAATCCAAATATTTGTACATCTTTCGCAAATAACTGTGATATCCTAATCGAATCCATTGAGTTGGTCCTCATGCAACGTGATTTTCACCAAAAAATTCCCATTTTAAATCTTTTCCCTCGAATCGCCGAACACAATGAAATCTTATCTACCAATCTTCATCGGAATAGTGCGTTTCTTGAATATTTAAAAAAGTTTTTACTTTCAGATGATTCAGCGCGCATCACCATGGCAGCGCTTTTCATTGGAAATCTCACTAGAAATGATCACATCTCAAGTGCCCTTTTTCGTGAGAACTTTCCGGAAATACTTATTGCTTGTATCCTCAAAGAAAAGAAGATTGATGAGAATGTGGGAAAAATATATGCTTGTTCAGCAGCTTTGAGACACTTTATGATACCTCTATCTTCTCGAAAGCACTTTGCTGGCAAGTCTTTGCTTCTTCAAGACAAGCTGTTGCGTAGCAGTTTTTCACAATTGCATTACCTTTCTGTTAGTATCATTCGTCTTTCAATGCCTTACATTCTTTACAAATTAGTAAGCGAACCTGAGCGCTTTGAGAAATTACGTGAATGCTCCAAAAGTCCTGATGCGAACCTATCTCTTGAAAGTAATCGAGCTATCTTAGCTTTTATGAAGCATGCTCTGATTATGCCCAATCTACCCCAAATCATTTGTCAATTTTTGGAGAATAAAACTGAGATTTTCCTTGACAGTGTATTAACTACCATTAATGTGGTAAATAATCATCCTATTGTTACCGGAGAAGCCGTTTTTGTTGCAATTTTAATGATTAAGCATGGGTTTGCTTGCTTGTCCGAAACGATCCGTTTGTCTCCAGCCTATGAAAAATTAAAATTATACTCTAACGACCCTAAGTTTGCTAACGAATTACAGCAAAATATTGTGGCATTGCTCGTCTTGGTGGATAAAGACGGTAAAGGCTCGATTAAATCTACGGATTCATCGTAACGGCTTTGTTTTCTATCATCTAAAGTTGAATACTGAAAAAAAAAATTAACTTGTTATATATTCCTTTGATTACCTTTCTTGTTTTGAGTTACTTATTTTATTTAAATATCCCTTCCCATTTTTGGCGTGTTAGAAATTTTTTGATTGATTACTAGTCACCAATTTTCCTTATTTTATTTATATTTATTATTATTTAATACTATATTTAACATTGACCATACCTTAACTTATATACCCATAGCGAAATGAATGAAGTCTGTCGGGATTGTTTCATGTTATTTCAATTGTCAAAACCGGTTTATGTTAAAGGACGATTAATAATTTGTCTATTAATGAAACAAAACATATTTAAAGAATCATTGTGAAATAAAGAAGACTTAATGATTATTCTCATGCGGTTTTGTTTAGGTTTTCAAGAAGTTTTTTAATCATGGCGTTGCCCACCTTTGTTGCTTCTTCAAACCTAGGTCGGAAATAATCCTGGATTTTGACAAATTGTTTTTTGTAATTTTCAAAATCACCCTGCTCTACATGTTCGGACCATGATCTTGCAGATAGTACAAACTCCAAATCATCCGGACAAAACTCATTATGCTTAGTGGCTGTGTAAATACAGCTAGTTAAAAGGTCTGGATTACAGAATACATATTCTGACACACCAACCCAAAGCCGAAACAGAGGAGTAGAGCAAATCATATGTTTTTGAGGATGAATGCCTAGTTTCCACCAAGAGTCAACGATTGCTAAAATGCTCAAATGACTATTGCCAACAGACTTATCGTTAGGGACGTTCGATATACTATATTGATCCAAAAGTTCGTCGCTCAACAATAAGCCGCTGGAGGCGCCATTATTTTGTTCGCCAAACACGAATTTACCGGCGTTACGTACTCTATTTTCAAATTCCTGTGCCTTTCCGCTTATGGAGAGTTTAAACAACTCAGTAACAGAAGTCGCGTATTGCTTAATTTGTTTTCTAGCATCAGGGTTAAGGATAGCAAGACCAGCATAGACATGCCATTTACTAGAATATATTCTCATAGATAAGTTCATTTTTATATTTTCAATACCTCCACACCAGCGATTTATTTCCCAAGGATATTGATTATTTGCGCGCCATGCCATACCCATTGCTAGGAATGCAGCGTGAGTTACAGCTTGAGTATCTGCAGTAATCCGATCATGTTCCTCAGCTGATAAAAAAACAACTGAAGATTGTAGACAAGAAAGTATTTCCTTCACAATCTCAAAGCTTTTATCCTTTGAACGATGGCGAATTATTACTAACGGCTGAGACTGGGGATTTACCCGTGGGCCATGCATTGAATGACAAGAGATAATGTCCACGTCTTGCGGAAGGTATTTCTCAAAAGCTCGAATTTCTGGGGATTTGCAAGATGATTGCCCTCCGACAATTGCGCCAACTTTCGTTGCTGGACCATACATGCCAACAATACGATCAAGATACTCAGATTCTACACTGTATAATATATAATCACTTTTCCTTGAGACTTCAAAGCCATCCTGCAGGGCATTTATTTTGGTTCCTTCACATTTCTGCTTTACTATGTCAAAATTTTCCTTCCGGTCGCACACGTTAACACTAAGAAGTATGAGTACGGTGGTTAAACAATGAAAAAATCTTGTGTTTGTTTACTTACATCCAACCAGCTTGACTGAATCGTTCAGCATAAAGGCGACCCATATCCCCGAATCCAATAATTCCAATTTGAAATTCCTTTTTTATTTCGTCGACTGAACATTCCATTTTTCGAAAATAAATTGAATATTTTAAGTCTTTTCTTTCAAAATTGATAACACTTCTTCAGGCTGATACTACTTTTAGTACCTTTAAATTGAAGGTGTATGCTGGGTATCGACATTTTGTCATATTCTCTTACAAAGTTGTTCACGTTAAAAAAATACTCATTCTCTAATATATGTTAAAAGCATATTACTAAAATGCTTAAAGTAAAATAAAAGGCTTTAGCATAACATGTTACATAGTAAAACAATTATACAATGATGGTAATTAGAAAACAAAACTAATATAGCCTACTTAACTGACATTCGTAAAGGATTCCTCATGTAATAAATAAAGATCAATTCAAACAAAGAAGTATCAGAATTCATATGTTATAAAAACTAAAACTGCATATATTTACAAATGTTGCGTATATAAAATCAATTGTTAAATACGCTTTTGTAAGATCCTTATATGAGCCACAACATCTGAATATGATATGTTTCAAACGTTTTGATCGAAACTACTAAAGCGCTTAGCAATTTAAGCTGAAAGCGTTGAAGTTAAAGCAAATGGTTGTAATAAAAAAGAGAATACGGAAAAGACGCTAGGTCTATGAGCTTTTAAGTTCGTTTAATCAAGTTGTTTAAAACTACGGCAACAGTAGCTACGCATCACATAGTACAGAGTAATTGAAAGTTAAAATTCTCAGGAATTTCTAGCCCATTATTGAACCGAATGCTTTTCGAATCTTCTGTAATTATCCTTTTACACTGAAAGAACCAACATTTCGTGACCATCGTTTTAATACAGTCAAAAAATAAACAAATAGCTTTAATATTTCTTCTTTTTCCTTTTATTAACTTTTAAAGAATCTTAGAAACCGACATTGAAAAATCCACCCAAAGAAACATTTTTAGCCTGTAGCACTGATGAAAAGATAAAAACTGTTTGATTCAACGATAATAACCTTTTTTTTATGCCGTCTTTCTCCGATAAAATAATAAATAGGCAGCAGACGTTATAGTTTCCTCGGGTTTCACGGGTGAAACTCTCGAATCATCATAACAGTAAAACTGATTGTCATCTGGGTTACGAGCAAAAGACGTGTAGTGTCCACCACCTAGACCACCGTAGTGATTATCCACAGCACATAACTCATACAAGCACTTTTCACCATTGCCAACAGGATCAAACTTTTGGGATTCTGTACGACTTGACAAGTCAAAGTTTTCAATGGGAAATTCAACCAACTCATCAATCTTATCCCGAAACCTTCTTTCACTGCTAAAGCGCTTCAAGTGGAAGATAAGAATTTCAGGGGATTTCCATATTCTCATCTCTTTAGATGCTCTACGGAAATCTTTGCAGGTAGGACAGTACCAAGGATCTTCCTCACCAAGCTGTTCGGTTTTTTCAAATTCATTCAAACAATCGTCGAGGGTTATAGTATGTGGACGATTGCCTTCTTCCTTGGTTTCGGACATAATTCTTTCCTTATCCGACCATAATGAATGACCCATTTCTGAAGCACTCGGTGACTCGTTGAACACAAAATTCTGAGATGTTTCTAGCCATTCACAAACCAGAAGGTCTCCTTGAACAAGCAGGTTACTGTTTGTATGATCAATTTCCTTAAGTTCTGGCGGGTCAGGATAAGAGCCCGGAGCAGTTTCTGTGATAACTTGATTTTCATCTTCATCACCATTATAATAGTCAACATTAGTGGATGGTTCAACCGTTGCTTCTAAAGTAGAGACGTCTCTTTCGGTGAGTAGGGATAGATTCGACGAATGCATATTCCAACCCGTTGGTATCCGTTCATAACGATCATGGAATACCTTAGTATAAAACAACGGTGTCTTTGTTTCATTATGAATAGGATCTTCACTAGATGTAAGGTCTTTGCTCGTATTGCTCTGTAAAGATTCTAGACATTCGGCATCCTTTAAGGTGTCAAGGGTTGTAAATTGACTATACTTAAATTTGAGCTTTTTCTCGATTATGCTAGCATCACCAACATCTTCATTCTTTAATTGAAGAATGAATGGATAGCCAAAGTCACGATTATCCAGATAACTACTTGATGAATTACTCGGGTGACTAATCGTGTGATAAACAGGAACCACTATATCGGTTTCATCTATAGGTTTATCCAGTTCATACAAATATATTTCATCCTCTTCGGAAATTTCCATTAAGAGAGATTTGGTGAGAGATGTTAGGAATCTATAGAATCGTCCTCTGTAAGTTTCGGTTACAAATATTTTCCTATAATCATCACAACCAACCTTCGAAGCGACAAATTTCACAAGATCGCCAATTGTAGCAGATCTGTTCTCTAAAACGACATCGACGGTGATCGGACGGCGAGTGATATCGTTTGGAATAAAAACAACAGGATGAGACCAGAACTGTTGTACGGGTAAAGGAAGAGTTAAATCCATGAATGGATCAAAAGTAATGGAAACGGTTTTGCATTCAGGACAAACCAAAGTGCTTCTGTACATTCCTTGAAACAAGTCGACGATAATTGAATCGTTTCTAAGTTTATGCAATCTCCAGCATTCTTTTGCAGTATCTCGAATCTTTTCTTCATCAAGCTCATATAAATCAGGCTTGGAGGTATACGGCTTTTGGTATATACGATTTAAGTCCTCATGTAAACCATCCAACAGAAAAGCTAAGAATTCTTGCGAATCTTGTTGACCATATCCTAAGAATGAGTGATTAAAACGACCAATGATAGCCTTAAATTGTCGTGGAGCAAATGAAGTGTGATCAGGGTTATATAGAGACTTCATTAGAGAAGCGAACGCACCAGCAATCTGGCCACTCATGCCCAATGGATTAGACTCGTTGACTTGGTCCTTCCATTCATCTGAAACGAAAAAGTCGCGAAGTTCACGAACATGCGTAAGACACTGTAAGGCAGAATTCATATAACAGGTATTTCCCAAATTGTTTAATCCACAGGTTCCAAGCACCTTATTTTCCCGGGTTTCCATAGATGAACTTGCTCGCTGGTCTCGTTGGCGAATCAAAAATTGAAGTCTTAAGGCACGATCGACAGGCCATGTTTCATTGTGCATACATTCAACAACTAAGGTACAACTACTGTCCATTCCAGATTCCACCAGCGTCTTTTTCTTGTCCAGCGATTCCACTACTTCTTTCGAGCTAATTTTTATAAATGAAGATGGATCAATAGTTCGTTGTAGAGGCAGCTCTGTATCAACTCTCCAAAGTCTAAAGTTGTCACCAGAAATAGACAAGGTATACTTCACACCTTCAAATAGATCATCTAATGTACTTTTTGAAGAAAGCGTGATTTTTAGCGGCTTATGAGTTTCATAAGGATCACTTTGTAAGCTTAATAAAGTCAATGAAAAAGAGGGAGGATAAACCTCTACCACAAGGTGAGGGGAATATTCAGACCCGAGATCAACGGTTTCTCTCGGGAATTCATTGCCTTTAAGGCCATACCATTCAGTGAGTGATTCCCATAATTTTTTTGAAATAATGGTGAAGTCAATTTCTTCCTGTAAATTAGTTTTTAAGGAACCATCCTCTAAATTCATAATATCCTCTTGATCAACTTCACCAGGGAATGGTCCCTCCTCGGACAAGTAAGAACATAACTTCTCATACCAACCATAAGAAAGTATATAAAAATCCGTTTGGCCTTCTTCCAAATCTGGTTGATTATTAACTAGATCTCCAATAATTTCTTTTTGTTCAAATATACTAGGAGGATTTTGAGCATTTCCTTCGGACTTCTCCGGTGTTAAGGATTTGTTAAAATCATCATCCATACTAGAAGAAACTTGAGAATCGTCACTCAAAGATCTTGGTCTTTTACCATGGTAGGAAGAAGTCGAGCTTTCTGATAGAGAATCCATCAAGAACCTTGACTTGATCGCTTTAACAAATTGGGTTGTCTTGGTTATGGTTTAGAGTAACTTTTTGGGTTGCAGTGAGGAAAAAGCAATTTCTTACATTGCATGTTATTCAATATTTATATTAAACGAATTAAAGCAAAGTGTAAATTAATTAAGTCTTTCTTCAAAAACTGGTATATAAATTAAGGTAAATTGAAGATACTGAATTCTACGCTCAGAAAGGCATCAGCGTATAAGGACTGCTATTTCTTGATTACTTTAACCATAATCAGAATAATGTAACTTACCAGTACTTGTTCCTAATATTGATTTTCGGGTTTGTTGATCTGTTTTCACTGCTAAAAATGATTATATAGTATTTTATGCAATTCAATGTCCTTACAAATATTTTTAATATTAAACAAACCTAAAAAATATATTCCTAAAACCCATATCCATATGATCCCATTATATTGACCGACATATAGTCTATAAGGAACTATACAATATGCAAACATTATCTTTGCCTGTTGCATAATTACTCTATTTACTCCTTCTCATTGAACGCAAAGGATCATGTCGATGCTTTGCATTTTTCTTTTTCTTGGCAGCTCGGCGGTTGTTTTGTTTTTTGAATGGGACGAATCCAACGTCTTTGTTTACAGCTTGAAGTCCCTTTGGCAAAAGATATTCTGGTACATGTCGCAAATGTCTCTGTGTGCGGGCCAATCGAACGCTAGCTGCGGTATCATGCGTCAAGGTTAGCAATTCGTCAGGATTCTCTGCAAAATAAGACTTCAGTTTTTCAGAAGCCAACATTTCTTGGCGCAACTCAGCAGCACGGGCAGTTTGAACAGCAACGGAAGTTACTGACCGAAGGGCATCCTCCATACGGTAGCGGAAGGCATCAGTTTGCTTTTTATCAAAAACATAAGGTTTAGGTTCAATACCCTTTTTATTTAACCGTCTTAAGACGGACTCATCTTTCTTGCAAGTAGCCAAAGTTGTAGGCTTATGTTTTCCAACCTCCGATTTAGGAATAATAAAGGACATGGCTGTTCCGGGTTTTCCAGCTCTTGCAGTTCTTCCCACACGGTGAATGTAAGCTTTGGTCGTTGTTGGCATGTCGAAATTAAGAACACAAGCAACATTTTCGAAATCCAAACCCCGAACTACACCATACTCACGATCCTTTTTTATAGCTTTCTTTTGCTTTGATTTTGCCTTTTTGCCATTTTCACCAGAATCCTGGTTATCCTTAACATCCTCCTCCATTTTTGAGTCTACCTCCTCATTAGCTTCGTTAGTTGCTTCCTGCTGATCTTCGTTTTCTTCATCCAATTCTGTTACTTTATCACTTTCATCTGTTGCAATTATAATTTGGTAAAGACCCTTATTAAACTGATCAACGATATTCATTCTAGAATTGACGGGTAATTCAGAGTTTAACACCAAACTTTTCATACCGAATTGCTCGAGATAAAGCTTTAAGCGATAGCAACGATTGATTTCGTTTACAAAAATCAATATTTTTCCTTTGATGAGCCTTAATTTCAGTAAAATATACGCGAGCAAAAATTTATCTTGCTCAGAGGTTTTAACAGCATACTGTGTTAATTGTCCTCCAGCTTCTTTATCTTCGAGACGTAAAACAACTGGATCACGACATACCAATTGTCGTAACGAAGTGATACTTTCAGTAAGAGTGGCAGACATTAAAAGCGTCTGTACACCGCGTGGAAGGGCTTTACTTAGATTAGACATGTCGTCTTGATATCCGAAAGAGAGAATCAAATCAGCCTCATCGATAACAAGAAATTTGATCTTCTCAAGCGAAAGAGCTCCTGAGGAAAAATGAACAACACAACGGCTTGGAGTTGATATCACAATATCAGGGAAATCAAGAAGCAGAGGACGTTGCACCGAATCTGCGGCATTTGTAGCTATATTCACAAATTTAATATGCTTACCACAATAAAGGGTCAGCTTTTCCAAAACCTTAAAAACCTGTTGAGCTAATTCTCTTGTAGGAACGAGAATCAGGCCGAAGATTCCACGATTCTTTTCATTTATTTGCTTCTGTTTCAACAAAAGCTCTAATATAGGAATTAAATACGCAGCAGTCTTACCAGAGCCCGTTTTGGCTTGAACAAGTAAATCTTTTCCATCTAAAGCCAATGGAATTCCCTTTTTTTGTACTTGAGTAGGCTCAGCGAAGCCACATTTTTGAATGGCACGCTGGATTCTGGGATCCAAATTGAACTGGGAAAAATCTTGCGGCATTTGTAGAAATTTTGTAACTTTCTAAATAAAAAAAAATTATATATATATATATGTATTATATCCAAGAAATCCTCTTTGCTAAAGACTTCGAGAGAAACGAATGAAAAATATAGCAACCTTGATTTTTTACCAAAAACTAGTTTTACTAAAAGTTATGGTACTTTTACTTCATCAATTCCTTTTAGGATTTTATGAAGATAAAAATTAATGTAATATTGGCAGCCAGAAAGTTTTTTTTTTGACTTTGCTAGGGATGGTTCTTGGCACGCGCTTCGTGGACTGCCATTCTCTACTTCAGTCCGTATCCACCATTGTTGGGGTCATCCAATTGCTCGATTTTGGGTCAGAAGAAAGTAAGTTTCTGGGTTTATTTTATCATTGTTTAAAAAGAACGAAAAATAAAAGAGGGTTGCCGGTTATAAGTCTCATTTTGGTTTCTTGAATAAACGACAAATTTTGGAAAATACTTGGCCTAAAGTACACTTAAAATCAGGCTCCATTTCTACTTTAATAGACAAGGACTAAAGCTATGGAAGAGAAAAGTGTTCTGTCATATTTTGATGGTGACTTTTCGCACCTGCAGCTTAATCCCTCAGTTTTTTGTGAGTGCAGAGAGTTTTTCATCCATACTCAATCGAGCGCTTGGACAGAAAAAAACGCTCTTTTCCTTCAATCCTATAAATTCTTAGAGTATTCTTTGGTTCATCCTACACTCGATGGCCCTACCCAACTCGCTTGTTTTGACACCATAAGTGTTTGGCTGCGGAGGGTATTTACCGCATGTAAACAAGATGTGAGATTTAAGCAGAATGTCTGGGAATCTGTAGAACGGCCGTTTTGGTCGATCCTTTTCAACTTGCCATCAACAAGGGCATCAATCCCCGGTGTCACGGGAGTTCAGTTGGCGGTGAAAGACTTATTTACTAAAACATTACAGGTTTATTTGCTTACTTGTCCAGATGAAGAGATTAAGAAAAATACATTAGTGCAGCTTTTACAACAATCCTTGTGTTGGGATAGGCACGCAAAGGTTGTGTGTACCGCTATTCAAATCCTTGTTAAGTACACTGGAGCAGAATCTGTTTTTTCGTTTCAACCTGATTTCATATCTCGCTCGATAAAATACTTAAAGGATTATAGCTATGCACAAGCTATATCAACTACGGTGTTAACTGTTTTAGGCTTGTATTACCAAACATTGTGTGATAAATACGATGACAAAGAAGTTGCCGAGGATGAGTGGATGAACTTGTGGTGTCCTGAAATTCTTACTGAATTTTATGGAGACGATCGCCAAACACAAAGTGGAATGTCCTCCTTCTTAATTCCATCGTTACTTAGTGTCTCTCCTAATATCACACCAAAATTTCTGACAGCTTTACAAAGATATCCAGATGCTTCAAAGGATGCGAAGGATGCTGCTTGTTTGTTTGCACTAAAGATTGCTAAAGATGGAAAGCTTATACAGCACCTTGATCTCAACAATGAACATTCTTTCCTTCGAAGTCTTATATTACACAAAGACGCAAAAATACAACTAGCCTGTTTTAATCTAATTGCTCTTTGTCCAAATATATCTACTCCTTTGACTGTCGAGGAATTTGATTGCATTGAATCGAGAATTCAGTTCGCTTTTGGAATAGCCGATTCCGACACCAGACAAATCCTCTTAAAATCAATGCATGACTTTTTTGTTAGGATACGGGCTTCTTGTCATGCTCTTCAAAGAAACATTAGATACAAACGCAGTCCTTCCATTTCTGAGGATGCTAAAATTATCGAAAGATCCCAAAGGTTTTTGGAGCATTTTATTTCTGTATGTATTGGATACTTACACCCGACTTGCAACTACCAACAAGTGCTTTCCTCACTCGGTTTTCTTAAAGCCTTGGTGACTTTAGGATTGGATGGATTGGTAGAAGAATCAATGATGAAAGAAAGACAACATTCTTTTCCATTTCAAATCCAAATTTTAAACAAGGATTTAACTCGAATCCTAATTGATCGGTTGATAGATCCTTATGATACTATTCGTGATCTTAGTTTAAGTATTTTGCTATCTTATAAAGATTTACCTGGTCATACAAATTCTGAAGATTTGCGATTCTTATTCAACCACGGTCTTCGATTGCTCAACTCTGTCAGGGTCCATGAATGTGAAGGTGGTGCTAAGACGATATGCCTTTGTAATCATTTTATGGAGAAATTACAGCCAGGAAATACTTATAAAAATATAAGGACAATTTTAGATCTTTTGCAGGGAAATGTTGAGGCCGCCAGAAAATCATTACTTCAAGCTGCTGTTAGTTATCCAATCCAAGGATATTTGATCCAATTATCTTATACGTTTTCTGGTTCGTCGATCTTTTCTTTTTTGAAAAATAATGATAATGAATGGAAGAGTTTAATTATCGAAATTTTGCAATTGTCCGAGTCTGTCTGGTTGCTTGTTAAAGATATACTTTGTGATGATTCTCCTGAAGGAAATTTACCCAAAGGCCAAGAAGATAGTGGAGTGTCCGAAAATTTGGAAGATACCCCTGCTCAGCTGATTCTAAGTTATTCATGGAGAAGTATTAAGGAAATATCATCCTTATTATCCATGATTCTTATTAAATGCAACTCTTTCTACCCGGATGTATTTGAATATTCAAGTTTGGACCATTACGGTTTTTTGATGATGAGTTGGCTTTGGGAAATTAGGCATCGTGGAGCTTTCACTAGTGTATATCCTTGCTTTGTTAGCTACTGTTCTTTCTTGTTTGCTATGAAAGATGAAACTTTATCTCGAATGCCAATTCCTTGGTTACAAAAAAACATAGACGTCATCCAAGAGAAGTCTTCATTTATTACTCGGAGAAGCGGCGGTATACCCTTTTCTATTACCGGCATTCTGGTGGCCGGCAAGGAAAAAAACAAAGCTTTGTTATCTAAAACTATTTTGACCCTAATTGATTTGGCTAAAGAGAAAATAAATGTGGCTGACTCAGATGCTGGAAAAGTCGAACTTCCACAAGTTCATGCTATGAATAGTCTTAAAACAATATTTACAGAACATCGACTTTCATCTGTTTCATTGGAATATTTGGAACCAGCTATTGCGTTAGCTATTGAAGGATTCTCCCATGAACTGTGGCCCATTCGGAATTGCAGTGTAATGCTTTTCACGGCGTTGATGAATAGGTCGTTTGGTAATAAACGGCCCAAGGGAGTAGTTAACCTAGGAAACACTAAAGGTCTTTCAACGAAGACTTTCTTTAGTAAGTTCCCTTCATTAAGGCCGTATTTGTTAAAGGAGCTACAAAATAGTGTTGATACTTTACGCTCTAATAATCAGGCAAGTACAGGTCTATATCCGATTCTAAATTTGTTTTCTCGTCTGCAATATGCTTATACCTATCCAAATGAGGAAGAGTGGGAAGGTGTAAAAGAGTTTGAGCCTTTGCTACTACAATGTACAGCCAGTAAAATTTGCAAGGTCCGAGAGATTGCGGCGTTATCACTAACTTGCTTAATTGATGGATCGCATTTGAGAGAGTTCGTCGTTACTCAATTAAAGAATGTTGAAGTTCTAACGCAAAACGAACTGCACGGTCGTTTGTTGACAGTTCGAGCAATGCTGGCTGGACTGCTATCAAACTTAACAGGAGATTCAAAAAATGTATTCTTTGACAAAGTTTCTTTGACTTTGCTGAGCTGTTTCTCTGAAATTACATCAAACAAACGAAGCTTTTATATCAAAAAGTTGTTTTTGGAAATTATTCAAAATTACTTTATGCTACATACCGATAGGGATGCTAAAAGGTTGCAACAATTAAGAAGAATGACTATGGATTATTGCAAGCGTATCCTGTTCGAAAAGAAGTCATGGCCTCTCTATGGGCAGAGCTTCATTGGGTTGCCTATTCATCTGCAAACAGCCGCAGAAATCTTCCTACAAAACTTAAAGGAGTTTTCTATACATAGCGATACACATTCTGTCGGCTTTCTGGTTTCAAAGTTACTTAGATACGAGTTTTATGAAGTTCAAATTGCAACACTAGACCACATATTGGATCATCCAAGAAAAAGGGTTATAGTAAATAATCCGGAAATAATGCAAGCTTTGGTGGATCTATCCTTGGAACACCAGTGGAGTCAGCTCCGTGCACCTGCTCTTGCTTTGCTTTCAGATCTTCTTGAAGCGAAGAATTACAAGTCCATGATGTTGGATTGTGCCAAGATAATTGAGGTTATACAGTCAAATGAAAGCTTACCGGTTCGTGAGAGCCTCTTGATATTATTGGGTTCATACCTCAAACAACTGTTCGTGGAGGGTAACGCTGAATTTTCGAATTATTACTACTGTTGGGTTGATATTCTTCTCAAATTTACAAATGAATACATGGCGTTCTCTTCGAGAAAGGCTGCTTTAAGCTCACTAATTCATTTTGGAATCAGCTTTTCTAAGAACTCAGATACAATTAACTTTACTGGATTTTGTATACTACCGTTAATATATGGGGATGTTTTGAACGATGATGACGAAGAACTTCGACAAGATGCTGTAACATACGCTTGTGAAGTTCTTCAAGTGTCTGATCTTTGTATCAACGAAGTATGGAGTTTGTGGAAACAAGCAACCAAAGAAGCATTCGGGAGTTCATCTGAATTTCAAGCTTGTGTAAATAAACGGATTATTGTTCACAACGGATTAGCAAAGGCTTCCCAACAACTTAAAAGTGTATTAATACGCGATTCTGCACTGTTTGAAACAGAACGTCAGAATTTGTACTATTCAGACTATCAAAAATTACAGGATCTGTTGTACTATGCTTCACCATCTAGCGAAGAACTACGAAGCTGGGCTCAAGACGGAATCGAATCGATCAAGCAATGCTTTACTAACGTACAGATTGATGGTGCATTAGGACGTACTTCAGACCCTAACGTATGGTATGTCATTTTTAGAATCGTTCAGGTAGCGAAGCATGTCAATGTCTCTTTAGACGAGGTCCATAAATTGATGAGAATGATAGAGGCTCATCCAGATTTCTGTTATTGAATTAACAATGGATCTCGTGACTTTCGGTAAAAAGTTAAGAGTATTTAAACTTGAGATAGCTGTGTCTATAGTCAAAAAAAAAAGGATTTCGGGTTTATTAAAAAATGAATAGTCTTTTGTAAACTAATAAATAATAAGGAAAGCGATAAACCTAATTCAAAGTACAGTCTAAAAGAAAGGTTTACCTTGTTCTTTTTCACTTGGAAGAATCCAACTTCTCTGACGGATTTCCAAAGCAACCAATCTAGGATCGGTTGTACCATCTGGGATATCCGATAGTACAGGCCTTTCGGCCCAACCAGATCCACCAAAAAAAATATCATCAACGATTTGTTTAGTATCGTATTTATTATTTTTTGTATGCATATGAAACGTACTAGCCTTTTGATTAAAGTCTTTAATAGAAGTTAACATTTTTTCAGCCCAATTAGAGGCAAGACCAGGAGCAATCGCTGCTTCATCATCCCTTCGCTTTAATTCTTTTCCCTCTGTCAATAAACCGGTTAAACCGCTAAACACCTGAGGTTTTCCTAGCTTTTTTGTAACGTGAAAATCGTTGGCCCCTGAAAGTTGTTTTAATCCAATACCGATACGAAGAGTAGCATTTATTTTACTGTCAGAGAGTAGGTATTTTCGAGAATCCATCCCAACCCCTACATATTCTGCTAAATTAATTTTTAAACTTCCGAGTCTTACTATTCCAGAGCTGCTGTGAGAATCACTGTAAATTTGAAAATTCAAGAACCGTTCACGAAGGGTATTGGTCTGGTCAATGACAAACCGAACTGCTATTGTTGTGTCGTAAACCCATACTACTTTGTGCTCCAAAACAGGCTCCCATTTTGTTTGTCCACTACTCTCCCGAGTATGAACGCCATCCAGGTTCCATTTTATGAAGGCAAGTCCAGTGACCAAAGGAATGTTTGACAGATCTTGGATTTTTAAATGGACTTCAAAAGTTGGCCGGCGTGTTTTCGGAATGAATATGTTCATAGAGTTTTGTACGGATTGCTGATTTGAACATAGAAGCAACCAAATTCGTTATATGTATCTCCTTTAACGTAAACAAACAAGTAAGCTTCTTTTCTTTTGCTTATAGTATAAAAAATAAAACCTCAAATATGGGAAATTTCAAAGAAAACATAAAAACCGGATTAGTTAGCAATTGATTTCGTTGTTTTCAGTCTGTTTGAGGAACAGAAAATAAAAAGGTAGATGACGGTGGGCAATTCCATCATAAGTAACAATGGAAGTAGGTAACATAAAGACGTAAACAAAGCGAAAAATAAAAATAAAAATAAAAATAAAAAAAGAAAAAAAGAGTCAGGGTAAGAGTAATACTAAAAACGTCCAGCATAGATTTGCACGTTCTAAATGGAGAAAAGGTAGTTCCTTTATTTAGCTGGTCATTTTGAAGAACGAAAGAATTTTGATAAAGCTGTTTGTTTTATCGTTAGGTATACTCAGTGTCTCAAGCAACAAAATATCGAAAAACGATATGTAAGTAAATGAAAGAACTGAGTTATAATTAAACAAATGATAGTTTTAGTTATGTTTGTTTCCCTTCGCTGGTAGACAAGTTCAGAAAAATGGTAGCAGGTCGCATATGGAACTTCAGAAGTCAATATCGTTGAGTGTTTTTTCAAAAACTGAAGAGCATTCAAGTTCGTATCCTTGAATATCAGCGAGTTTGGAAATGACCACCATACGCGAATTCTCCATAAGACTTTTTAGGCGGATCGCATCTGTGGTAGAAAGATTGCCACTCTGAACAATTTTGAGACATAAGCTGTCCAAAAGGGAAAAAGCTTGAAACATGGCTGCAGGTGCTGGAGGGAAAGCAACAATTGCATCAAGAAAAAAATCCAATCCTCGTAGAGTAGCGTTGATGGCCAAGAAAGAGTCTCTTTGCATTGGCATGGCTGAGAGTACTTGAAAATATGGCTCGATATCGTGGATTAAATTTTCTAGGGATTGAAAGCCACCTGGAAGGAATCTACATATTCATTTAGCTAGAGCTCGACGGAATTGGTTGTTGAAAAGAGGTTTTTGAGCATGACATGATCTTACTTTTTTTGGAATTTTTGAGAAACATTTAATAATTGTTCATCTAAATAATCGCGAAGGTGATTTAGCTGACTTTCCGTCAAATCTTTCATGATTCAAGAAAGTGAAGTAGTATGTAATACCCACCATTCTCCCAAAGGTGTATGTGATGACTGAGCAAAGGGTTACTCGCAAGTTTCCACCAATCCAAAAACCAAGAAAAACATTGTAAATAAGAGGTAAAAAGGGTTTAGTTTTCGTTTTCAGAGGGAATGTTCGAGAGCTCTAAAGTTGACCTTGCATGAACGGCTAAATGATCCTTTGGGTTTCATTGAATGCTTTTGTCGAACAACTCACGTATTAATATATCCAGGCTGATATGATATACGTAGGATGTGAAATGATGTTTGACAACAATGGTTGTATAAAGCGAGATTCTCGAGGGTCCTTGTCTCTATGCCATTGAGACCAGAAGCGATTCAAGATCTGATTGGAATTGCTTTTCCTTATGCAAGACAGTAACCAATTCCAATAATAGAGATGATCAGTTGTGCATATGAAAGAAAAAAAGAAAAAACAAGGATTCTATGGAATGATGATCCCCTATGTCTCTACTCTCTATCTACTTACGGAGGATCCAATTATCCTCATAGGATGATTCAATCATCCACCTTTCTCCTAGATTATCACTAGTTGTTCAAGAAGCTGGAACTATCATAAAAACAATTTTAAAACAAAATTTAGAATTGACTCAAATTGAAAGGATTTCGAAAAAAATGTAATGAAAGAGGTGGGACTCGAACCCACGAGCTTTCGCACTAGTGCCTTAAACTAGCTCCATAACCACTCGGACACTCTTCCAATTGTTGGTAGATACTCTATCTATAGTTTTATAACCTAGGACCAGTCTAAATGTGAAACAGAAACCTATAAAATAAAAGAAATGATGGTTCAGTTCGTCTCTCAAAAACCAATTACTTTTTTCATTCTTTTTTTTTTTCATTTTTTTTTCTTCTGAAGCGGAAGTTTGTTCACGTTTCTCTGTAATTGTGCTCAACATCATCGTTTTTGCTATCATCAACACATCTACGTCTTGTGTCAGAGTAAGAAAGGAGTTAGTTCTCTTTCTTCACCAAGCAACTTGGTTATCTATTCACCCGGCTAATCGCAATCTAAGCGATATCAACAAATACGATAAACACCAACAAAGAAAGACAAGAGGAACCGAAGTAATCAAGGCATTTTTCTTTTGTTCCTTCATCGTTATCCTCCTGTAACAAAAAGAAAAACATAGCAAAGAAAAGAAAAGAAAGGAAAAACATGCTTATTTTTTGGTTTCTTGTCATTCCTTACACGTAAACATACGGATACAAATGTGTAGTCTATTCCTAAGTACTATTTGATCGATTGGTATCGTTGCTTACGATACTCTATAACGAGGATCCAATATATTATCCAACACATTACTTGCTGATAATGGTTCCGGTTCCTGATAGTTTTTATCAATCTAACGGGTCATCAGTATTTACATGAAAAAGGAAAAGGTATATATGCAAAGGTTGTCGGTTGCGCTTTACGCTATTATTGGTGCATTTTTTTTCTTTGTTTCTTTCATTTCAAGTTCCTTCTTATTCTACTGCCTACTCTTCTACTATACGCTTGATCGTTGTTCTTGTTGGATCCTATATATCGGCCATACAAAAACAGATTCTAAAAGCGATACAAAAAAAAAAACAGGTTCTTAAAGTTAATACAAAGTTATAAACGAACTTGTTCTTTTTCTATACTTCGAATACAAGTGATTCCTTTCTTGCTTTCTACTTACAACTAGCAGTTAGCTACTCTATCATCTAGTGTTGGATTGGGATTGAAAAGGAACAGGGACCATTGTATTAAAAACAATACTCCTTAATATTAATACTTAATAATATCTAGTAATAGTTATTCTCTTTTTCTGTATTGTCAAAACAAAAAAACAATTGAGAATACAAAACAAGGGAAAATAAAAAAAAAGAAAAACCTTTTGGACGAAACGATCATTTACTTTTCTTTTTCTTGTACGCGTTGTTAAACTCAAGCTAAAGGGATTGCTTGTTATCATTTCATTTTTGACTTTTTATTTATCATCTTTACTTTTTCTTTTTGTTTTTGTTTGAAAAAATAAAGAATGCATTTTTTTCGTTTGCGACCAGGATTGCTCCGCCATGGTAAACTCCTTTTGGGTGTTGGCGCAGGTGCTGCCATCTCTTTGAATAGCATGGGTTTGACAAATGAGCCCGAGGCTTCCTTCTTCCAAAAAGGGTTTTCTAAAGAATTGAGTCATCGTTCTTTTGGCGATCTCGCTCGTGGCCTCTTTGTCTATGAGATTTGCTCTCGAGCTTGGTTGGTAAAGACCTCGATTTCCGCTATGAGTTTATGTGATACCCTTCATCTTTCGTTCCTCTATGCTCCATTCTGCCGTCGTACTTTCTATCGCCATTTCTGCGGAGGTGAAACTCCCGCTGCACTCATTCAAAACATGCAATCACTTCAAGCTTCTGGCATTGCTCCTTGCCTCAACTCCTCTCGTGAAATTGATCTCCCCAGTGACATTGATCCTCGTCAATTTGTTTCCACTGCCAATACAGTCCCCGACAACATTAAGGTTCCTGCTCCACCAGTCCAGCAAGAAATGCAAAATATTGCCCAAGAGGCCTTTGACTCTTACCTCTACAGTATTGACTTGGCCTCCAAGGTTGAAAACTCTACTTGTGCTATCAAGTTGACCCCATTCATCAACCCCTTGGTCTTGTTCCGCTTCAATGCTATATTGAATAACTCTGCCAACCAACCCGCTGCTAAGTTTACTGAAATGCTCAACGATAACCCTTCTTTCTCTTCTTACGAACAGGATGAGCTTCGCCGCTTCTGGTCGTTTTCTGAGAAGCTTTGTGAATATGCCCAGAAGAAAGGTGTTCTTTTATTCATTGATGCCGAACAAACTTACTTCCAAGACACTATCCATTCCATTTCTTTGGACTTGATGAAAAAATTCAACCAACAAGAAGCTATCGTACATAACACTTATCAGCTGTACTTGAAAAAGACCAAGGGAATCTTGAATGAGCATATGAAACAAAGTGCTCTTGAAAATTGGTTGATGGGTGCTAAGATTGTTCGAGGAGCCTACATTAATTCAGAGCCTCGTCATTTAATCCACGATAGGAAAGAGGACACTGATCGTGACTATAATGCTGCTATGGAGTCTTTGTTTTTGGGCGCATCCAGAGCAGCTCCTGGAAACAAAGGGGCTTCTCAAATTCCCTCGAAATCTCGTCAAGGTAAATGGGGTATTATGATTGCTACCCACAACAAATCCTCAGTTTGCAAAGTTTTGGATCTCTTGGAGAAGAAAAAGATTGACACAAGCAAGACCTCCTTGTACATAGCTCAATTATTGGGAATGTCAGATGATATTACTTACGCCCTTACAGATTACCCGAGAGGTGAAATTCCTGAATTCCACGTTGCTAAATATGTTTCTTGGGGACCTATCTATCAAGTACTTCCTTATTTGGTTCGACGCGCTCGTGAAAATATTGGTGCTCTTGAGCGATCAACAGAAGAAAGAACTTACTACCGTCAAGAAATGAGAAAACGCTTACATATTTAATCTTTTTACCAAGCCACCCTATCTGTTAATATCCCTCCTCTTCTTGTTTTAATATACCCATGTAACATCCCACCCCTCCCCCTTCCTTCTTCCTGTCTAAGTTCTCCAATACCGCTATTGGTACCCGTTCAAAAACTCTTCTTACAATAAAAAGACACGTTAAATTCTACATACCCTTCTTCTTTTAGCCTTTAAATATTTCTTAAAAAATGTCATTTTTGCATTCTTCAATCATTCAATTGGCGGTTCGTTTGGCTGTTAATGAACAATCCTAATGTAACGATATTATAATTCCTATACCTAAGCTTAGTAGATCATTTACAAAACAATGAAAAGAGTAAAACCTCCTTTTCTTTGTAGTTCAAAAATGGAAACTGACATCTGATATCCTTTTAGATTCACTCAACTTTATGCTAACCAATCTACCTAGAGATGTTAACCCAACACAATACTTAATAAAGCAAGTGGTTGCATTTGGATGAGATGACAAAACAACCCATGTTCCGCTTGCCAAGACTTTGAACTTACGCTCGTCTATTCTGACCTATGGTAAGCATTTGGCTCTCGAACCATAACATCAATAGGGATGCTGTCAAGTCCCTCCTTTATATGGACGGACTGAACAACGTTGAAGCCAAAATGCTCATACCTTGGACGATTATTGGGATGAGTAGATTCGAGATAGCAGGGAAGATTATTTTGGTCAGCAATCTTCAATATTGGTTGAATGAGACTTCGAAGGTATCCCTTTCCTCTTTTATTTTCTTTTACGCCGACGAACATTAGGTACCAAAAATTGTGAGTTCGACCTGCCATAGCTTCTGGCATCACTTTATTGTGTAACGGTATCAACTCTTTGAAGAAACGATGACGATTTTCTGCACCCAACTTATAACTTAATCTCCATAAACCACTTCTGAAAATAGTATACCAATCATCAATTCTTTGACCTGGACCAGCCCATAAAGAAACGCCGGAAAAGTCATCCACTTGATAAACATGGCCACGCATCAAGACTGCGTAAGCAATATATTCAAAGCAATCTTGAATTAATCTTGCATACTGCTCTCCATTTTCAGGTCCAGCAAAGTAGAGGTGTACTGGGTCGTGATAGAATGCTGCTGCCAAAACAGTAGCTACCCTTTTATAGTCTTTTAGTTCTACCTTCTCAACAGACATTGTATATACGTGTTCAACAGAAGAAAACTTTTCTTTAAGGATGTTGCTATAACCTATTAAAAGATTTTTTTCTCTTTTCTTCTTGCAGACAAATAACGTATGAATACGGAAAAAATTGTCAAGGATGTAGCTTACTACTTTATTGATGTGAGCTTAAATTCTCGATGTTTTTAGCACTAATTATGCTTTCAACGACACTTTTTCAACACGATGTATTTTGATGAATTCAGTATCTCTCTGAATTTTGCTACTCATAGACAAAATTCCGAACAATTATTTTGCATTACATCATTTGACATATTTCGACCGCCTTTCTTTTGAAGGTCATAAAGAAACCTGCCTATATTAAATGCCAAGTGTCTTTATGAAAACATTATTGTCTTTCATTAGATAGAAACTATCACATAGATGATGATCGTAAAGCTCGATCGGTACGTTATGGGGTACATATGGAATAAAATTCTTTCAAACACTAAAGGATATTCTACTTTTATTCAAACCAAGTCTGATTTCATATATATTTGAATTTTTCTTTTATAATATTAAATAATATTTTTTCAGTAAAAGTTTTTGATTTTAAGAGATTGTTAAGAGAAAATATACCGAACTGAAATAGGAAACGATCAAAACTAACTATTCATCTATTCTAATCATGATTAAACATTTGTATTTCTAATTAATAAAATAAACAACATTTTCTACAAGCATGACAACTCAATCTTTCTTATTTGGTCTTTTGGAACTGGAAAAAAAGCAAAAAGTTTATTGAATGCCAACTTACTGATGTTCAACTTCACCAGGATCAAAATACGTGTTTCAATCAAAATAAAATTAACTTATAAAGTGTCAAAAAATTATGCTTCTTTCAATTGTGTAGTCATGAAATTAAAAACGAAATAATTCCATTATTTACGGCTTTTTCGAATTGTTTTCGTCTTCATAAACAAGATTATGATACTAAAGGGAAATATCATAGTAATGCTACATCACTTACGTATATGTTTTCACATTATCATCCGCTCCTAAAGCAACTTAACTTTCCCCCATCTCATTTACTTCATATAGCCAACAAGTTCAATTTGCAATATGTACAGACTTACTCTTCGCCGTTCATTTATTCCTCAACTGTCTCAAGGGAGAATGTTAGGGGTTAGAACTATGGCCAGCAATAACAGTGACGGAGATTCCACGGATCCTACTTTGAGCAACGCAACCTCTTCTAGAGAAGGTCCTTTCTCCAAGCGTGGAAAGGCCAAAGAGAATCAATTTATTCATGATCTCGAACTTGACCAGCTCAAAAAGTTAAAAGAGCAGTTAAAATCCCATCGCGAGAACCTTGATAAGTTAGAGACAGAAATTGATTCCAAGTTACCCAAACAGGATAATTAGAGAATCATGGTAAAGCTTTTGATGTCCTTACTTGCTGTGTTTTTACTACCGATTCAATCCCTTCTCTTGAATGCAGCGTTTTAGCCATTGTATACGAAAAAGTTATCATAAGGTTTGGCTAAATGAACAAGGATAACTTATAATCATCTCCTCTTTCGTAAGCAAGAATCATTTCATACTAAATTTGCTTATCTAGCTTTCAGATAAATGTTAATCTTATTCCTTATGCCTTAGAAATTTCCAATTATACATGCTTTTTGAAGTGTGCTGAAAATGATAAAACTCGTCATTGCTTAAAACGATTAGAAATAACATAAAATAGACCAAAATAAGTTCATGGTACGCTTCCAAGAACAATCATATGTAAAGAAAAATTAGAATAACTTTCTTTTAGGAATTCGTATGAAATTAAATAATATACACTATACACATTTCTAAAATTTTCAATAATCATTTAAAACGAAAGCAATGATGTCGCCCTTGAATTTGAAATTCATTCCATGATTTGGACGAAACACTATATGGATTTTAATAGAAAGCCTGTGTAGAGTCATCACCGGCATCATTCAAAAAACTTTCAAAGTCGAAGTCGTTCAACAACTCAGCATTAGAATCATTTTTTGATGCATAATTAAACGTATTATCCGTAGATCCATTAAATAGCCCATCCTTATTCCCATTTTTGTCATCTTCGCCTGTATTGCCCTTCTCAGGCATATCTTCCTCTTTTCGCTCACTGTTCTGAAATTCTTTGTGAGCATTCATTTCCGCTTCAGAAGAAGCTGCTCCATTTTGCTGTGTTCCTTCTGAAGTCATCGAAGCCCGCTGAACAGAATCACTCATAGAAGGATACCCATTTGATACTGTTGTATCCGAGGCACGCATTGGATCTTTTTGGAAATTAAGATTATCTCTAGCCGTCTCCATATATGCTTGTGAATCAGGGTTTGGATTGCCTGAAGCTGTAGTACTAGAACGCAATTCCGGCTGGGAAGAGTGAGGATATTGTGGCTGGTGATCCGACTTTTCCTTCGCATCCAGTAAGTTGTTATCACTATTCTGCACATGCCATGAATTTGAATTTTCAGCGTTATCTAGAGACATTTTATCCTGTTCAGTCATTAATGGTGTGTTCGTTGAGAACTTCTTTGTCATATTTGGATCTCTAAAATCTTGAGCATCTAAAGGTGCTTCAGGCTGTTTCGTACGGTTCAGAAATTGAGACATCATGATGTTCGCTAGATAGAAGTTAGAATTCAAACATCAGAATTAATACTTACGTTGCTCATTTGGTGGAACATTCATATATGGATGTTGAGACGGAAGGCTCGGTTGTTTTTGATGGGGCGGAAGAAGTCCTGCTGTACTTACATCCGATCCTTTAATTTGAGTAGTCATTCCTTCACTAGGCTTAGAGTGAAGAGGCGATGGTCCTTCAGCTGCTAATTTAAGTTGACTATTTTTTATCTCATGATCAAAGTGTTCATGTGTTTGTGGGGAAAGAAACTCTCTTTCACCTTCTTGGCGGGCCATCAGCAATCTCTTTTTGTTTTGCTCTTCTAATATCATCAATTGCATATGATAATCTGTCAAAGGATTTCCAAGATCAACATTATTAGCTTCACCAGACACTGAATCCTTTGGAAGAGTGGACATATTTGGTGTCTGCCCTCTTCTCATTGCGAGCTCCCTTGCTTTTGCATATTCCATTGAACCTTGACTGGCGGCGTTTGCTTCATACATTTGGGGATGGGGACTAGACATTGAGGGTTGTCCCCTATAATAACTGGGCAAATAAGGATGTTGTGAAGGGGGTCGATTACCCACAATTGGATTGGTTCCATATTTGCTATTTAAATCAATTGCATTTTGCGGCATATGAGGAGGTATACCGTCGGCGTTATTCTGAGCACGATATTTTTGCATATCATTGACCAAAGCTTCAGAGTTTGTAGGATAACGAGGCTGTATCATAATATTAGGGGACGGCTTTATGGCTGGCACAGAAGCTGTCTCTCTCGTACTATTTTGATATGGGTAAAAAGGTGAAGAACCGCCACCCATACCAGAAGATGCTTGAGTAATTATAGGAGAGGCCGAATTTCTTGCAGTAGGATTCACTGCTATGTTAGCATTGTACAAAGCCTTAGGATCAGAGATCCTCTTTTTACCCATACCAGATGCAGAATTCATGGCCGATTGCTCACTAGATTGCATCTGAGGAGGATCTTTGAAAGCAGCCTGATTTAAATTAACGGCGGGTTCAGACATTTGTTTGCTTTGCCGTTGAAGAAATTCTTGTCGAGACTTTAGCTGATGAATTTGAGCTGGTGTAGGAGGATAAAATGCATTCCTAGACGAGTTTGCGTTCATGCCCGGACCTACAGAATAAACATGACTGTTGGAATCATAGGACCCAGGTGGACTACTTGCTAGTACAGAGGGATTCGGATAACCAGGAGGAATTGAGGAAGAAGGTGTACCTAGCGAATAAGGGACGGCAGGATTAGGTACAGTACCAGCTGGAAGCAAGGATCCGTACTTTTGTGATTTATCAGGGTGGCTCATATTAGAAGGACCAGAAAGAGGAACAGCTCGTGAGGGTAAAACATACGGTTTGTTGTTTCCTCCCGTTATTGGATCAGACTTCGGTACCGCTGAACCAAAAGGTAGCTGCGGTTTATTTTCAGAGCTTTTTGATTCTGCAGAAGTGTAGTTCAATGGGTTGGCAACAGATGAGTGCATATGTGGTCCGTTCGGAGGCACAGATGCAGAAGTAGAATAACCTTGACCTCTATATACTGATCTGTTGAATTGAGAATCGTACAAATGAGCAGAGCTATTAACCCGACTAACACGGGCACTGAAAACGTCCCAAAAAATATTAAACCACTCAACGAGAAAACCTTCAGGAATATCAATAGCAACAGAAGGTGTAGGCAAAGATACGGAAGAATTTTTATTCTCAGAAGAAACATCTTTTTGAGATTCAAGTGCTGGATTCGGTTTAGACTGTATATTCATATCAAATGAATCCAAATGCTCAGATTTGCCATTCGTTGTATCAAACAGAGTTTGATCATATTGGGAAGCATCCTTCTGTGGATTGTTATCCTCATTATTCCCGGTAGAAACTTCATTTGTATTTTGTTCATCATTTGATCGAACCTGTACCTTGGATTCCTTATAAAAAGCTTTAGCAGTTTCTTGAAACCTGTGCTTTACAAAGTAATCGTATATATAATAATCTAAACTCTCTTTAGGATGAAGTGAATCTGCAGCTGTCTTTGCAAAATTTTGAGGTTTCGAGTTAGAAGTCGACGAAGACTCCATATCCATATACTCTGTCATTATTTAAAGAAGTAACTATTAAAACCCTTAGATTTGGGTAAATCCTAACGTAGTCCAAAGCCAAGCACCACAGTTTCGAAGATACGAATTTCAAAACACCTAAGCAAAATTTACAAGAAACCGACGGATACAAAAGCCAAACCTTGAAAGCAACGAGCTCTCTTCTTTGAATTTGAAAAATCCACGAACCAAAAAGTTCCTTATGACGAGAATTGTTGGTGATTTCCAAATTTCTGCCGAATATTTGTATGAAAAGACGTAGACAAACTTTAAACTTGGATATTCATTGAAACCAAGCAAAAAGTACAAAATTAGCTAAAAGAAATCAAAATACCGCAACGTTGAGTTTCCAAATCCTTTTATCAATTCCCAAAATTGATATTATAAACGCCCAACCTTGTTTTCCAATTTAACACTCGCACAATGCACTTCCTTTTCAATTTTTGAAACGTTAATCAAGTAGCACGTACGAAATGGAATACTTAGCAACTAAACTCGTTAAAATTGAAGACGAAAGACTATTTGCTTTTGATAGTTTTGTTGCATGCATAGGGTTTCAGGTGTGTTCCGTAATTACGGTGTACCTTGTTAACCGAATTAGCGAGAATTTCTTTATACCTTATACAAGTATTCCCATATTTTAATACTGTGATTACTATGATACAATTGCAGATTCTTATAATTATTGTTTACTTTTTTTTTCACTAAAATGCTTCTGTAACAGAATCGATTACTAGCGATACTAACAATGACACCGGTACGAATGAGAGAAGTTTCCATCATGAAGAGAAAAGCCAACATGAACTTAAGATACGAAATCGTAAACAATGTGACAGAAATGTATTTGAGCGTGCCAATCGTAAGCTATGGTAAATAATTCGTATCAAGACATGTGATAGATTTAGTCTATCATCAATATAGGAATATGTATGTAATCAATTCGTCTGTTTTCGAACGTAAAACGAGTATGAAAGGTATTATACTTTCAATTAAATTACCCATTATTCTTTCAACAACAGCACATTAATTATAAAGCAGCGTAATTTTCTTTTAACCAAAGAGAAACATGTTTGCTTTTTTTTGAAAAGGGGGGGGGGGGGACTGATAGCTTATTTCATTCTGTAATCCAAGCCTCAAGTTGTTTTTCTAATAAACACATCATATAAAACGAAGGCTCTCCCTTTTATACTTTAAGCAATGGGATCGTGGTTAATGATGGTGCTAGAATTAATGTTAGGTATATAAAGAAAATAGCCTTCCTCGTGTAAACTTTCATAAATTGTGAGTACGAAAGACATAATTTTATTATTTTCGGTCTATATTATTTGTACAACATAGGTTCATGACATGTTGTTCAATCGTATTCGCTTCAGTGTTGGAAACTTCTCATCGGAACACTGAAGAATTAAAACTAATCAACTTCATACGTTTTTCGAAATCAAAATTCAATTAAATCATTATCCAATGTATATGAACGTTATCTCTATTTCTATATTCCCAGTTTTTATTGTGGAAAGGAAACACGCTAAATTTTCAAATGTTCTCTTTCTATATTGCTTAATGTATGACTGTATTAAATACTTCAATCAAGACCGCCTCAAGACCAGAGATCTTATGTTCTTCAAAGGCGTCAAAACTTACGTCTTCTTAAGGTCAGTGTATCATTGAAACATATCGAAGAGCAAGGTCAAGAAAATATGGACTTCGAGTACCTTCGAATCCAACATTTATTCTATTCTATTTTTGATGTATAGTATTATTAATGGAATGGATAGACATTAAACGAAAGTATCCAAATACAATCGATGCACAAAAGGAGGTATTTATCTATTGCCAAATGTTACTATGCTTCAATTCATTCTTCACGAATTCGAAGCATACCCATTGTCCAGCAATTATAACATTCCCTAATGGCATCTGCCCTATAGTACTATATATATTATGTTCAACAACAGCTTGTCAGATTATGAAACTTTTTTTCATTCCTTCCGATATGGAATCCCATAAAATAATCAGGTATATGGTATTCACAACACAATTAAGGAGAATATGGGCCAAAAAATTCTGTTGCTATTTTGTTCGACTTCACCCCGAGTTGCAGAAGTTCTTCTTTAATGAACCGCATGTAGCTATTGGGTCCAAGCATGTATATGTCGCAATCGGCAGAAATGAGCTTCTCAATATCTGTTCGATTCAAAACACGCGTCATTAACTCGTCAATAACTTCCTCTTTGCGAACATGAGTTTCTTGTGAAAAGAACTCTTTAAGTTTGATTTGATCTTTATACTCCTCCTTAATTTGTAAAAGCCAATCCTTAAAAGGCCGAGATGTGTATGTTCTATTAGAAAAACAAAAAACAACCATCCTCCCGTCTAGTAAAGCGGTTTCAATGATAGATATGATCGGAGTTATACCTATTCCGCCGGCGAAACATAGAATCGGGATATTTTGGTTTCCTTCTACCTTTCTGTATTTAAAGTTACCGACTGGTGGACTAACCCCAACTAAATCGCCTTTTTTCAATTTGCCGTGGACATAATTAGAAACAACACCATCTTTGATGCGGCGTACAGATATGCGGTACATATTATGTTGAGTGTCCGGATGTTTGGATAGAGAATACTCTCTGAGAGTTTCATGAGGTAACTCCGGTATCTTCCAAGCAACAGTTATATATTGACCTGGATAAGCCGAAGCAATTTTGAACTCTTTGTTCCTTGGGGCCAAATAAACAGACTTTACATCCAAAGACTCGTCAGTAAGTTTTACCACCTCAAATTCAGCAAAGCCGTTCCATGGTTGGTTTTCATACACACTCCTTTCGTAGTCAATTAGAATCTTCGCCAAGTTACCATAAGCTATAGCCCAAGCTTCTAAAAAACCAGGAGTAGCAATGTCTTTGCCAAGCATTTCCTGCATTGTAGCTAGCAAACAATTTCCAACTATAGGATAATGTTCTGCTTTAATTTGTAAACCGACATGCTTCATTACGATTTGATCAATAAATCCCGATAGCGGAGCAAGATCATCAATATTTTTAGCATAATTTAGTAACGCAAATGCTAGAATCCGTGGTTGAGATAAAGATGTCTGATGCGCTTTATTAAAGTATGGACGCACTTCAGGGTAGTTCTCTAGCATTTTTTTATAAAAGTTCTTCGTTAAATCAACACCATTTGATTCCAAAATAGGGATGGAAGAACGTATGTATTGCTTTTGTGAATCATTCAGTACTTTCAACTGATATTGAGTGGTTAAGTCTTTATTATCTGGAAGATTGCCATTGGAATTCTGAACGGCTGTCATTTTGCTCTATTTGCTGAGGTTTTTGCACTATTCAGGGAGATATATATGTACATATATATCCACAAAAAATTTTTAAGAAAAGTGGCAATTATCGTGCGAAAGCAGTTTATGATCAGATTTTACAAAGAAAATTTCACAAGATTCATCAGCACTTATACTCTTAAAATCGGTCGATTAGTGACTGCTTCATTAAAATATTTAGAAGACAGAAAGTCCGAGTAAGCTTTAAGTTTCCTAGCTCGCTAGGCTGCTCAGAGTAACGATCGCCGGTTATCCCTTTACATAGTAAGTATTTTGTTAAATTAAATTTAAATTTGAAGAAAAAGGAAGAAAAATACAACGTTATTTGGTAAATTCGCAAGCCTTGAAATGATCAGATAAATCGTTTAAAAACTGGCCTTTGTAACCTCCGAAGTAATGAGTAACGAGGATAGGTACTGAGTACTAGACATCAATAGGTCTCAGAAAATTGAGAACGTTACGTATGTTTGGTAGGCTTCGTTGTTTGGTCTACCGACTAGCTAAGCCGAAATGAAATGACTAGGCTGACAATCTTACCGATGGGAATACAATTGTAGGAATGTGAGATGGAAGATCATGGGATGGTCCTGTATCTAATAAACAAATACTAAACTAAGATAAGCCTAAGAGTTGCGAGGTGACTTCCTTTAGCGTAGAGTTCTACAAATGAAACCTCTCATCTACTTGTTGTGATCTGAGACGCTATTTAAGAAATTAAGGAGTCACGTCATTTACATGTAAGTTAAAAAAAGGCACGATTAAAGAATCGATCAAAATTTTGTTAAGAAGTGATCTTTGCTAACTTAAACCACCAAAAAACATTTAGAAGAAAGAGGAGATGCGAGTTCCTGCTTTAATAAAACAATATATTCAATAAGTTATTCTTTAAATATCTTCAGCAGAATGATGATCATTAGGGAATCAAGCCATAAGTAGTCCACCGGAAGCACTTATTACTTGTCCGGTTAACCATCGACTGTTTTCATCGAGAAGGAAACCAACAATATATGCTATATCTTCTGGATGACCAAGTCGGTTTTTAAAGGGAGTTTAGCAGATTCTTCTAGACCAGACTTTGCTATCATGTCAGTGTCCACTGCTCCTGGATTGACTTGATTGACGGTATGACCTTTAGGTCCTAATTCAGCGGCCCAGCATCTTGTGAAACCTTCAAGGGCAGCCTTACTTGCACAAAATAAGGGCAAATGGCTTATTGGTATTTTTCCTGCGATACTTCCAATATTAATAATCCTACCGCCTTCACTAGGGAGAAGGGGTGCCACGGCTTCTCCCATTAGAAAAGCTGCTCGAACATTTACGTCAAAGATACTATTATAGTCATCTATAGATGTACTTCCTATAGAACTTCCTTGATAGCTGACTCCAGCATTATTAACAAGAATATGAATGGTACGACCAAAGGCTATACGTGTAACGTTAACTATATGTTTGGCGCTTTTTGTATCACGTAAGTCAGCCTGAATTTCGATTGCATCTGCTGGAGCATTGAAACCTTTAATTTTCTTCACTAATTTCTCTGTCACTTCCTTGCTACTATCAGAGGTATATGTAATTGCAACTTTGGCACCACAGGACGCCAATGTTTCAGCAATTGCTGCTCCGATACCTCTGGAACCTCCTGTGACGATGGCGACTTTGTTTTCAAGAGGAAAACTTTTGTTTGGCATTTTATTATTAACTAATTTGAAGGTTCTTTACCAGGGATTGCCAGATATATAATAAGTTGCTTATGAGATCATTCTGTTTAGCTGTAATACATTCATTATATCATATTTATAGCTCTGTGAGTCATGGAAATGCAGGCAAATATTCAATAGGAAGAAGCATAATATTAGTAGTAATTGTTCGGTCTTTGAATTTCTCTTAAGTGTCTATCTCTTACTCAAGCTTCTTTAGTTAACGTTACTTTGATAGCTGTCGTAATCTTTTTGGGCATTAATGTACTAAACAAGTCAAAGGCAATGAACTGTATTCAGAAGCTTGTTTCACTACATCATAGATGAGAAGTAATTTTACCAGTATAGGACAAATTCTAACCAGGACATAATAAGGAAATTCATAATAATTCTGTTTATAAACTAGATTAAAAGTACGTATTAATTTCAATTCTTTAGATTATACGAAGTTTCAACTGAATTAGCTAAAGATGCTTGGTCAATTCGATTCGAGTTTTTCATGAAATCTTTCAGAGTATCCATATCGGTCTTGATACCTTTAGCCAAAATATGCTACGAATTTCGCTCAGTCCATTCAACTCTCAAATTCATTCATTCTCGGGGGATGAGATCGGTATAAGCTTACTGACCGCCACGAGATTGTGTTTTTTTCACCCAAACTAGCAGTCATATCTATATCTTTAATCTATTGGACCGTATTTTGTCGTTGTTAAGGATATAAGCGGCAAGGTCATGCTCACTCATTTGTAAAGTTACTGTTCCCAGCATTTTAATTCAAACTTTTCAAAAAGCTTTTTTGGCTTGTCAGTAGAATACAGTTCAAGCACAGTTTAACTCAATACTTTGGTTCCCTAGCTAGCTAGCTAGCTAGTTAGATAGCACGTTTTAGGTGGTTTCTAGAGGCTCGGGCCTTATCCAAGTATGAGCGGAGAAATGCATTCATTCGTTGTTAAAATATTAATCGACTTCTAAATTAGCTTATATTTACCTTATAAAATTGTTAGCGCAAAAATTTCTGATGATATTGGCGTTTCCGTTCTTTTGTTCGAGAGTCAATATTACGTAAGAACTCAAGCTGGTTCGCTTCCGTATTTAGTAATGTACACACCTAATGGAATAAGACAATATTTATTAACAGAATTTTTTCTTTTAAATATTAAAGAAAAGCCTGTTTTTCGAAACATATATTACTTATGATATAGCATGTCAAGAAGGTAAACAGAAGTAGATTTCTAGAAGAAAGACTATCTAAGGTACCTTTCAGCTAATAGCAATCGATTGATTAACCCCTTTTATTTTGGTTCTCTCTCTTATTTTACTTTGAAAGGCAGGTGATATACATATGTAGTTAACAAAAATGTTGCATTTAAAATATGAATGCTAACAGGAGACAAAAAATAACAAAATATTTATTTGTCTTTTCCTAACACTAATCTTCTAATATTGTTTGGCTTTGTACCTCAAAGTGATCTTCTTTATAAGAAAAAAGAGCTGTGTTCAACTTTACATGATAAGTATACGTTTGCTAAACGCTGGGGGAAATCCTTCGCATAACTTAATTAATATTAATCGATTAGAGAAAATCTCTTTTAGCAGTAGTAGACAATTAAGTAAAGCATACATTTCGAAACCACCTATGTAAACGAAAACATAATAGATATTTTATGAACAGACAACCACTAATTGCATAGTGTCATTGTCGTGAAAAGATTGGAATATAATTGATATTACTTTATTGGTTTCTGCTTGACTGTTGCAATAAAGACGAACCGACAGAGTTGCGAGTGGATTCAACCCTTATTCAAGCAACAATTCTAATTTTTTTTTTCTACTGTATGAAGTTATTAATGACAATAGAGCGACAAAAAACTCATATCTGTACTTAGCGGTTAACGGCCGTATCGAAAGTAAAAAACAGAGTCTTTCAAATTCTTTTGAAAGTTTCGAACGTTTAGGCAATGGTACCAAAGATTGAGTACTCCTAAATGGAATATAGGATTTAAACTATGAAACTATAAAGCTAAAAATAAACAGCGTGCCCAAGTTTATAATCACAGCGAGTTTTTTTGATTAATGTTATCAGTTCTGGTCCCACCGTATATTTTAAAAGAAAACTTCGCAAAGCAAATGACACTTTTTGTCAATAAGGAGGAGACACACATTTCTGAGCATATTTAAGGAAAAAAAATGCAGGCATCATAACCCGTTTACGATATTATTACTACCTTGGTAAAACATTGACTTTGTCACATATGTCATAAATGGAATCTCTCGTTAATAGATAAAATTCAATGGAAAAACAGTTCAGTTTACAAGAAACTATTAAGTTTGGGTACTTTTGTATTATTGAAATCAGTGGTAATAAGTTTCCAGGGATCTAATTCACTAAATAACCTATATAGTGCGTAGTTAGCTAGATCAGTCAAATCTTCCATTATGAAGATTTAGACTGAGAATTATTGGCTATATAGTACTCTATAATTAGTAAGACTATTAATAATCTCAATTCTTGAATTTTATAATTAAAAATTGCACAAATCGGATTTTTTTCCAATTTCAATGAATTACTTAATATTAAAATTGTATTATCATATCGAATTATCAGTAATATCGTATTACACTTATGACAACATAAGGACTCCCTTTCGTTATGAGAATAAAAAAATTAGTGAAAAATGAGCGTACGTTTTTATAAAGTGCACGTAGAAATATCAACTTTTGTACTATTTTGATGAATAGCATTAGCTTCCAGAAATATGATTCATTAAACAATCTATGTAGATTGTACTTAGCTAGATAAATCAAAATTTCATATTGGAAGATTTGAGCTTTCAACCAGGAAATACATATCTTCCAAGATCAACTAGGGTCATTTGTTTCTATTCTAGATGCAATTTGGTATTTTTTTTTTTGGCTTTTTTTACCTTTGCTAATAAGCTATTAAATTACCGAAAGTATTGTTGTTTCAGGGTTATGACACATCTTTGATTATCACATATTTATAACGTATTTGTTCATTATTAATCTCAACTAGACTTTTGTAAAGTGCTGTAGGATGCAAACCAAAAAAAGTCAAAATAAGTAAATAGATCCCGCACTCTCGTTTCTTGGAATTACCTTGTGATATTAAGCCAGATATGCGTAGCCCTTTTGAATCAGTCCAGAAACTTCGGATACGCTGAGAAGCATACATAGAAGCTTAGCAAACGCTACGCCGTGTCTGATCACTACAACAAATATACAGAGATAATTAAACTGGGTTCGCAAACATGTAATAAAATTTAATATTAATCAGGCTCTTGCTCTAATACAGAATTAATTGTAGCATTAATAAGTTAGATGAATTACCAATAAGGAATGACTACGCGGTGTTCTTAAAATGGATCCACAGGAATTAATACATTTGTAATCCACCAGAAGCCGAAATTGTTTGTCCAGTGATCCAGCGGCTTCTATCTTCAGCAAGAAAACTGACTACTTCAGCGATATCAGAAGGCAAGCCAACACGATTTTCAAAAGGTGTCATTTTTATAAGTGCCTCACGCCCATCAAAACCTTTGAGCATATCAGTGTCCACTGCTCCAGGGTTAACTTGATTCACAGTGTGTCCCTGAGGGCCTAACTCTGATGCCCAGCATCTTGTAAAGCCTTCAATAGCTGCCTTACTTGCAGAGTAGATAGAGTTTCTTGCAACACCAATTCTTCCAGCAATGCTTCCGATATTGATAATTCTACCTCCACTCCCGTCTTTTTCTTTCTTGGGAAGATGACCAACAACGGCTTCTGACATGAACAAGACAGCCCGAACGTTCACATCAAAGATATGGTTGTAATCATCCAATTTCAATGTTCCAAGTGCCCCTGATTTAGCGCATCCCGCATTATTAACAAGAATATGGATGGTGGGACCAAAAGCTTTGACAGTAGTATCAACGATATGTTCAGCACTTGCAAGATCACGCAAGTCAGCTTGAATACTGATGGCGTCTGCTGAAGTACCAAATCCTTTGATCTTATTCACTAATTTTTGGGTTGATTCTTTGCTACTCTCAGAGGTATAAGTAATGGCAACCTTGGCACCACGGCTTGCTAATGTCTCAGCGATTCCTGCTCCGATACCTCTGGAGCCTCCTGTAACGATGGCGACTTTGTTTTCAAGAGGAAGATTGTTGCTTGTCATTTTTAAGAAATATAAAAGAAAGAAAGTGTATACACCGGTTCTTAAATTTCGTTTATGTTTGTTAAAAATCAGCCAGCTAATTAGTATTAGTACTATTTAGGACCTTATTGTCACTGACGTCATCTTACTAATCAGAATATCATCTTACTGATTAGTACGGTATCGTTAGAACTTGTCTTTAAGGAGGGCTTCCATTGCTTTCGAAAACATACGGAAGAGAAGGACTCTTATTTATGTGTCTTTTGTAAGAGAAAAATATTAGCAGAAAATAGGATCGCATATCAATGAAAGAAAACATATAAAACACTTAAAGATGAAGAATTTGAATAAACAGTTTGCAATGTACATCTAAAATTTCGTAGTTTTAACTTAAGTTACCAGATTTTATTTTATTGAGTTTCTTCAGTTCTACTGATCTTGAAACCAGCTCAACAAAACCACACTTCTCATATTCTTTTTTGTCTTTTCTTTGTGTGAGCAGGCTTCAATATTAAGTGGGAATAAGTAGGATAAATCTCATCGAAATATATGTATACTGTTCAGATGGTGACCACTGTAAGCAAGGAATAACAACGATGTATGAAATTGATAAAAGCATCAAAATTGGAATAAAAAAAAATTATCTATTTTATGCTTTTTTTTACTACAGTGGTAAACTGAGATCTCGTACCTCCATCCAATTTTGAAGGTTACTCCGTACCCATTATAGCCACACGTACTTCTTTTATGATTATGCTTCCATGAAATATGCAAGTATCGTGTGTTGTTGAGTAAGTATTTTCTTTATTTTTTTATAGGACGTCCTCGTAATTCACGAATGGAAAAAATGTCTTTTTCTTAAGAATTTTAGATGATCATCTTACATTTTTGCAAAAATCATTATTCAAGCAGTTAAGCTATTGTATCGATCTCTAAGTGAAAGGAAAATAATTATGAGTGATGTACTGAAGCACTGCGTATGTTTTCTTAGAATCTTTTCAGCGCAATTATTTTTATTTTTACTTCAAGTTGGTTTAATTTCATTAAATTTGAGTAAATCAATTTTTTGTTACCAATCTTTTCTATACTATTCGTTTTGCAAGTGAAACCGCACTATGCGTAACCATTGAACGACTTATCAATAAAAATAAACAAAAGAGAATTTATTAAATATATTTAAAAGTTCCATATTTGCCGCAGATGGACTCTTTCTTTCTAAACAGTGGAATAACAGTCAATTACAAGGAACTGTATTTAAAATCGGATACTTTTGTGCTTTGTAAATGAATAGTAATTAGTTTCCAGGGATTTGATTCACTAAATAATTTATGTAGAGCGCACTTAACTATTTTTTAGTCAAATCTTTTAATCTGATGAATTAAACCCTCAGAGATATCTATACTATTCTAGAAATAATGAGACTAATAATAATCTTAATTCTAGCTTTTACAATTGAAAATTGCACAGATTGAATTTTTCCTTTAAATAATATGAGTTACTTAATAAAATAGAACTATCGTATAACCGTCGTGACAAACCATATCCAACAAGTTTTCATTGAAGACAAAGTAAGAGAAGCATATCATATTACATCATCACTATGTGATACAAGTTTCACGTCAAGAGAAGCAAATATCTAGAAGGTAAAGCTTGCTTCACTTACTTTTTACTTGTTGTTACGTTATGCCAAGCGTGTCATTAAAATTAACTACCTGAATCCAAACTTATTGATAAAGGCATTGTTTGGCGTAATTCATGTTGTTGATCAATTATACATGGTTTTCATGTATTCAAACAATAAAGAAATTTCTAATTACAGATTCGCTACGCAATATGCTATCAAATAGTTATGCAAATGATGACGACCAGTTGGACGAACCTATGATTAATTTGATTTAACCAACCCTTTAAGAATATATACTCTAATAGTAGGCTTTTATTTTAGTTTTCATTGAACTAGCGAATAAATTTCGTTCAGTTTTTACAAAACTGAGTGTAGCTTGTAGGATTTTACCATGTCTAAGATATCTGATATTATTTTCAATGATCATCGAGAATTAGAGAAACAATACAATAATATCAAGGCTTCCAAAGATGCTGACACTGCAATTCGTTGGAGAAATAAATTTGTCTGGGAGTTAGCCCGTCATTCGATAGGAGAGGAGATAGTCGTTTATCCAAAATTCGCTAAATACCTTGGCCAACCTGGAGAAGAAATGGCTAATAAAGATAGAAATGAACATCAAGTAATAAAGGAATACCTGTACAAGTTTCAGTCAATGAAACCGAATAAGGAAGAATTTATCCCGACAATTGATGCTCTTATGGCTAATCTTCGGAAACATATTCAAGAAGAAGAATCACACGACTATCCACTATTAGAAAGTAAACTGAACGCTGAGGAATCGAATCATTTAGCAAAAGTTTTTGAGAGAACGAAGAAGTTTATTCCAACTCATAGTCATCCATCAGCTCCAAGCAAGCCTCCCTTTGAGACAATTGCTGGACTCTTTGCAACTCCGGTTGATAAGTTGAGAGATATGGTGAGTAGATGGCCTTGATGCGATCTTGTGTATAATTTTATGATGACCTTTACGTTGATGTAAATGATTTTTAATATTTAACTAATTACAATTAAATCATTACTCAGATATCTTTTAAGGATATGAATCGATATTAAATACTGCGATTGTATATTTTACGTTTCAGTTCATACATTAATTATTCGATAAAAATGAAGCTTAAGGAGGGTAAAGTTTATAATTCTAAAAATTTTAGTAAGTTTATCAAACGCTTTTTAAAACTTTTAATAAACAGTTTTGGTAAGGAAACACAAAAGATCAAGTACGGTAATGTATTCAAAAACAGTAGTGTCTTTGTAGTCTATAAATTGATACTAATAAAGTAACCCTTTTAAATAATGTTGTTTCTGTAAAAAAAGCTTGATGCTACTTTTGTTATCCATCTGTCACATCATATGCGATACGACGGGTTCTTAAATTGTCTTTGAAAACGTAACTTTGACACGATATTGAAAGATGGGAGTCTTTCTATCGTGAACTATTTTATAAAAAAAATTTAATAGGGAATCCGGCATTAAAATCGTTATTAAGTCTTTACAACTGTTGTTCAATAAAAAGCAAAATTTTCGAGAACTTTCCATTAAAATCCCCCATAATCATTGTTTCAAGTTCAATCTGAATTCTATTAAAAGAACTCAATGTCCTTTTGGACCCGGTATGCTGTAAGTTATGTGCCGGTTTTGAGCAATGTTTCGGAGGTACTACTAGACGTCCTCGTACTTTTTCTTTTCTATTACAGGAGTTTACAGTGCTCCCAGTGCTCACAAAATCCATATAATAATTTTCAAAGTAAAAAAACCAGGCTATTGAAGGAGCATAAGAAAGAGCGGAATATTTTGATTGAATTTGTGTACGGTGAAGCCAAACCCCTTTGTTGGTGTTAATTCTTTTTAGATTAGATATGTTTATCTCGGAAATATGTAAAAAGAGGATTTATTTCCAAATTTTTTTATTATCTGTTTAAGAAAACTCAGACAAGCACAAACAATATGAGAGGGTCTTTAAAAAATTTTATCTTAAAATAACTATTATTAAGAACAACAAATATAAATAAAGTATTTACCAAGTTAAAAAATCACTGGAGTTTACCTGAGAATTGAGGTTGCTAATATAAATTAACGTGCATAAAGGGACCTATAATTACGGAGTAAGAGCAAGACGGAGGTAGTGGGTAAGAGAAAGCTGACGTAAAGTCACATGTAAGTTATTTCCCTCTTATTAACTAAGACAGTGAATACTTCAGAAAATGAAGAAAATGCACTCGGAACGGACTTTGACTATGCTAAATTTGTTCTATTCCAAGTCGTTCAAACAAATAATCATAAATGAGGTTGGACAGTAAGCCAATGTTGTTCAAGGCTTCTTATTTGCTAACAGACTAAAATTTTACCTGAATAAAAAATATTATTGGACTTGGGATGGGGTGTCAAGGGTGAAAGGAAATTTCTTAATCCTAATTTTGAAAATTTATCCCGTTTGAAACCAACAGATGGAAACAAACTATAGTTTATATCATAGAAAAAAATACTTTTTTGTTTAAAAATTTACAATAGCAAACGATCCGAAAACATTTACGACGAAAATGTTACGTTTTTATTTTATTTTATTTCAAATAGCACATACAATGATCATAAAAAAATTATTATTGTTTAATCAGCTATTCAAAAGTTTAAAGAGAATTTTAAATTTTTATTATTTTTGTAATTAATATATCTTAGAATCTCATTAAATTAGTAGCTATACCTATTCCAAATTGAATACTTAAATTTATACTTTATATACCTTTCTAAATAAAATGCAAGGTTACCATAACGAAAACCGAGAAAATTGATATAAAGCGAGCGGAAGATGGAAGGAGTCTTACAGGTCAGCGATGAGATTTCTAAATTAGCAGCTGTGGAAACGAAAAAAAATTAAGTCTTAAAGAAAGACAATTATAAGCACTACATACATATGGGTCAAAATTTGTATTCAGTTGGCTCTTTTTCTGGAACCAGAAGTGATTTCCTGATCAAACAAGGTGTATTCCTCAAATCATGTTATTAGTCCACGCATTTGTGAATTTCTACCAGGAGTGACAATTTTTTTGAACACGGTGCTATAACAATTCATCAAAGTTTTTAATTTGATTTCTCTACAATTTAAACTCCAAATGAATTATCGCGAAGATCACAATTTTGCTGAGGACTTTATTCGTCACAGAAATTAAAACACTTTTAATGGAACAGAATGCAAAAACAGACTGAAGTATTAGGAAGAAAGAACGTAATTTCGTAAGCAAACTTATATTGTATATGTTGGTTCTCTTCCTAACCACCTTCTTATCTTATAGAACAAAAAAATAAATATAATTAATTAAAAGAAAAGATTTGATATGTGTATTGAAATGGGTGGAAATCGAGAAACGACAGCTTAATGTTTAGGTCAAGGTAGTAGCTAGTGACTAGCAAAGATGATAGAAAAAGGAGTGAGGTATTTGAAGAAATGAGATAGAGATGAACAAAAGGGGATAAAAGTACAAAATAAAAGAGAAAGGCAAAGAAAAGAAGGTGGAAGTGAAAAGAAGCGGGAGAGGGGCGAAATGGGTGGATTTGAGGGGATGTTTGGGTAGGGGACAACAAACGAAAGGGGGGGAGGAAGGGAAAAGAGAAAAGAAAACAAAGAGAAAGAAACAACAAGAAAAATGAGAAAAATTGAAAAAATTAGAAAATAAAACAAGTGCAAACGATGGCAAAAAGGTGGGTAAAATCGGAAAACCACCCAAGACGGCCGGTAAACAAAGGGAGACAAATGGACAAAAGCAAGAAAAGAAAAGGAAAGCAAAGCGATAAAAATAGGAAAAACCAAACAACAACAAAACGATAAAACAAACCAAGTGCGAGGAAGCGGTAAACGAGAGGTGTCGTTTTTTTCTTTTTGTTTTTCTTGACCTTTTTTTTTTGAAAAAAGGGAAACGAGACGTTTCAAGGAGAAAGAGTATTTTCTTTTTTAAAGAAACAAAAGATTTGAAACAAAAAAATGATTGGGGAAAGGTATGGAGATGAAGGGAATAGAGAGGAAAACCAAAAGGAAAAGCATGAGGAGACCCGGGATGAAAAAGTTTGAAATTTTTGCAAGACAAAACTATTTTTTCAAAACAAGATTGTTTTAAAAAGAAAACTCAACAAACTGTCAAAAAAACCCATGTTCCAGAGGGTGGAAAGTGATCGTGAAAAAAACAAAGTCCACACAGTGGTAGTAGTGGTTGGCGTGAAAAAACAAGTCCACACAGTGGTAGTTGAGGTCGACGGGAGGAGTAGTAGAGATTTTGGGAAACAACTCACGCAAATGGACGGTAGTAGAAATTTTGGGAAAACAACTCCACGAGAGAAAAGAATTCACAAGAAAAAATAAAAGGACACGAGAGAAAAGAGGTGCCAGGAACAACCTTGGAAGACTTGGTACAGTTGTTCATTCCTTTTCAGGTTGGAAAAGGGAAAAAGAAAATTCCTTTTCATAGTAAATTGGAATTCCTTTTTTTTTTTCTTTTAATATTTTCAAGAAAAGAAAAGATTTGAAAGAAAAAAATTGAGAAAGAAAAAGGATTTTGCATTTCTTTTTTTTTTTTTTTTTCTCTCTTTTTTCTGTTCTTTGTCATTAATGGCCTCATTGTATGGAAACGCGATGACTTGGCAAGGAGGGAAAGAGAGAGAGAAGAGAGAAGGATTGAAGAATTGGAATTTGTAGATTCGTTTGTTTCTTTATTTCTTTTTTTTGATTCTACTTTTTTCTTGATGAATATTATTAGGAGGAAAAAAAAGGGAGCTTTTTGATTTACGAATTTTCATTTGATTTTTCGATTGGAATTTTTCTCATTTCAAATTCTTTCCAACCAAAACTTTGGGTACCTTGATACCTTGAGGATAAGTTGGAAGCGAGTTGCAGTTGTCTACGGACGGTGCTTGACTCCGCATCCTGCTATCCTTAGCAGGATTGAAAAAATTCAAACGATTTTCAAATCGGAATGATTTTTTCCCTGCTGGAGAATCCGCCCTTCACAAATCCATTGATTGAAAGATGGAAAGAGGAAGTTGGTGGAGACTCGATGAGTCTGAAAAAGTCATTTAGCGGTACCGACTAACATTTAACTTATATATATTTATTTGTATATATACGTGGTTTGATTTATATATATTTATTTGTATATATACGTGGTTTGATTTCGGTAGTAAAAAATTTGTTTAAAATTTTTTTTTGAATCACAATTTGAATCATAATCATTTGTTTTCATGAACAACATTTGTTTTCATGAACAAGTCTGAGGAAATTATTTTCCGGTGTTGTGGTAAAAAGCAACTAGGAAAAGTGCTAGTTTCCAGACAACCATTTCGAAAGAAAGTGGATATACACGGGGAAATTTGAAATTCAATCCTCAGTTTCAAATTTTTGAGTAACTAGTAACTTGAATAACTTGTAATTTTTTCTTTTTTTTTTTTGGGTTTTTTGGGAGAGATGTGGAAGATGTGGAAAGAAAATGGTCTGTGGAGAAAATTTTTGTTTTTCCGTCTTTTCTTTTTTTCTTTTTCACGTTTGACCTCAAGTAGTCATATGCTTGTCTCAAGATTAAGCCATGCATGTCTAAGTATAAGCAATTTGTACTGTGAAACTGCGAATGGCTCATTAAATCAGTTATCGTTTATTTGATAGTACCTCAACTACTTGGATAACCGTGGTAATTCTAGAGCTAATACATGCTAAAATCCCGACTTTTTGGAAGGGATGTATTTATTAGATAAAAACCATGCCTTCGGGCTCTTATTGGTGAGTCATAATAACTTTCGAATCGCATGGCCTTGTGCCGGCGATGGTTCATTCAAATTTCTGCCCTATCAACTTCGATGGTAGGATAGAGGCCTACCATGGTTTTAACGGTAACGGGGAATAGGGTTCGATCCGGAGAGGGAGCCTGAGAAACGGCTACCACATCCAAGGAAGGCAGCAGGCGCGCAAATTACCCAATCCCGACACGGGGAGGTAGTGACAATAAATAACAATGCAGGGCCCTTTCGGGTCTTGTAATTGGAATGAGTACAATTTAAATACCTTAACGAGGAACAATTGGAGGCAAGTCTGGTGCCAGCAGCCGCGGTAATTCCAGCTCCAATAGCGTATATTAAAGTTGTTGCAGTTAAAAGCTCGTAGTTGAACTTTGAGCCTGGCCGACTGGTCCGCCGCAAGGCGTGTTACTGGTGTGGCCGGGATCATTAACCTCCTGGAGAACTGCCATGTTCTTCATTGAGCGTGGTAGGGAACCAGGACTTTACTTTGAAAAATTAGAGTGTTCAAAGCAGGCAAGTTTTGCTCGAATACATTAGCATGGAATAATAGAATAGGACGTGTGGTTCTATTTGTTGGTTTCTAGGACCGCCGTAATGATTAATAGGGATAGTCGGGGGCATTCGTATTCAATTGTCAGAGGTGAAATTCTTGGATTTATTGAAGACGAACTACTGCGAAAGCATTGCCAAGGATGTTTCATTAATCAAGAACGAAAGTTAGGGATCGAAGACGATCAGATACCGTCGTAGTCTTAACCATAAACTATGCCGACTAGGGATCGGGCAATGTTATTTTTTATGACTTGCTCGGCACCTTACGAGAAATCAAAGTTCGTTTCCGGGGGGATATGGTCGCAAGGCTGAACTTAAAGGAATTGACGGAAGGGCACCACAATGGAGTGGAGCCTGCGGCTTAATTTGACTCAACACGGGGAAACTCACCAGGTCCAGACATAGTAAGGATTGACAGATTGAGAGCTCTTTCTTGATTCTATGGGTGGTGGTGCATGGCCGTTCTTAGTTGGTGGAGTGATTTGTCTGCTTAATTGCGATAACGAACGAGACCTTAACCTGCTAACTAGCTGGGTTAGTCATTTTGACTGATCATTAGCTTCTTAGAGGGACTATTGGCATAAAGCCAATGGAAGTTTGAGGCATAACAGGTCTGTGATGCCCTTAGATGTTCTGGCCGCACGCGCGCTACACTGACGGAGCCAACGAGTTGAAAAAAATCTTTTGATTTTTTATCCTTGGCCGGAAGGTCTGGGTAATCTTGTTAAACTCCGTCGTGCTGGGGATAGAGCATTGTAATTATTGCTCTTCAACGAGGAATTCCTAGTAAGCGCAAGTCATCAGCTTGCGTTGAATACGTCCCTGCCCTTTGACACACCGCCCGTCGCTACTACCGATTGAATGGCTTAGTGAGCCCTTTGGATTGGCGTGTTTCTGCTGGCAACGGCGGATTCTATGCCAAGAAGTTGGACAAACTTGGTCATTTAGAGGAAGTAAAAGTCGTAACAAGGTTTCCGTAGGTGAACCTGCGGAAGGATCATTAGAGAAAGATTGGGGTTTCTTACTGAAGAGAATTTTTCTTTATGTGTAGAAACACCATTTATTCTATCCTTTCTGTGAAATTGTTTTGAAAAAAAAGAAAGAAAAAAAAGAAAGAGTTTTTGAAAGACAAGAAAAAGAATTCTTATTTTTCTATTTTAATTTTTTGCTTGGTCGTTGAAAAGTGGGGTTTTCGTTTTCGAATTTTCCTTCTTACGGCCAAGTAAAAAATGATAGAAAAACTTTTTCTTTTCTTTTTTTAACTACTTTCTTTTTCTTTCTTAATATATAAACCTTGAGAATTTTTGTTATTGAAGTCTGAATATTGAAATAAAAATTTAATATTTTAAAACTTTCAGCAACGGATCTCTTGGCTCTCGCATCGATGAAGAACGCAGCGAAATGCGATACGTAATGTGAATTGCAGAATTCCGTGAATCATCGAATCTTTGAACGCACATTGCGCCTTTGGGTCCAAACCAAAGGCATGCCTGTTTGAGTGTCATTACAATCTTCTTCTAATGAATTTTTTTTTTCGAAAAATTTTTCATTGGAATGGTGTTGAACTAGAATTTTAGTGTTTTCTTTTTTAAACACAAAAATTCGGTTTGAAATGGATTGGTGAAAGGTTTTAAGCAAACAAAAACGAAATTGACGTTTTTTTTCTTCTTTTTTTTACCATTTTTTGAACGCAATAGGTTTTACCACTTGGTTCAGAAGATTGGTTTAAAAAAAAAAGAAAAGTCTTTTTCGTTGCTAGAAAAACTCTTTGAACCAAAAAGTTTTCTTTTTGAAACAAACATTTTATTTTGTTGACCTCAAATCAGGTAGGACTACGCGCTGAACTTAAGCATATCA